>NW_028277067.1:14048750-14357500 GCF_059951505.1 Python bivittatus | reverse complement strand
TAATCTTCTGGATGCCCAGTTTGGGGGAGGCTGCTATAAGCCACACAATATTCTGCTCATTCTCCACCTGTAGGATAGGTTGCTGAGACTGGGCAAGTCCCAGTTCATCAGATATCCCAGTGGCAGAAATGAAGCTGCCAATGGGCCTGGAAGTTCTGTTTACCACAAAAGCCACACTGGAGAACAGCAAAGACCTTGATTAACACTTCCCATCACTTTTCAGCTACTCTGGCCAGTGAAGCAGAGAAGAACAGAGAGTTCTCTTTTTCTCCATTCACTCACTTTCTGATGAAGAAGATGTGTTTGCTCCTACCTATGCAGATATCAGTGAATGCATTTGTTTTCACACAATGAGAAAATAAAACTATGTGCAGGAGTCTTATACAACACATTTCTGATGCAATCTACATACCAATTTTAGATGCAACTGGATTCTTCACAATCCCAACCCCCAACAGTGATCAAAAGACTTATAGTACACAAAATAAATGTACTTTAATCCGAAATTTCAAAGATGTTGCTACTAGGGCAAAAAGTCACTCTTGTGTTCCATTCTGATTGTCTAATAGTACTTTTCTTTCCACCATTTTGATAGTTGTCCTGAATGTTTTTACCTGAGCTGTGCAAGAAAGGTTGGCATGCATAATATAGAGAAGTAAAAGCATTGGGGATCAAAGGCAACAGAGAGAAATCACAACCAGGTGACCTTCATCAGAAATAGCTGAGATGCTAAATGGGCTAAGAACTTTGGACATAATATACTGATGAAAGAATGGGAAAATATGTGGCTAAAAGGACTGAAATTTATATTATATTATAACTTAAAAGAGACTTTTTATAAAATGATGTACTGCTGGTACAAGACTCCAGAAAAATTATCTAGAATGTATAAAGGTACTTCAAATCTGTGCTGGAAACATGGAAAACATGAAGAGTCATTTTATCATACCTGGTGGACTTGTAAAAAAGCCAGAAAATATTGGGTTCAAATACACACAGTGATACAAAGAATTTTAAAGATTAATATTCAATTGAAACCAGATTTTTTCTTGTTGGGATTAATGGATAGACAATTAGAAAAGAGTTATGGAACATTGTTTTTGTATATGATAACTGCTGCAAGACTATTATATATACAAAAATGGAAAGACTCTGAAATACCCACAATGGCTGGTGAAGATGACAGAATTAGCAGAGATGGCAAAATTGACTTGTCTGATAAAAGACAGGACAATAACCACATTTATTAGTGACTGGAAACCACTTATGGACTTTTTGCTGAAAACAGAAAGAAAAATGAACTTGTGATTTATGGGTTTGAGGATTAGAAAGGGTAGAATATGGAAAGAAGGAAACTATGCTGTAACCTTAGAGAGAAAGGGTAAAATATAAATGTACCCATAACTGCTGTTAAGAAGATTGGAAGCCGCTTCTTTATAAACTTTTTCTTTTCTTTCTCTTTCTTTCCTCTTTCTTTCTTTGCACCTTTTTATTCAATTACTTATTACTTTTCTTTTTTAAAAAATATTTTTATAAGAGATTTTACATATATAAGAAATACATTAAAAAATATATAGTAAATGTGAAAAAGCAAAAAAGAAAAGAAAGGAAAAGAAGAGACAAAGAAAAAAGGAGACAAAAAAGAAAAAGAAAATAAAAGAACAGAACAGAAAACATGAAAAAAATATATAAAGAAGTAGCTTCCAATCTTCTTCTTGGCAGTTACACTACAATTCAAATCAAACCTTTAAGATTACATGGTAATTCCCTTTTTTCTCTAACCTATTCTAATCATCAAAACCATAAGTCACAAAATCATCTTGTTTTTCATGCAAAAAGGCCATAAGGGGTTTCCAGTCATTGATGAATGTCAATAATGACTTTCTCTAATCAAAGAAGTCAATCTGGCCATCTCAGCAAGTTCTGTCAATTTCACCAACCATTCCTCCATGGTGGCCAAATCTTTCCATCTTTGTGCATATAATAATCTTGCTGCAGTAATGAAAACAACTTACATGACTGTTTTCACTGTTTATCCATCAGTCCTAAAAGGAAAAGTTCTGGCTTCAATTGAATATTAATATTTAAAATCCTCTATATCAATGTGTGCATTTGAATCCAATTTTTTTACCTTTTTTACATGTCCACCAAGCATGATAGAACATCTCTTCATGTTGTTCACATTTCACATTTCCAACATATATTTGGGATGCCTTTATACATTCTAGATAATTTTTCTGGCATCATGTACCAATGATACATCATTTTATAAAAATTCTCTTTAAGATCATAACATAATGTAACTTTTAACCCTTTTGACCACATATTTTTCCACTGATCCATCTGTATATTATAACCAAAATTCTTAGCCCACTTTATCATACATTTGTAATTTGTTCTTCCATCTCAAATTTCAACAAAATTTACATATTTTAGCAATTACATGTCCACCATCAGTACACAGTTGTACTTCAAATTCTTATTTTGCTCCATACCATAAGTCTTTTTATCCATTTTAAATCTTTCTGATAACTGTAAATGGGAAAACCACTGACAACTATATCCTTCTGCCATTAGTTGCTCTCTTGATTCAATTTTATATTCCCTTTGCTGATTCTCCAATAATTCCTGGCTTGTTGTTGTTGTTGTTCAGTCGTTAAGTCATGTCTGACTCTGGTACGTTAACCATTTATCTTTGCCTATTGTTTCTCTTCCGTAAAATGCTTCTTGTGCTGAGATCCACAGAGGTGTTTTCGGGCACAGCCTGGGTCTATATCTATTCCATATATAATTTTATTAAACAAATTTTTAAGAGAATAAAAACAATACACATTTTGAAAAAAAGTAAAGAAAGTAAAGTAATAATAACTTACTAATTACTTTACTTTATTTTTTCAAAGATATACATATAAATAAAAGAAATGGCTGAGAGGCTATCAAGTACTGAGAGCCAGAAACTTGTTTCCTTAAATAAAAACAAGTGCCCAGATTTGCAGGATTCCATAAGCAACTTCTAGACTCAGAAGAGATAGGAAACTCCTGGTTCAATTTGAGGGCCTAGAATTACAGGTATCCACAGGAGGGACAAATGATGTCATCACACAAATTCTACAACCTATATACTTTTGTCAGATGTATGATGCAAGTAATCATACGCATGTCATCATTTTGACATCACTGTGGTTTGTTATAGTCAGCACCACCTAGAATCAGATACTTTCCACTTCATTTCATTGTCTCGGCTGGAACAGGTTAGCTTTTCAGCATTTCAACCTTGAGTCCAGGGCCATTCTTCATCTACTGCCCACAGGCCTGCTACAAACAGTTCCTTTCTATGAAGCATCAATGACATGTATTAGAGAAGATAGATGACAGTAGCCAAACCAACCTGAAAAGTGCTAGAGAGGAGCCTGGTTGTCAAGGGAGAGAGAGAACAAAAACAAGAGACAGTGAGTAAACTGGGCTGAGTCACTGATGGAGTTGCTGCAGGGATGTGTGGTGAGACAAAGCTGGCTTATGCTGCAGAATAGCGAAAGGGAGAAGGGGAGAAGGAGCAAGGAAACAGTGCAAGAACTCACCCTTAAATTTGGACCGGATATTGGCCAGCTCCTTGTTAATTCGTTTAATTTCAGCCTCTTTACTCTTACCTGGAAATGACAAGCAAGGAATGAAACACGGGCAATACTCAACCTCCATACACAATCCTCGGGGTGCCTGCTTGGTGCTGAATGCTTAACTATTAACTATTATTTTGTGAGACAAGGAAAGGGGTCAGATAAATGCCAACGGATGATGACAAACCACCACATATGCTTCATGAATAAAACAGCATGAAAAAGCAAAACCTTCCCCAGCCTATTGTCTCTGAGTGAGTTGGACTCTAATTCCAGAATTCCCAGCCAGATGCAATTCCCACATATCTGGAAGTACCATCTCGGGGACGGCTGCCATATACCTAAAGCATAGGAACAACAGGCCATTCCCTGCTTCTCTCAGTGATACCTCTCAGGACCAAACTATACAAAAAGTAAATCAGACTGGAGCTCCCAACTTTTCTTCTTAACTTAAAAGCAATTGGGGGACTCTGATTTTTGATCAGAGCAGGAGGAGGCAAAGTCTGCACTGCTATATTGTTTTTCTGCAATCAAAATGCGTTCTTCCCAAGCTGCTGCTCGATGGAAGCTGCTGAAAGGTATTTGGATGGAGTGAATAGTATAGTTTGCTTTTGGTACCAATTCAAGTGGTACCAATTTGGTACCAGTTCATTGCTGGTGTTTCTTTATACAAGTATTAAGAGATTAGGCCCACAGTGTGTGAAGGAATCTCTTCCCATATGTTCCAGCTCATCTACTACGATCATCCTCAAAGGCTCTGCTCCAGAGCCCTTCCATGCTGATCTGCAATTAGTAGATGCCCACTGCAGTGAGTTCTGTTGCCCCTGGCTATGGATGGCTCCCAAGTAAGTCAGGCCTGGTACCTACTATCCTTATGGCACAAAGCAAAGATGCTTTTATTCTTTTTCATATATTTGAATTCATGATTACACTAATATCTGAAATGTTATACCGTGAGGTTTTTTTAACCAGTCTTTATCTGCTGTCCATACTGTTTTGTTTTTATGTGGTACATTTTTAATCACTGTCTTTGTTTTCATAGTAATATTCATCATTTTTAGAGTGTGGCAAGCTACTCCAGGAAAACTCTCAGCTAGAAGTGAGGCACATAAGCATTTGAAATAAATAAATAAATAAATAGCATGCAGGGAAAAGTCTTCATGTATACACATTGCTAGGGGCTGCTTTTCAATTAAAATCAAAGTCTTCCAGTTGCAGATCTTCTAAAACAGACATCAGCCCAACAGAAGCAATGGGTAGTGCACCCCTTCTCAGACGGCTGCAACAACCACTGAGTCTTATACCAAAACTGCCAAGAGAGAGTAAACAGATCTACGTTTAGTGGACCTGGAGAGTAAATGCTCCCAGGAGGCTAAGGGAACATTTGCCCTAACAGGCAGAAGGTGATCCACAAGTAAGTCAGCTGAGCAGGATGAGGGCTGAAACAAATAGATTTGTATGCATAAATGTTCCTAGGATGGAGCTGCTTTGTATATGGGGCACGCTGGCTGCCCTTTTGGTGGGACATGGAGAAAAGAGTGATTCCTTGCCCAGGACTTAAACACATTAATCGGGAGTAAGAAAGATGACTTTATAGAAAGGGAAAGAAAGTTAGCCACTTCATTCAGAGAAATCGACTGCAAGGGGCCATATCTGAAATCCGCTATTGAGTCAAAAAGTAATAAACCCAGATGTCAGCAGAGACTGGTAACAATTCCTTTTCTTTTTTTATTTGCAAATTTCATCAGTAATAGACTACAAAGTCCTTTGGGGGGTTTTTTCATGAATGTATAAGAAAATTAAACTGGTAAATTCACCAATGGAAGTAAAGGGCTTTGAGCCCTTTGCTTTAAAAAGTCCAGCAATGTCTTTTGTGCTGAATTAGGGTTGCCACCTCTTCCCCCTCCATCTCTTCTATCAGGTTCCCTTATTTAACACTATGCAACCAACAGGTACAACACGATCCTTTTAACAGTGGGAAAGCTGTGCCTAAAATATCTGAAGGATGCAGATGGAAGAGAATATCATTTGATTTGAGAAGATGTTATGTCCCAAATTTCTTCAAGAGAGAAAAATAATCATTTAAAAAACAAAAATAAAAGAAGAAAGCAGATCCATCCATCTAAGTGTGAAACAGCATACTAGTACGCTTAACTTGTTCATTTCTCTCTCCATGAAAGCAGGAAAACCAATCCAAAAAAGGTTAGCTCCTTGGGCATCTAGTCCTAGAATTAGGCCCTAATATGCCCATTCAAACTAGGATCGTAAACTATCTTTAAACCATAGTTTAATAATGATTTACTCCCTCACACAAAGAGTAATGAGATGTATGTACTAGGTTGCAGTTTATTCCCATCGTTGTTTATCAAGCCCTCATCTTGTGATTACAGAGTTGCCTGCAAGGTAGGGGCTATTATTTATGCCATACCATGGAAGCGATCCTCTCAAGGATATTGTATTTCTTTATGCTTATTTTCTGGAGTACATATTCCAATAGATAAAAGAAGGATGACAAAAGAGAGGCATCAGTTTGTTTGGATCAAAAGCAAAATGATCCAAACAAACACTACTTCCATTCCCTGTGCTTAGGCAGGAAAATCAGCCTCTAAAAGAGAAAACTGTGTTTCCTCAAACATTTTCTTTCTTTCCTTCCTTCCTTCCTGGGGTGTTCTAACAAAAATCACACTTACAGAAGTAAACTTCCTTAGACTGATCTCTCCTTTTGTCCCAATAGCACCCTGTTGAGGGAATGTGAGGCCTGCCAACTTTCCTTTGCTTAAGAATTACAGTTCCTTAAGAACAGGCAATGTAAGAGCTCTTTGTTCACCTCTCTGGGTAGACGCCACTATATTCAGAAGTGGGGAAATTCCACTTCCAGAACATGTTGGATTACAATTCCCATAATCCTGGACCACTGCCTTATGGTCAGGCTTATCTGAGTCAGAATTCAGCAATATCTAGAAAGCAATAGATTCCCCCTTTAAATGAATATCAAAGAATGTATGAATGCATGTACAGTATAAAGAAATCCACGACACAGGAATGACTGGCCAGCAGATCTGTGAAATGTGTTTATTTATCATATCCTGCTCTTCCTACAGGAAGTTCACAGCAGTTTTCAAGGGCCTGAGTTTCACCACAGCTATGGGTGAATTGTAAACCCAGTTTGAAATTTGAGATTCCTTAGGTATGTGGCCATCAGATCCCACACAATTATGTTGGAAGACCTCCTATATCTCTCCCCCCGAAAAAAGTGTGTGAAGTAAAATTAAGGTGCAGCCTTCTCTCTAGCTTTTTGAGCTCTTCCCATATATTTCTCAATGCTTCTCTGACTTCCTATTACTTCATTTACTGTTGCCAGAGAAAGCCTCCACCAATCTGATCTGTTGCTCCATTGATATTTCACTCCCACAAATCCCAGCACCCAGTTTGGTCAGTTCAGTGACTCAAGGATCTTCCATCCCACCCTAAAATATGAACCCTGAAGCCTTGGGAAACATATGTCTGACTTCTACTGAATGATTATATCTCCTACTCTTACAACAGCAAAAAAGATCAGGTCTTGTTCATTCACCAATCTCACTTGCACTCAAGAGAGATTGGATAATATGTCTTTATAAACAATGTATTTTTAGGAAACTAGAATGGGCACTTAACAAGAAGGACATGGCTTCTTCATTCTTAATTGCTGCTCTCACAAAGAAATGTTGGCAGCAGGAGCTTTTGTTATCTATGCATGACAAGCTGCAACTAACAAAATGCCATCTTGCACACAGCTGTTAAAGCCACAGGACCTTCTTTTCCAACTTGGCTGTTTTAGGACAACGCCCCTCTCTGGAAGTGTATCACAATCCTTTCCCAGATTTTTCTCTGAAGCAAAGCTGACATCTCTAACCAGATATAAATGATATGCAAGGGAGCATACCTATATAAAGCAATTTAAAAACAACCAAATTGAATGTTCTACTTCCGTAAGAACAGAAGAAACTATACTAAGTCAGATTACGAAGCAACCTTGCTCTGTAATGCTTTTTCAGACAAAAGATCTTACCCATCACTTTTAACCTCAGGGATGAACAACTTGGTGCCCCTCAAAATCTTTTACACAACAACTCCCATAATTCCTGGCTGGGACTAATGGGAGTTATTACCTAAAAATTAGAGAGCACTAGATTGTCTACTCCTGTTTCACCTGATCCTTTCAAATGAAGACTCCATGGGGTAAAATCTGGAACTTTTTGCATGCAAAGAATGTGTACTACCATCTTCATGGAGTTACAGTCTCTTCCCATAATATTTTCAGAGGTGTTAAGGCTAGCTGCTGTGCCATTCAGGCCAAGTATCCCTCACATGGAAAGCCTTTGCCTCCAATCAAATTGGCCTACATGCTCTCTGCTGCTGCTCAGCCAATTCACATGAACTTTAGCTACAGGATGACTTTTCCCTGAAATTTCAATATACCAAAGTTGTTGCAACATAATTACAACTTCCTGGTCAAATCAGCTTTTAATATGGTTTCCAGAATAGTGGAGCTATCATTCTTATATGTAGACTTTTTCTCTGAACTGCAGGGATATTTCAGAGGAGGAAAATCAGCCATTCACACCCTAAAAAACATTGACTGAGCCCTGCTGACTCAACTCCATAGAAAGCCGTTCTAGCAACTGCTACTTAGCTTTCCCGCATGTATTATTCTTGCAAAATTCACATTGCAAAACACTTTTTCTTTCGCTGGAAAAAGGAAGGGTGGGGGCAAAGATTAGGGTTCCTGAGAAGGAACTGGGGAAAAAAGACTGAATCAAACAAACACAATATTAGTATTCAGCCACAATGAAACAACCATACCAAAGTCTAAACAGAAGAACCTGGTTCTGACTTAAAATCTTTGGGATTTCAAATATGCTGTTAACACCCTTGGTCTCCTGATCATTAGAGCTTTCTTCATGACTGAAGAAGCAGATCTGAAAAATGAGAGGACTCTAATACATGCCATCAAAGACAATGATTGGATATTTTTTAACCATCACTTATTGCAGGGATCCAAAAATACATTCTTCGGCCATATCAATCAGGCTCTATTTGACTCCTGCAGATTCTAGGTGATATTAATGGGACATGAATGCCATAGAGAACCTGACCCTTTACAGTGATTAGAAGCCTTCCATAGCTTAATTTGTTTTCCACCGGACAATCTGAATTCCTCAACCTTTCTTGCTCTTTTTACGCAGGTTCTAAACAGCAATCCCTTATTTTGCAGCAACATCCCTGTAATAAGGCTTATATCTGGGCTGCAAAAATCCAGATGACTACCAGCTGTACAGAAAAGTAAATCCATGGCGTTTTGCAGCCAAATATAGTAAGCCTACACTTCAGGCCTTCTGCAAAGGTCCAAGAGCCCTTTCCTAAGCCTTCACACACTGATTCCCAAACACAGGACCATGTGCCCCGAAATTTACAAAAGCCTGCCCTAACCTACGGCAGTGAGCAAGCGTATGTATGTGGAGTCCCCGGGGTTCTCTGAGTATGTATCCATCCCTCAGGTCACAGCTCTCTACGTCCAGCTCATCTGCAGTCCCTTTGGAAGTCTTTATATTTGGGGACGTCAGGAAGGAGGAGGAATGGAATCTCGCCCCTGAGCAAAATTCAGAACCCCTTTCCTATCCTCCATCCCTCCGGTTTCTCTTCATTGGCCACGATCCCCAACTTCCACCGCTCTAAACAACTTTGCGCTTCTCTCCCCGACCGTCCTCCTTAGTTAAACAGTAAAGATTTCCGGGTGAAGCAAAACGGGCACACGCAGAGACGAACCGCAGGCTCCACGTTCACGTGGGGACGCCTCCAATGGACCCAACATCCCCACACCCGCTGCCCTCTTCAGCCCAACACTATCCACCTCCCATGACTGGCAGGCCTCTGCCCACCCCAGCGACGACCACCTTCCACACCGCAGAGCCCGGCGGGCATGTCTGCTGGCTGGCAGCCTCGCCCTTTACCCTGCCATTAAGTCGCCTCCTCCCAGCCTACCTGCTTTCCTTTTTCCATTTCCCGAAGACCAGCTAACAGACAAACCGGCTGCAGGCGCCTCTCCCCGAGGCTCAAGTCTTTTGCTTTCAGCAGACGAGCCCCCCACTCCACCCACCACCGCCGCCTCCCCGCACAATTGTGGGCCGCTTCCACCCTTCCATGCAGGAACCCCGGCCGAATCCTCCCCTCGGTCCAATCCCCCACTGTACCCCCGCGCATACAAGACCCCCTCCGTTCTGACGGATCCCCCTGCCCGCCAGTCTTCCCCATAGCCGCAATCACTTACAATTTCGGATATCGGAGATAAATACGGCCAGGCCCCGCATCCCGTCTCCCTTGGAAACGGCCGGCATGGTGACGTTAGCGGATCGGGACCACGGCGATGCTCCGTTCCGCGCCCGAACCTGGCCCAGCTGCACCGAACCGACCTAAACGTATCCGATTGGTCCCTCGTTCCGTCCGTCACAAAACGTTTTCACGCTTTATTGGGCAGACATGCCGCTTTTCAAATCGGCGATGATTTCTATTGACTGAAATAAGCCAGACGTTTACGTGATTGGTCAATAGGTTTAAATCCCGCCTGCTCTTCTCCCTATTGGATCCGGTGAATCTTAATGTCAAATAAGTCCCCTACTGCTCTGCATTTTCCATTGGGCAGAGGTTCACAGAGGCCCGCCTCAGCCTGTCCCCAACTTCTTGATAGACCTTAAGAAATGTCATTCAAAGCCTGCCCCGCCCAAATCCGCTTCGGCGTGAGTGATGCTTCTTGCGAAATCAGCAAGCTGAACCTCCGCCCACTGCTGGGCGGGGAACAGTTCTTGAAAGCTGTTATTGGGCGAAAAGGCCACGTCCTTCAAGCCCAAGTCCATGGTTTATTGGCTGAATAAGCTGACGGTAGAACGGCGGCAAAAGGAAGCCTGGGGAGAAGAGGCTCGGAGGCCGAGCTGTTTTTCCGGAAAAGAGCGACGGGATCGTCATCACGTTTGAGCCAATCGGCTTGGAGAGTAGAAGGTACGGAGAGCGAGAGCCGTGGGGCGATTTCTGCCTTCTAGTGCCTGAAAGGGGTTTCCTGTCTCCTTTAGGGGCAGAATTTAGTGGTTTAGGAAAGGACCATGTGACTCTTTTGACTCCTCGTTAGGACTAAAGAGCACAAGTACGGTATGTTCGCTTTTTTAGGATCGGCCACGATGTTGCGTATTCTCCAGCGTTTTGCATTTCTAGAACTCCTATTTCGGGGGGGGGTTCCCATTCATTTGCGTGTTTTCCTTTTGGAGAAATGTTTTCCCGACAATCCTTTTAATAAATAATAAATCATTTGGCTGGTGTGGGTCTTCCGGGCTGTGTGGCCGTGTTCTGGAAGACCCACACCAGCCATCGTATGCCGGCCGTGAAAGCCTTCGACAATAAAATAAATCATTTTATTGATTTATTTTCCGTGTGAGTATTAGTGTAGTAGGAACGAAGGAAACCTACGGCTCTGTTATTTATTTTAATATATTTATCTTGCTATATAGGTCTCTACGTCTCCTGAAAGCAGCCTCGAAAAGTGACTGCACAGTCTGGTTAACGCATAATGCTAAGATGAAGCGTTAAAGCTTCGCTTAACGTGCCACAGTGGATCGGTATGCATATCACGCTAGGCCGTGGGCGGGTTCTCGTACGCTAAGATAAAGGCAGCGTGTTATGGTTAGTGTTACGTGGAAGACAGCCAATGAATATATTTATTGCATTCATATCCTGCCTTATCTTTGGGAGTTCAAACTGGCATGCATGGAGCTGTTTCCTCGTGGTGTGGCCAACACAACGATCCTGTCAAATAAGTTGAGCTGAGAAAGAACAACTTGATAAAATCATGCCTAAGTATGGGTTATTGAATTAAGACAAATCATTGGCTTACAGAGTTGATTAACATAAACCAGACATTACAGAGTACAGTGGCTGGGGTTACACAACAAACTCAGCCTGGTTTAATGAAACACAATTGCTGTGCTAGGTGTATCTATAGCAAGTGAGTACTATGTATACGTCTGTGTTTTGTTTCAATTGTGTGCCTTTGAGAGGTGCGGAAGACATAGGGAGCAGCAAACAACACAAAAGTCATATAGAGGATGTAAATGCAGGGCTCACACAAACTGTATTATACTTAATGGTCCATACAATGTGTTAAGATGATCGCTCCATTCCCATACCACATTGAATCACTAACTGCCCAATTCATTTTAGCCTGGCCAAGCTGTAAAGTGAACCTAACCTATGTGCTTCATGAAAAATTAATAATGGCTCCTCTGGCTCTAGTTTGTGGATGTAACACACAATTATTCTCCCCTTGCATTCTGTGTGTAGGTTAGAGACTTGGGTGGGGCACCAATCAGCAAGAAAAACCAGGAGACCATAAATTATGCATCTCTGTTTGCACATTCTGCCAAAACACTGTTACAATGCAGTAAGTAGTTTGGAAATCATGATTTCAAACTGCCTTACTACCCTAAAGCAAACTATGTCCCCTGACTTCCATTTGCAAATCATGCTTTTTAGAAACAACACAACAGCTATGTGTGGTATATGAGCCAGTCAATGTTTTCTTTGATATGCCAAGGTCATGTTTTTCCCAGCTGCAGTTCTCTATGTGTTTCGCTTGACAAATAGCTAGATCCTTCAAAGAATGCTTTGGGTATGGTCTACAGCACCCAATACTGTGATTTCCTCTTCAGCCCAACATAGAATCTCTGCTGTGGCTGACAAGGGGCACTTGTCAAGTTCAGCATTGCTTATTGACAAATGCAGACACCAACTGGATGCAAAACAAAGCTTATCGTTTTTATTAAATTCCAACTGCAAGCAATGGAGTCAAGTGTGACATTTGAGTTTCCTTCCCAAATTCCCTTTGTGATAATCTGTGAGTTCACGGTCAGAAGGTTGGGAAGCAGACGTACAAAATCTACAGCAAGTGAATGTCTTTGTAGTTTTGTTCAGATGTTTCCCTTTGAGAGGTGCGGAAGACATAGGGAGCAGCAAACAACACAAAAATCATATTGAGGAAGACAGATTTATTTGTAAAGCATAAAAAAAGACAATTTCATTCAAATACATTGGCTTGAAATGTTACATAACAGTCAGGTTTACATATAGCTAAGCCCTAATGTAGTTTATTTGGTGTTGGGTTATTGTGCAGTGTGAACCCAGCTCATGGTTCACCATGAGAACATGGCGTATGGCTTTGTGTGGAAGTCTGGCTCACTGCTTAACTGTGATTTGTAGAAGAACTAACAAATCATAGCTTACTGCAGTGGCTGAATCTAGCCACTGCTTCCCTGGGTAAGCTATAAAAGAAAAAAGGTCAATTAGCCGTTCAGTATATTTGTTCAGCAAAATCAATGCAAGTCCTTCCGTGTCATCATCACTGGTTTGGATTAGTTTTCTTCCCGTTGAAGGCTGTACTGACATCACAGAACGTTGGTGGTACGAATGGTTGACGGAAGAGTGGGGTCATGTGATCGGCAGCTCCGTGGCAACTGTTGTGAGGTCATAGGAGCAGCCATCCTCCTTGGAGAGCCGGTTGGCTTGCAGGTGGTAGATGTTCCCTGGTGTGGCGCAGGCAAGAAAATTTGCGCTCATACCAGATATCGACCCCAACTCAGTAATGGCCAACATTGTGGTGAAGACCATCTGGCAGTCCAAGGAAATAAACGAGGCCGGAGACACACCAACAGGGACTGAGAGTCGGGCTCAGGGCAGCAAGGAGCAGCCGGGAAAGACGACCAGCATCAAGGGCTTCCCCAAAAAGAAGAAAGCCGTCTCTTTCCACGGGTGGGAGCCCTGGGAAGGGAAAGGGTGGAGGTGGAGTTCAGTGCCCTTTTTGCCGCATGTGAGAACATACAGGGAGGGGGGTGCACAGTAGCACATCTGCTTTGCACACAGATGGTTCCAGATTCAGTCCTGAGCATCTCCAGGTGAAAAGGCCTCTGGCAGCAGATGATGCAAAAAAATCTTTTTCTCCTTCAGATCATGGAGAGCTGCTGCTCTCAGATCCCAGCTTTGTTGGACTACAACTGCCAGAATTTGTGCCTGCATGGTCATGCCGGCTGAGAATAATGAAGGTTTGTAGTCCAACACTGGGCTAAGTGGACAATGAATTCATCTGATCTAAAGCAGATACTACAACAGAGGTGATTGCTGACAACTCTGGAGAGGCATTGTGAGAAATCTCATAGCCTGGGGGCAGGCATCTCCACCAGGACTAGCCTGATTCTGTCATGGCCTGGTTTTTGATCCCAGCAACATGCAGAGGCACTTCTCATAACTCAAAAGCCAGTCAGCCCTTCTCCTGCACACATTGCCCTGAATCAAGCCCAGAAGTTCACACACTCAACTTAGTTTTCTGGAAAAATATATGAATATTTGCTCCCTTCCTGTACTTTTAAAAAATTCATTTCTGATTCCTGCCCTAACAAATGGGGGGGGGGAGAGACCCTTCCCATCCTCTCCCTTATCTTCTGGTTCCAACTGTAGTCCGAGTATAGTGTTGGACAAACATCCCAGTTTTCTAGTACATGATTGTTAAATACTGTTTTCCTAAGGGAGATCTTTATCCGCTCCACTAGATAAGAAATTGCAGCCTTAAGACTGTTGTCACTGAGATCTCAGAAATCCTGGCTTTGTATGTGCTTCCTTTACTTCTCCTGATGACTCCTCCTAAGCCTAACCTTTCCTGTAGCCTTTGAACTGACTTAGACTCCTTATGGGCAGAATCCAACAGGGTGGCTGAGGCAGCATCTAACAAAGTCATTTGGGCTTGGTTTGATCTTGTGAACTTTGACGGAGTGGACAGGGTTCTCTGCAACGTGAGTTTTGCCGTCTGCATCTTGAGTCCATGCTCCACCTGGCTGTTCAGGGTAACCCGTGTGTGCATTCATATTTGAGTTAATGCTTCTCTGAGGGAGGAAGTGGTATCTTCCCTCTCCTGAAGAAGGCGGCTCGTAATCGGATTGTGTTGGATACGTTCTGCCAGGTCTCCAGACTTCCTTTTTTCAGGGAAGATCTTGGAGAAGGTAGTGGGGCATCAGTTGCAGAGAATACTGGATATAGGGAATAATTGTGATCCCTTTCATTCAGGTTTCCTTAAACCCGGGTGTGGGATAGAAACTGTTTTGGCTGTTCTTGTGGATGATTTTAGCTGGGTCCTGCACTTGTCCAATTAGACTTCTCAGTGATGTCCTCTACCAATGACCATGTGGACTATCTATGAGATGGGGGTGGTGGTGGCACTATTCTGCATTGGTTCCACACTTTCATAAGTGAGTGGTTCTAGCTGGTAATGCCAAGAGAAGAAAAGAAGTGAGACCCTTGGGCACTTTTATGTGCAGTGCCACAGGGCTTGATTCTCTCCCTTTGCTGTTTAATATTTAAATGAAACCGCTGGGAGAGGTGATTTGTTGGTTTGGAATGAGAGCTCATCAGCATGCTAATGACACCAAGCTTTATATCCTGAACTGAGCAGGAGATGCAGAGGAGATACTCACCCAGTGTCTGAAGGGTGAGGGATTGAATGAAACAAAATGAAACTGAATCACAGCAAGATGAAGTTATTGCTTCTTCAGAAACAACTGGGCTTCTTTTGTGTTCCTGTGTTGGCTTTGGAGAGGATCACATGCCTTGACGGAGCTAATGTGAAAATGGGGATCCTTCTGTTTGATTAGCAGGTGGATTCCGTTACCAGGGAAGCCTTTGCCCAGTATTGTCTAGTGTATCTGTTGTGTCCTTGATCTATAAAGCCTTATGTGGTTTGGGCTGTGCTATTTGATGAATCATCCTCAAATAGGTTCTGTGCATCCTATCTGGGAGGGGCTTCTTTGGATTCCCTCCCAGTTCAAGAGGTGAGGGGGATGGGAGCCTTTTTGATAGTTGCCCTATCTCTTTGGAACAGGCTCCCCCCGTTCTGTTGTTTGAATTTACTCGGTACAGGAATGATTTATGTGAGTTATCCAAGGTTTATTGACTGGGGGGGGGGATATAAATGATGCAATAAATAAGTAAGACCAGGTGCCCTACCAATGTGTTGGACTTCAATTCTCAGAATTTCCAGAATAATTTTCTAGGATTTCCATAATCCCATTGACCATGTTAGTTACAAATTGAGGATGTTGAAGACTAACACACACATAGAAAGCACAAGATTTGGGACAGTGTAGCAGAAGACAATAAAATTGTTAGTAGCCAAGGGTTGCTTTTGGATCCCAAAAGTTTAGGTTGCAAAGGAATATGTTAGACATCGAGATATCACAAGTCTCTTTGCTGTAGTAAATTAACACAACTACCCCTCTGAAATATATTTGTAAGAAAGAACGTTGTCCATCACTGTATCTAAGGATAATGAATGTACTTTTTCCCAACCCAGAGTTGAGCCCCATTTTACCCCTGAAAGCCCCAATCTCAACTTGAAGCGTTCTTCGGCTTGTACTAATGTTTCTCTCCTGAACCTAACTGATGGGGAACGTGACGATTCCACCACCGAGAATGAATCCACAGATGATGGGGGCTCACCGGGGGGAGCAGGGAGCAAAAGACAGGATTCCCTGCTTCCCATCAAGCCAACTTGGTTAGAAGATGAAGATGATATTTCTAGCCAGCAGGTGAGGAAATGAGTCACAAGCCCACATACCTGTTGTTGCTTTGTCAGATAAGCATCTCAATTAGCTTTGTTCTAATAATAGACAAGTAAAAAAGGCTTATTCCACCCCCCACCCCCCAAAGAAAGAGGCATATGGCATTTGAAATAAAAAATTGATTAGGTCACTAGCTACTTGTATGCCATAATACAGTTATTTGTTTTTAAGGTGCCATAAGACTCTTGACTCTTTAGTGCTACAATAGGCTAACAGTTTATCCTTCTGTGAATTTTCCGCCACAAGGTTTGTACTCTGGATGGGCTTTGGGTCTGTATATCTTTTACGTCCATATTCCACTTTGAAGATGCTGCTTCCAAGCCTCTCATCTTTCCTTAGTGAAGGGAAAGGGCCAACCCTGTTTGAACTTCTAGTCTTGTCTTTATCTGCTACTTCAGTTGTACTGGATTATCTCTTCCATCTTCCATATCCAGAGGAAGATTAAGGCTGGTACTGAGGCATAGCAGCCAAGATTTAAGCCAAACACAGAATCCATGACTGATGCTTCTGCAACTTCAGCAATGCTTCTACAAGGCACCTTGGATGTCTGGCCTGAGGTTGCAGTTGATTCAAGAGCCAGAAGATCATAGTTCTGTACATGGAGGCTGTAGTTTTTAGCTCTATTGTGGACTTCCTGTAACATTTCAAAAATAATTCAATTGTGGGCTTCCTATAGCATTCCAGAAAATAATTCCAATGTCTTTCTGTTGAGACTGGCATTTGTTTGGGTGGGCAACTTGGATGTTCATCTTAGTTTGCTTTTCTTTTAATTCGTTGTTAACTTCATATTCTCGCCAATTTTGAACTTCCACAATAAGGGGGATCTGCATCTGGATGAAATCAAACTGAGAAGGCAGCCAGAAGGGCTTATACATGTATTTGCCTTTTTTTTTTTTTGCATAAAATGAAAGTTAGTGGAGTGGCTTTGGTATTTTTGCTGTATCTTTAGTTCATGAAGAGAGGGAGTTGAATCTCCACCCCTCCTATTTCAGCCTTACCTCCCAGTTCTACTTTTCTTGAATGAGCTTTCCTTCTTGCCTAGTTAATTACCAGTAAGAAGACTAGAGTGGAAGATCACTGTTTCTAAATGAAAGAATGATTTAGACTTACACATCAGTGTTATTGCCTTCCTCTGCATTTTAGTATCAATATATAAAATATATTTTAATTCCTATAGTCAGTGATTATTAAACAATGAATTTCCAATGATGAGATAATTTGGAGTAATGTAAATCTAAATGAAAAACTTGATTTAAAAATAAAATCCTCAGTTTATTTTTATTAACCCTCTTTCTATGTCTTTGCTGATATCACAGCAGGCAAAGATTAAAGAGAATCAAGATTTTTAGTGGCAAGGGTTTTTTTTTTTTGCCATTATTCATCATTTCAAGGAGAATACCCAGTTTTAAAAAATATTCATATCACTTGGTTGTTTAGGAAGTGGACTTGCAAAGAGTTTGCAAACTGTGTTTTAGAAAGAAATCTGAGCTGCTAGTATTAATAGCAATCTTTCCAAATATGGTTCCTTCCAGATGTTTTGGATTTCAACTTCATTATCCCTTCTGCCACAGCCAATGAGATGGGAATTGATGTTGAACACACCTGGAGGACATCAGGCTGAGGAAGGCTGATTCATAGGATTTGGGGCTTAACAATTTCATGCTGTTCCCCACTCTCCTTGATGGGCAGCTGGGCAAAAAGAACTCTCTGCCCTTTCCCCTAATTTTACAATCCTTAAAGGTGCTTTGAAGTACTTTCACCATTAAAATCTACTATCAGTTCAATGTGTGCTGCTTAACAAAACCTGTTAGATATTTTCTCTGGCAGTTGTTAACAATTTATTTGCATATTTGTCCTGAAAAGGGCTTTTCTTGAAGACTTTTCATTCTCCCATGGCCCTTCTCCTGCACTGATCTGTTTGTGTCATTCTTCATTCCTCTTTCCTCATTCACTTTCTACACCTAAGCATGGCCTCTTATATTTTTCCAACTATTTGTCTCCTTTCCCTTGACCCCCAGCTTCAAAAGGTGTATTGCACACACAAGCTTAATTTCTGCTTCGTGGACTCTTGTGTCCCTCAAAGATTCTGTCAGTAATGAACTTCTTAAGTTCCTAAGAAGACTCTTCTTAGGTCTCTAAAATATAGAGAATGATCTTCAGCTGCCCCCTTTTCATGTTAATGCAGTTGACACTGAAATAAATGCTCTGGAAGTGTGAAGAGGTCAGGGGTAAGTGGTTTATGATTTGTTTGACCAGATCCCCTCTTACACTCTCTCCTAGCAGGAAGTGAGCAATAGTGGCCTGTTGCGAGCCAAGGACTCCATCACCAGCCTTAAGGAGAGGATGCCCAAGGTCAGTCGCTATGTTCACAATCTGCAGGCCTGGAAACAGTTGGTTGTTGTATTAACCACATAGCTGAAGACTTAGACTCCCAGACTGACCATGCCTGTTTCTGCTTTTATAGCCAGGAACTAAGTAACTGGAGCTTCAAGGTTATTATGTTGGCTGAGGGGGTTCCTGTCAACCATTTATGTTTTCTTTCCTCTTATTACATAAAAGAATGCTCAAAAAGGTTCTGAATCCAAACTAGATCACTATGTATTTGTCAAATATAGCCTCAGGGCAGCAAAGCCCCATAGTTACCCAGCACTAAGAAATATGCACTGCGTTAGCATAAACTACAAAAAGGCCAATCTGTTTTTCATGTTTAAGTTATAGAACCAAAGCCTAGGACACCTAAAAAAATAATTAAAACATTGGTTACAGTTTCTTCTACTGTCTTTGGTGACTTCACAGAGTCCTTGATGTTGCTCAGTGATTCTTAAAGTGACCTAGCGGCCAGATGCGTATACATATGAGACGTGGGTGTGAGAAGTGTTAATTCCCAGCACCTTCATATTATTTTGCCTTGCAGACATATAGTACCTAAGCTCTACACTTGTTCACTGTGGCCATTCCCCTTCTGTATACAGTTGCAGGAAAAAGTATGTGAACCTTTTGGAATTTCATGGTGTTCTGCATTAATTTGTCATAAAATGTGATCTGACTGTCATCTAAGTCAAGAGTATTGACAAATATAATGTGCCTAAAATAATAACACAAAAACAATTCTGATCCTTCATGTCTTTATTGAGAACAACCATAAAAACCTCATAGTGCTAGTGGAAAAAGTATGTGAACCCTTGAGATGACCTCAAAAAAGCTAATTGGAGTCAGGTGTTAGCATACCTGGAGTCTTGTTAAGAAAATGAGTTTGGAGGTGTGGACTAGAGCCATGTTGACTGATAAAAACCACTCAAACTTTTTGAGTTTGCTCTGCACAAGAGGAATACGCTTATGTGAGCCATGCCTTGTCAAAAAGAACTTTCAAAGGATCTATGATCAAGAATTGTTGATTTACATAAAGCTGGAAAGGGTTACAAAGTGATTTCAAAGACCTTAGAAATTCACCAGTCTACAGTTAGGCAAATGATCTACAAATGGAGACACTTTGGGACTGTGGCTACTCTACCAAGAAGTGGGCGCCCAGTCAAAATGACCCCAAGAGCACAATGAAGACTCATCAATGAGGTAAAGAAACAACCCTGAGTGACAGCCAAAGATTTGAAGGCATCATTGGAACTGGCTAACATCTGTGTTCATGAGTCTACAGTATGTAAAACATTGAACAAGCAGGGTGTCTATGGCAGGGCACCATGAAGGAAGCTGCTGCTTACTACAAAGAACATTGCTGCATGCCTGAAGTTTGCGAAAGAACACATTGACACTCCACAGCGGTATTGGCAAAATGTTTTGTGGACTGCTGAAACAAAGATTGAACTATTTGGAAAGAACATGCAGCACTATATCTGGCATAAAAAGGGCACTGCATATCATCATGAAAACATCATCCCAACCGTAAAGTATGGTGAAGGAAACATCATGATTTGGGCCTGCTTTGCTGCATCAGGGCCTGGCCAGCTTGCAGTCATTGAGGGGAAGATGAATTCCCAAGTGTATCAAAAACTTCTTCAGGATAATGTGAGAATGTCTGTACGTCAGCTGAAACTCTGTAGAAGTTGGGTGATGCAACAGGACAATGACCCAAAACACCAGAGCAAGTCCTCAACAGAATGGCTTCAGAAAAACAAAATCCGCCTTTTGGAATGGCAGAGCCCAGACTTCAACCCAATAGAGATGCTATGGAATGACTTGAAGAGAGCCATACACATGAGACGCTCAAAGAATATGACAGAGCTAAAGCAGTTCTGCCAGGAAGAATGGGCTAAAAAATCCCTCCTGAACAATGTGCAGATCTGATCCACAGCTACAGGAAGCGCCTGGTTGAGGTTATTGCTGCCAAGGAGGGGATCAACTAGTTATTGATTCCAAGGGTTCACTTACTTTTTCCACTAGCATTTTGAATGTTGAATGAGTGTGTTCAATAAAGACATGAAGGATCAGAATTGTTTTTGTGTTATTATTTTAGGCACATTATATTTGTCAATACTCTTGACTTAGATGACGGTCAGATCACATTTTATGACAAATTAATGCAGAACACCATGAAATTCCAAAAGGTTCACATACTTTTTCTTGCAACTGTATATCTTCCCGTGCCCTAGGCATGGGTGACCCAGGATGTACCCTAAAATTCAAAGCTTTCCTCAACATGAATCCCAACATGGAGCTTTTTTCCCATTCACAGTTTTGCAGGAATAATTAGTTAAAAATATGGATGTATGTAAATTTTAATGGGATAATTGGGATTAGGAAACAGTTGAATTTCAAACATTACTGCTGGATTTCAAGTTCTCCTGGATTTTCTTCTTTTTTCAGAGATGATGAAGGTTTTTTTTAAGTCGAATAGGTAAAACATTATTAAGTTTTATTGATCTAAACATGCAATGGGCAAAACTTCTGCTAAGGTTATTTCAATGTTACAAGGGACTTTCTCTTCACCTTTGCTAGCTTTCTGAGACCCATTTGCTGCCTTCTGGGTTATTTACCTTTTGCTTTATCTGTGTGCAGAGTGAGTGCTCAGTGTTGTATGAAAACCTGGAGTGGTACAGGCAGGAGGCTGAAGATCTGAAAGAATACTGTACCCAGCTCAAGGTGAGAATTGCATTGGCTTTTCCAATACTTGTGAAGGCTCATAGATTCCCTGGTTTTTAGTTTAATTAATCATCTTTTCCAAAGTAAAAAAAAAAGTCTGATCCTTTACTCTTTTGATATGGAAAGCATTGTAATATATTTTGATGTTATTCCCTCTGTCTGCATTTTCCCTTCTTATAGTTTTCCAATAGTGCCCTTCATTCATATTTAAATTCCACCTTTTAGGGCATACTGCCTTTGTACCTAAGTTTAAAATAGTCTTTCACAATCTTGTTCCATTTATAACTACAGTTTTTAGAACTGACTTCCAACATGATCCCATTGACTTCTGCTGGCTGAAAATACTGGGGATGTAATCCTAGAGGGTAGTAAATTGAAGAAGACTAAAACATATACATATGACTATAATTACAGTTTAAATACAATTTTAAAATAAATAGCAGCTGCTAATTTGTTTGAACACAATACATTGATGAACCAAACACAAATGAATCTTGAGACTGGGGGGAGTTTCACAATTATGGGGCCATAAATAAAAATATCTAGTCCATAATGTTTGCTCCTTTGACAGTTTGTAGAGAGTACAGCTGAAGGTTCTGTAATTTATATGGGACATTTAGTGTTCCCCAGATGTTTTGGCTAAACTTCCCATCATCTTGAACCATTGACAATGGGAATTATATTCCAAAATATTGAGAGAGCACCAGATTGCTCTCCTTGCTATGCAGTTACATAAAGACATTATGATATGTACCTATTTTTTTCTCTATTTCCTGACAAATGTAGAATGGAATTTGTCTTTTTCTCAAGACTACCAATCCAAGAGTATTTCAGTCTGACTCACTGGGCCAATGTGAGGGAAGAGAAGCTGAATTCTGTCCCTCCTGCTGTGAACTCAGATCTAACTTTGCCTTCATTTTGGCTGGCTTTACTGTCATTGTTTAATTTCTTAAACAATGCTGTTGGCAAGAAAGACTAGTTAAAAATTAAAAAGCAAGGGTAGACATGTTGATTTTAAGAAAAAAAAATCCATGGTTTGGCAGTATCTTGCCTAGGACCACCTAAATTGACACAATGTATGGTGCAAGCGTTTGAGTTCTCCAGAACTCTTAGACAGAGTTATAAAAAAAAAAAAAGTAGAAGAAGGAATGTTGTTGGGGAAAAGGAGGGTGGGGGGGAGTTTAAAAAATAGTCTATACGTTTTAGCCATAAGACTGAAATTTGGACTTAAGAGGTCTTCTTTTAGCACTAGTAATTAAAATTAGGCAGGGTTAATTCCTGGTTTAGGCAGGGTTATAGTAGAATTGTTTGAAAGCATCCAATCTTATTGTATACAAAATGGATTAGTCTCTACCGGTTTGGTCGGCATCAATTTGCTTGCTTTCAGAAAGTTTTTAAGATGAAGAAGTAATTGCGGCCTCCTATTTTTGAAATCAGTATATTTTGGTCCATAAGCAAAATATGCTGGTTCCTGTTTAGAAAATTAATTCTCCTGTTAGATTGTCAATTGCCAGCAGGAGCCGTACCGCTTTTTACCTGGAAGGAAAGAGGATTAAGGAGATGGTCCCCTGGTAAGCACCTGAATTGCCTCCTAGGAGGAGCGAGGCCCTTTTCCTGTCTGCGCAAGGAAAGGGCTTTGAGAGCCAAGTTAATTCTGAGGCGAATTGTGCGTAGATGGAGAACAGAGATGGCCCATGGAGGCTGCCTTCCGTGTGGCAGCTCGGCCTGAAGCAAGGCGTGGATAAGGCCACAAGTGGGCTGGGCCGCCTATTTTGTGCCACGCCTTTTCTTTGCCTCCAGCATCTTCTCTGTCTCAAGCATCAGGCAGCAAAGAAGGGACGGTTAACTCTTACCAAGCCAGTTGCCGAGGACTTTGAAGAAGGCTGAGGGCCACACGCTGTCCACTCTGAGATAGGCTGAGGACACCTGGGCTCAAATTCCTCCCCTCTTGAATTTTATTTGGGTAACTTTGTCTGAAGGGTAGCCCCCAATTATTTTTTGTCTGCGAGGAAGACCAAGTGAGAGCCAGTTTGGGGTCGTGGTTAAGGCCTAGAAACCAGGAGAGTGAGTTCGAGTCCTGGCTTAGGCACGAAAAACCAGCTGGGTGACTTTGGGCCAGTCCCTCTCTCTTAGCCCTACTCTCCTCACAGGGTGGTTGTTGTGGGGAAAATAGGAGGCGGAAAGAGTATTGGTATGTTTGCTGCCTTGAATTGTATATGAAAAAAAAAGGTGGGATAAAAATCTAAAAAAACAATGGCCCCTCTCCTACCCCTCTGTAAATACAAAAATGATACAGATTGGTAATCACATTTATTCTAACGTGCTTCGTGCTTTGTACTAAACCACGTTCATTTGACCTTGGTTTATTGAATAAAGCACAGTGTGCTGAGGTCAGACATCACTAAGCCGGAGTGTGATGACTTTGGTGCAGTGACACTAAAATAAGTACATTTTTGTGAGCAGCCTCCCTGAATAAAACTGATTATTTCATTGGGGTTTGGATTGGACAAGAAATAAGTTTACTATTTATTTTTAGTAATTAAATTTTAATTTACGTATGAAATAAAACTATGATAGATCCTTTCAACTAAAAAAAGTAAACTTTCATTGGTGATAAACAATAAATCAAAACCAATTGAAATCATATTTTAATGAGAAGGATGAGATTGCTTAGTTTTGCATAATTCCTGAAATCTGGGTTTTATTTTTGAGGCAGCCATTCTCATTTCTCGTTCCATATTTATTTTGGATGATATTTGCTCTTTATAGCAGCAACTGGAGAAAACCCTGACTTGCTGCCAGCTTGTCCAGGCAGGGCTCGAGGAAATTCTATCAGCAGTCTAGTTTGGGGTGAACGTGCCATGAAGGTGGCACGCCCAAAGCTGGATTGCCATCAGAACTTGTTGCAGGCTGTGTTTACACAAGATGGCTGCCGGCTTATCCTGCCAGAGTGGGAGCAAGTACTACCAGCAGTCCAGCTTGTGTGTGAATCATCAGGCTACACGTTGGGCTCTGCTTGGAAAAGCTGGTTGCTGGCTTGTCCAAGCAGTGTGGGAGCGAGTTCTGACAGCAATTCAGCTTTGGGCGCATAAGCCATGAGCCTGGCACTTACAAAACCAGAGTCCCGTCAGAACTTGCTGCAAACTCTGTTTGGTCAAGCTGACAGCTGCCTTGTCTAGGCAGAGCAAGAGTGAATTTTAATGGGGATCCAGCTTTTGGTGTGAAAGCCGTTGGGCTTTCAGAGGCCAACCCGGAGCCCTGTGAGATCATACTCTGGGTTTTCCGTTGCTTGGACCAGTCATACTGCTTCAATCCAATGGACCGTGAGCAGTGTACAATTAATAAATTACAAGTAAATAGAACAAATCATATATAGTAATAACACAATAATTATCCAGAAACCAAACTTAATTGCTTCAAGGCAATTTCCTAGCAATGCTTTTCACTAGGCAAAGGCCTTCCTGGCCTACTCTTCCAACAGGAGCCGTGGGTCAAGAAAGATTCCTTGGTTTTTGAATTAACACCTACACCATCTTGGTTGGGTTCAGTCTGAGCCTATTTCTCCCCTCCAGTCTCTGGCAGCCTCTAGGCATTGGCTCAGAGCTATTGCATCTCCTGTTTGGCCTGGATGGAAATAAATAGTTGGGTTATCATCAGTAAATTGGTGATACCCCAAACTGACAGAAGGATTCCCCCGAAGCTTCACATAGATGTTATTGGAGCACCTGCATGCTCAGGCTTTCCTCCCGCACAACCACTGACTGGACCACCCTGCTCAGGAAGGAGCAGAACCATCACATCATATAGTCTCCCAAGCTTCTCCGGTGGCCCAGAAGGATACTGTGGTCAACAGTACTGAATGCTGCTGCAAGGCCCAGCGGGACAAAGATGGCTAGGTCCCCAAATGTCATCACAGTTAAACCATGAGAGTAACCAGGGAATTTTTTGTCCCATGCTCAGGTGCTAGGGGAATCTAATTGTTTATTCAGCAAAACATGGGTAAGCAGTATTATTTAGTGCAAGCACTGTCTGCAGAGGAGGGACAAGTTGGGCATGATGACCAATGCAGCATGGTACTGTCACAGCACAAGCCCTGCCCCTTCTGTGTGTGCATCATGACATCACATGCATGTATGGAAGGGACAGGCCTTGTGGCACAATGGTGTGATGCTGTTTTCATTGGCTGGTGTGGGTCTTCCGGGCTGTGTGGCCGTGGT
The DNA here is from genome assembly GCF_059951505.1 of Python bivittatus. Classification (NCBI taxonomy): domain Eukaryota; kingdom Metazoa; phylum Chordata; class Lepidosauria; order Squamata; family Pythonidae; genus Python; species Python bivittatus. Next base: position 14,331,889 of record NW_028277067.1, on the reverse strand, counting down.
CTTGAAGTTTTGTTTCCTAACGTTTCGCCAGCACCTGTGACCGGCATCTTCAGAGTGCAGGAGCACAGACAGGAGCAGTTCTCTCTGTGCCCAGCTCCTGCACTGCTCCTGTCTGTGCTCCTGCACTCTGAAGATGCCGGTCACAGGTGCTGGTGAAACGTTAGGAAACAAAACTTCAAGACCACGGCCACACAGCCCGGAAGACCCACACCAGCCATCGTATGCCGGCCGTGAAAGCCTTCAACAATACGCTGTTTTCATTGTTTTGACAAAGCAGCAAGATCTTGTGGGTGCCTGTGCTTAGCAGAAGTGTGAATCCAGCGATCCATGGTTGAACTTTGTACATATATCTCCAGAAGGAGACGCTCATGCATGGCATTCTTAGACAAATATGCCTTCAAGCCAGTGTGCATCAGCCAGATTATGTAGTCAATTCTCATTTTAACTTTAATCAGTGATATCGCCACCACTTAGGCTTACTGGTTTGGGATTTTATATGCATATGCTCAGCTCAAATAGCGCAACAGTGCACGTAGCTGTCTGAGGTAAGGCAGAGCATTTTCTAGAATCGTCCAACCATCCTGGTGCCAAAATCACCATAATGAGCACAGGCTTTATATCACTCAGTGGTGGCTGGATGATGCTATGAAGAGGCTAGATGAGTGGGGAAGTGCTTTTCTGAGCAGGTGGGAAGAGAAAGCTGACAGTTTTCATTTGCTCCATCTGATCCACGCCAAAGGCAAAGCGGCAGTGAGCAACTGAGGTGCTTCTGTGACAAAGCACCCTCCGCAGCTCTGGAAGGGCACTTGGGAATCTTGAGTCAGCCAGTTTCATTTGGCTGAACCTTCCTTACCAGGAAGGGGAAAAAAGAAGAACCTTGTTTATTGTTTTGAACTACGTAGAGAAATAACAAAATAGGCATGTAGTATATAAAGGGTGAGAACCAGTTTGATGTAGTGGTTAAGGCATCATTCAAGAAACCGGGAGACTCTGAGTTCTAATCCCGCCTTAGGCACAAACCCAGCTGGGCGACCTTGCGGCAGTCACTTACTTCAACCTTAGGAAGGAGACAATGGCAAACCATTTCTGAAAAACCTTGCTGGGAAAACTGCAGGGACTTGTCCAGGCAGTCACCAGGAGTCAAAAAACTGACTCGAAGATACACACACACATACACACACATTAAAAAAGATCAAGAGTGCAAGGATTATGCAGGTTTGGTCATTATAAGATGCTCTTTGTAAGAGGGCATTGCTCCATTGTAAGCCAGTTAAGATCAGCTTTGCAGAACCAGATGGCTGAATCAGAGCTCCTTGCCAAGTATATCCTTTTTCTAGAAGAAAACGATATATACAAAATCGGCAAATGCTGCCAGATAGCTCAGAGCACACCAAGTGGGAGGTGCAATCTTTGCTTTAGAATTGACAAAGCATAATTTAACATTTATTTTTGATTTTGTTATATATTCAGTGAAATGACAGAGATGATTGCAAATATTAAAGTAGCTTCCCTTTAAAAAAAATCCCAAGGAGGGAAATTTGGAAGTGGGGAGAGAGGTGCTGAGATGCTATTGAACCTTTTGATTTGCAGGAAATAGTAATGATCTCTTGATTTCAGATGGGTGATCTCCATCTGAATGAGTTAGGACAAAGTGGGTTGAAACAGGCAAAATCATTTCAAGACATTTCTGTATTTCCTTCCAAGGCTATAATGGAATGGATATTGAACCCTTCCTTTATTAAAGTTTCAAGTGATCAAACTTATCATTAAAAAAGAAGAAGAGAAATGAGAGAATTTTCAGCCTCCTCCTTCCCCCACTTCTTGAAAAGAATGCAAATCCATGTTAGCTCATTCCATTTGCTTGCTTGGCCATCTGAGTTTCTTCCCCTCCCTTGAAATGTCTTTTAGGAAGGCTGCCGAAAGGTGACAAAATCCGTGGAGGATGCTGAAATTAAGACCAGCATGCTGAAAAAAACTTCAGCCTTCTTGGAGGTAAGGGAGATTTGAGGCTTGCAGGAACGTGGGGGTGGTTTATTCCCTACTGGTGTCAATAGTGCAAGTAATTCACAGCATGTGGAAAGGTAATAAAGCTGCTACAAGCTAATAGGTTGATGGAGAACAGTTGCCAGAAAGTAAGATTATAAACCGAATCTGAAATCTTGGGTGATTGCACTTGAGGAACACAGACTGTATTTCTCTAGCATGAGCAGAGGCTGCATTTGAAATTCAAGTTTCTAGATGTTCCTGTAGCAAAATGGAAACAAAAACAATTGTCTGTGGATATTTTTAAAGATCAGATTAGCGGGCTGGGTTGGTCATCTCACCAGCTCTCTGCACTTGCCACAAGATGCCCATTCTTGCCTCTCCATCTGTCCCTTTTAAGCCTTGCCCTCTTTTCATCTTTGTCAAGGAATTTTTTTTAGCAATAATATGAAAGCGGTTTCTTGTTACCTTTTCTGGGATTTTGCTTTTAAATTCTCAGTCTAGCCAGCGTGGCATAACGGTTAAGATTTGGACTGGCACTGGAGAGACTGAGGTTCTAGTCCCACCGTCACCTGTAGAAGCTCACTGGGTGACTTTGGGCCAGTCGCTCCCTCTTTCCATTTTTTTTTAATGCTGCAAGTGCTTCAGCCATTTGCCCCTTTCATTTACCATCTTATTAAATTTAAAAGGATGCGGGTTAGCTTTGTTCTATTTTAGCCTTTCCCCAGGCTGGCATCCTCCAGATGTGCTGGGTTACAACAACTAGAGTTCCTAGCTATCCCAACTAGGCTGGTTGGGAATTATGGGAATTGTAATCTAATTCATTTGGAGGATACCAGGCTGGAGAAAGGTGTTTTGTTCTCTCTGTTGGATTTTTATGATATGCACTCCCTGTTATTCTCTTTGTAGGTTTGAACTATAGAGTTTTACTGTATCTGCATGCTGCCTTTATGGAATGGAAGAAGAACAGCACATAAATATACTCAATACTCCCCAAATTAATGTTGTTCTTTCCTTCTCACTTCCCCCACTCTGTTTAGGAAAAGCTGCGTTACTTGCAGCGACAGGTTCAAGCAGAAGACCTTGGTCGGCAAGAGCACGAGTGGCAGTTGCTGGAACAGTGGGTGGCAAGTGGGGTCTCCAAACAACTTTTGGACTCGGCAGGCAGCACGGTGGCAACATCCCCAAGGTCGGCCGTCTGTGAGGAGAGTGAAGTCCAGAAGTCCGCTGCTGCTATCTTGGCATCCATCAACAGCCTGCGAGGGGCACTGGAAAGTGGGCAATTGCGAGCAGGCCTTGGGGATGAGAGGGGCACAGATGGAAAGCCAACCATGTCTTTCACCTTGGCTTGCCTTCCTCTGCTGGAAGAGATCAGGTACTTTGAGATTGGAGTAGGAGTGGAGACCCTTGGTTTTGACAGAGGCACCAACCTGTCTTCCAATCTGGTCTCTCCATCACACCTCACTCTAGGAAATGTATGCTGGAGCTGTCCGGGCGGGCTCAGCGAGATGAGCTGACCCAGAAGGAGGTGTTGCGGCTGCTGGCCCAGCTGGGGGTGCGCTTGGAGGGAGCGCTTCCCCAGTGGGAAAGGACACACGTGGAACAAGGCCAGGCGCTCAGGATGCTGCGGGAGGAACTGGATGAAGTCTCTGCCACGTACGTGCCTCTCCTGAGCAAACAGCCTCCCCTTTCTTGGAGCTCGACAGCCATGGCCCTGCTCCAATGGCCAGCTCTCTTTAGCTGCTTCTGGGTTGTGGCCTGCTATTCTCAGTGAAAGAAAGGCCGGATTTAAGAGACACTTTGTATTGACAGTTACAGGTATTGTAGCCCTGCACTGCTGTAGGAAAGATTAGTATATTACTTGTAGGGCCTGGTTGCCCTGGAATTTAGATGGCTGATCACTGTCACTTTCCTTTAAAAAAGTGAGCAGTTTTCAAGTCTTTGTGGGTCTTCCAAGGGCAAGCTTCATTAATCTCCCTATGGTGACTTGTCTGCCTTTTTCCTCGGCAGGTCTTCTTCTACATCAGTACACCTAATTCTACCATAATCCTTCCCTTTGATTTCTTGCACCATCTGGTACTTTTTAAACAAACGTCAGATTCCGAATAAAACAGGGTTGGTGGAGGTCCTCCAGTGTATTTTTGAGAAAGGGCTCCAATTGAAGATGAAATCCCACATCAAGCCCAACCCACACCCCCTTGTAACGAAGAGTAAGAGATAAGAAAATGCAGAGGGACAGGGAGTCTGCAGCTTCCCCTGGAACACAAACACCCCAAAACCAGGAAGTCACTATCCTGCCAACCTATTACATGAGAGGACTGCAAAAGGAGGCAGCGGTTGCTCCAATCTCAAGACCTGCCCCAGAGATAAGAAAGCCTCCTCTTCTACGCGGCAGGCAAACTGATCTCTCAGAGCTGTTGCAGGGCTTTGGATTTGGAAATTGTGGAACCTTGTCATTTCACTTACGGCTGCCTTCTTTTCCCTTTCTTCTCATGCCAGAGCAAAGCGGACATCGGTGTCTCTCACTCAGCTCCGTGCAGACCTGGATGGGCTCTGGCAGGTGAAACCACTCCTGGAAGATGTATCCCGACATCTTGCAACGCTCAGGAACATGGAAACACCCGATCGGCCTCCTTCCAGTTGTGCTAGGTGTTCCAGGTGCCTCATTCAAACTTCAGGGTCAGAACTGAGGAATAAAGGCCAACCTGACAGTGAGAACCAAAAGACTAGGCTCAGGAAGGGTGTGGAGATTACGGCAAAGTTAGGTCTGATTTCCCTGATTTCACATAGTCCAAAGTCATGCAGCCTCTAAGCAGTGATTTGCTTAATGGTAATTTATTAAATAAAGCATTGTTGGCTACATTCACACGTTGAGCCATAAGCCAAAGGTGGGCCTGGACTGCTGCTTGACCCCCCAGCCTGCTGGTGGGCTGCAGGAGGTCTTCCGGTGACTCGCTTATCCCAGAAAGGGTGTTCCCAAGAGGTTGACTGATTAAATCAATTTAATAGCTGCCCAATTGACACGTGAATTGGGGCAGTGTACACCAGTAAAAAACAATGCATAATAACCCGCAACATTAAAATATAATAAAACATATCGTACCCAAAATAACTTCATCCAAGCAAAACCAATCCAAAAACAGTCACCTGCCACCAAACCTCCCCGCCCAGTGCCTGGGGGAAAAGCCAGGTCTTGAGCCTTCCGAAACACGGGGCCAGGGCCATCTGAATCTTGGAGGGAGTGCTGTGGTAGAGGGCAGGGCAGTGACAAAGTAGGCACGTCCCCTGGGTGCCCCGGATGACACAGCTTAACTGAGGGGACTCTGAGCATGCCTATCTTTGTCATAGCTTACTGCAGTGTTCCTCAACCCTGGCAACTTTAATTGCATGGACTTCTACTCCCAGAATTTCCCAGCCAGCATGCTGGGAGTTGAAGTCCATACAGCTTAAGGTTGACAAGGTTGAGAAACATTGTCTTATTGGATGGACATGATGTATGAGGAAAGCTACAAGCTCTTAAGATTTTTCTAACGAGGACTACCAAAAATTCTTGCTTAAGCAGTCCATGAACAGTGTGCCAGCCAGAAATACAAACTCGATATTATAAATCTCCTTTCATGGACCAGCAAGTAATTGCAATTTTCCAGTTCACAGAAGAGTAGGTTCAGTATTACAGAAGCAAGTAAATTGACTAGTCACATGAGCAGTTAATTGGCTGTTGCTGAAGATGCAGTTTTGTACAAAATCCAGTATCTGACATTGGCTTTAGATTCTTGAGAACATCTGTTTTCATTTATTTGAAAAAAATCAAGTTGCTAAAGCTCATATTATTGGCATGCATGTTTAGAAGGATCAAGGGGAGCTGGGTTTTAAATGGCTGCTTTTTAAAACTCTTTTTCCAGCTTAGATTTTTCACACATGCCTCCTCTCCTCTCTCCTCTCCTCTCCTCTTCCCTACCATTTTTTTTCTCCTCCTAACAGTATTTTGAGATCCCCTTCCCCAGTCCTGAAAAAGGGGAATTTGTCCTAAAGCTATATTGAGTTTGACCAGTGCTTCTTTATTGTCTTTATGTTAAGTAAGCTGACTTTTAGAGATGTCTGTCTTACATTTATGTTATTTTTAGTGCAGAAAATTGCACTCTTCTGGCATTGAATAGGGGGAGTCTCTGTGACACTGTATCTGGGCTGTTTCTCCCTTTTCCAAGACTTAAACCAATCATATTTTCTATATTGACTGTCTGTGTAAATGTCATCCCCTCTTTTTTTTTTTCACCTACCTGCTTGCCACCCACAGCTACAGCATTGTGAATACAGAGATGCTGCGACAGATGGTTGAGCATGCAATGGCACCCGTTTTGGAGGAGCTGAAGCAGCGAACCCCATCAGCAGGGATATGCCCCAGCTGCCAGCGTTTGCAGAAGAAGATAATGGTACTGTGAGACACAGAGTACACACACCCCAGGCTCTCCTGCCCCACATAAAAAGATCCCAGGGTGCAGCCTTTCTGGAGCATTCTTCTGCTCTGAGTCAATGCAGGCCAGGTCGAGATGGCCCTGCACTGAGATCGATGCAGAGCCACCTGGGCTATGGATGTACAATCTGCACAGCTGCCTTACACTGAATCTTGTCCGCTGAATTCTAATCGGACCTCAGCTTACCAAAATCTCTGCCAGAAGTTTTTCTAAACACTACTAAAAATATTTCGAGAGACTGGAGGATGAATCTGGGGTCTTAAGTGGGCCTAGTACATTTGCTTTTTCCTAAGCTTTGCTTCCTCCCTGGCTATGCTTACAGAGGGACTCAATCCACCATCCAAGAGTTGAATGCAGCCCCTGGAAATCTTGGGGGCGCTTTCCTGAGCCCCTCTATTAGTGCTGAATGGTAGATTTAATGTGACAGAAAGTGAAAGTTGTTACATTGACAGGGAACAATAAACAATAGTAATTGTAATGATGAATATAAATTAAATGTTGTTTTGTCCTGGCCCTGTTGACTTTGGGGAGTGCAGCTTCCATATCCTTTGAATAATGCTACACTTCGCTCAGCTATAGTTTTTGCACCAGCTCCTCAATTAGTGGTTTTCCTCTCCGCTTCCATTTTGCTCTTTTTCTCATTTGCACCCATTTTCCTATAAATTATTGTGCCTGTATTTTATAGGAAGGATAATAGCACTAGGGTTGGGGTAGGATAGTAAAATAATGTGAAAAAATATTAGCTAAACATCAGGCTTTGGTCCTGGAGCAACAAATCTCAAGGCGTTGAAGGAAGAAACCTTCCAAAAATACTGAATTCTTGGTGATGTAACATATTCCCTGTGTAAAATTCAGGTTTTTGGATGTGGGATCTCGGAAGCAAAGCGTTTGCTTTCATTAATAAGCAAATTAGCATATGTCCTTCTCCAGTTTTCACTCTTCTTGTGAAACTCACTTTCTGAAAAGGTTAAAGTGTCAGTTTTATTCCATTTTATTTATCAACACATCTTTTGTACATATGGACATCCATCCCTTTTTCATTGTTGTTTATTCCCAGGACATAGTATCTGAGGCCCTTGGTGGTTATATGAAGAACGGGACAACTTGCAGCCCATGTCCTAATTTTAAAAGTCCTCTAACTGATCTGTCCCTTCCCAGATAGTCCTGTTGGGGGAAATAAGGGGGAAGCCTGAGAAACAATGGGATGGAAGAAAGGGAAAAGCAATCACTGAAGAGTTTCTAAATAAATGTGTATGCAGAGAGAAATTTAGCTCTGCTCTTTCTCTCCCTTCCAGCTGTTGGTGTCATGCAGCTGAAATTGTCTAGAGAAGAGAGAACCACAGGCATTTGGCTGGGGCGGGCTTGATTTTAAATCCATTATTTTTTTAATCCTTCATTTTAAATCCTTGTGCAGCCCTGTAACTCAGCTGGTAGTCTTCAGCAAATAGTTCTTCTAGTGTTTTAACAGGGTATCCGAGCAGCAGCTGTTGACAAGTCACACTGAGCAATGAGGAACCTCTTAATAGCCTGCAAGTTAAGGCCAGTAAAGCAAAGTCACCAAAGTGGTGGTTCCGGGTATTCCCCCTCCTCAGTTAAACACGTACTAGGAATGCTACTTCTTGATGCTGACTATAACTAACTGCCAAACATCAGAAATATCATTCTCTGTTCTGGGGACAGGAAATGAAGCCAAAAGCACATCAAATAAGGTGTAACACATTTTAAAAATAAACTCAATTCCCCCACCCCATCTGATACCCTTGTCATTTCTCTGTCTATGGTGCCTCTTAACCATCCAAAATACAAATTAAAATGCATCTTTCCCCATCCTTCAGCTACTAAACTGGAAGTGTTGGGGGGAGGCTTAATGCTTTTCCTATCTGTTTTACTAGCTATCCATTGTAAGGACTATCAGAACTGCAGGCTCTACTGCAATGTCTGAATCTCAGCAAATTTGAGATGCACGGACTTCAACTTCCAGAATTCCCCAGGCAGCATCACATCTCAAAGTTGCTGAGATTGAAAAACACTGCTCTAGTGGCTCTCACCTCAAGCGTTACCACTGAGTAATTTTGCCAGCAGATTCAGATCAATCCTTTAGTACTTTTTCTATGCCTCCACCGTTCCTGTCACCTGCTACAGCCACAGGCCTGACCATGCCTTGTGACCCAAGGCATGCAACCATGAGAGGGCAGTAGAGTCCTGCAGAGACTGCCCTGTGGGAATGCAGGCTGCTTCTCCCTAGATGCCAGTAGTACTTTGCTTGCTACTGTCAAACAGCTGACCTTGCTCTCTTTGTGACTTACAGCATCACAATGACAAGTATTGCACCTGTAAATTTCCTTAGCTTGAGTGCTGCCTTCCTTTCCCACCCCAGTTGAGTAATGGGCTCTGTAGCCCTTCCTTTCCTCTCTTTCTTTCAACCTCCAATTGTTGTGGTCACTGGAAGCAGGATCTGGAACAGTCAGCCTTGGAGGCTCATGCACGAACAGAAGCACTGAGTTCAAACATGCGTTTGGCCCAAGATGAAGCCATGAGAGCCAAAAACTATCTGGAGCGGACAAGGATCACTGTAGAGTGAGTAAAACAGAAACCCCCTTTACCCCTTTACCCACATATTCTACAGGCCCATGAGATGTTCTTGCAGAGGAAATTGTTGCCTGGGTCAGGGACATGCAGAAAGGCAGGAGTCTTAGGATCCTTTGGAAGTTAGTCTCTATAGTTTCTCCTAAAGTGCCAACAATTCTTTTAATATTACAGGAGGGGATTTGTTCAATGTTAAGTCTTTGTCTGTAGAAACTCTAATTTAATTAAACTAAATGGAGTGAAAACTAGTTAAGGCAGCCTGCAGAACGTGGACAGCTTAACCAAAGGAGAACGCGTGAGGCTGGGTCAGAGGCTGAGTGACAGAACGTTGGCTGAGATCAGCTTTCCCCAGTCATGTATCCTCACTTGTGCTTAGAGTGATGGAAACAGTAATCTAAAGCATGTGTGTGTTGGTTGGCCGAGGCAAAGAGGTTTTCTTACGCAGCTTCTCTTTCCTTCTACCAGGGATAAGACTTAACAGCCTGGATTATCTGCAGAGCAAACTGAGCTCCCTCCACTCACACCTGTCTCTGGTCTCCCAAGAAGGCGTGCCCCAGTCCCCAGCAAACGCCATAGCTGCTTCCGTCACCCTTAGCAAGCGGAGCTCTTGCCCTGCTGAGCTGAACCGTCACCCCCAGTAAGAGAGAGAGGTGGCCGTGGCCTGCTCTTCTTCCCCACTCACTGGAAACCAGAGGGCACTTTCAGCCTGGAGAAGGTCTTTCATCTGAACAGAGCGGCCCTCTTTCTGGTGTGTTTGGCTGTGAAAATGGACTGGAGGACTGAAACTGGCAGTAGAATTGACACACTGGGAAATACTTATATTTTGTATGAAAAATTGGAGGTATACATATATTTTGTATGAAAAATTGGAGTTTCTCTCTTTGAGTTGGCAAGGGGGTAGTGGGTGGAGGATGAAGAGGTGTGTTCCACTTCATTATCTTAAACTGAAGCACAACTTACTTTTTTTAAGAATGTCACAAATTATGATCATCACTTCTTCCCTGTTTAGGTCAACCTCCCATTGCAACCACCAGCTTTTTGCTCTTTACAATGCTGGTAACATGAATATAAAGCACTATTTGTAGGAGTCCATCTGGGGGAAAATAGAGCAGGAAATTAAGAGTATCTATTCTGCCTGCTGCATTTCCTTTCTTGATTTGCCTACTCTGGAAATGTCTCAATCTCAATGTCTTCATTTATAAAGGGACACTAAATTATACTTACTTATTTGGTGTAACATGCAGTGTTACTCTTACCAAATACTGCTCCAGCACAGTATTAGAAAAAAAAATTGGCACTTGGATCTAATTTCTGTTGCATTAGATACTGCTGAGAGACTCAACTATGTATAACTGATCCAGGATGTTGCCATAAGGGAACAAATCACCCTGCCACCTGCTGTGGCCTGACATGGCTGGAGCACAGAGGGAAGAGATGCTTAGCAGCTGGTTGCAGATGGCTGAGGAGGCACTGCTTCAGAATATCCATGCAGGAGCTTAGAGGAGGAACCTCAATTGGCTAAGCTCCAATTTTTCTGTACTAATCCAGCTCAAGCTCTTCATCCGCAAACATGCCTTAGTTAGCAGTCCTCCCCATTAGATCTTTAAAAAATACAGAAATGTAGGCAGGGTGGATGAGCCCTCTTATTTGCCTAGAGGTCTGCGGTATCTGATATAGGATCTAGGCCTCCAAATCCAAAAGTGGACTCCACTGTGCTTGCAGAAATCTTCAGGTCTGGCCCCTGGGCATCCCCTTCCCCCCTCCCTTTCCAAAGATCACTGCTGATTAGTGAATAGAACAACACACTCAACGTGTGTCACCAATATATAACTGTACAATGTTGCTGGCATTTATTCAGTCACTGGCCAGCTGTGGCAGGGACCTTTTTGTTCACTTGGAAAAGGACCAAGATGTCATTCATGGCTTTCCTGATATTAAACCCAAACTGGTGTGCATCCTGTAGGAAAGAGGAAGAAAGATTATTTTAGCCTAATGTACTATGCTGTGCAAAGTGCACACACAGCCTCAGGATATGTATGAAAGCAAGACAGGAAATCAAGAGGGTTGAGTGTCTAAGATAAAAAGGAAGCATCAAATTGCACACTTCTTCATTTCACATTAGCCAAGAGATGCACTGGAGATGTTAATTTGTGACACTCAGCCAACAAGCCTCTCTTCCAGCAAAGTATGCAGTTGGCTACCTTCACATTAGTTTTTAGCACGTACCATTTCCACAAGCAAACTAATTCTGCTTCCACAAAACTGCTCTTTTATCTGCATACAGGTAATCCTTGCTTAATGACTGCCCTGTTTAGCGACCATTTGAAGTTACAATGCCACTGAAAAAGTAATCTTATGAGCAGTCCTCACACTTACTACTGTTGCAGCATCCCTGCAGTCATGTAATCAAGATTTGGGCACTTCACAACCGGCGGGCATTTACGACCATCGCAGTGTCCTGCAGTCACGATTGCCATTTGTGTGCTTCATGGCCAGCTTCCAACAAGAGTCAAGGGAGAAGCCAGCAGTAAAATTGCACATCATGGTCACATGATGTCTCACTTTATGACCTTGGGTGAATCACTTAACTAATGCGGTGAAAATGATGTCATAAATCTGGCGCAGTCACATGATTTTTCGCTTACTGCTATGTCAGTGAGGAAGTTGCCAGTCCCAATTGTGGACATTAAGCGAGGACTACCTGTACAGCAATCTCCCTGTCTTGGTGCCTCCAAATTGTTGGATCTCTACTGCCAGTTAGGAAAAGAATGATGAGAGCTGAAGGCCCTTCTGAACGGTACGATGTTGGAAAAGCCTGATATAAAAGTCTGACTACTCATAATGTAATAACTGTACAATTAATCCGGTTATTAAATTAAATCATTTTCTGTATTCATAATGTATGTCAAACCATAAATTATTCAAACAAACTAGATATTCACAATACAATAAGCCACAAAGACTGTGACCAAGATTAACATTAATCAAAGTTAATTTGTTGTACAAATGTATCTAACAGATTTTTAACTAATATAGTTAAATGTATGGTATGAATGCAACTATATTTTGAATAGCTTGGTCACTGGTTTTAAGGGAATAAGCAGAACTGAATGTTCAGAGGACTCTACCATGTGATAATGAGTGGGGAGGACATACCACATGCAAATCATTGTGGGGGTGGCAAATGCTTTCATATCCTAACAATGGAACTGGGAAGGGGGACAATGTACCATGTGCTGGTCATTCAGAAGGTGTACCACACGTGACGTCCACTCTCTCATCGGCACCAAATCAGGGGAAGTCTTGTAGAGGTGTCAACAGGCAGAGGGCAGCACTCTGCTTCACACTGTCCATGGTATCACTGAGGTGTAATACGGACAAACAAGTGGGTCAGATAGTTGATATCTTAGGGGAGGAATGACAATGCCTTCCTAATGGAAGGTTTTAGGTTCAGTCTTTGACATCACCAGATAAAAGGATCAGGCAGCTGATAATGGAAAAAATACTTTGTCGCTTGAGGTATTGGAAAGCACCTTGTAATTTTCCCCAATTTGAAGTAGGAGCAATTGAGACCCTTCAGATGTTGCTGAACCACAATTCTGAGAAGCTTCAATTTTGAGACACTTGGAGTTGTATTGTCTCCAATTGTTACTGAACATTGCTAACACCTGCACAAACTTAAGCCTTTTGGATATATTGGGGCTACAATTCTTGGAATTCTCACTGTTCCTTTTGGCTGGAAATTCTGGGGGTTTTAGTTTCAATGAAATTAGGGCGTCTAGGATGGGGTCAAAATGGTGTAAGTAATGCCATGCAGGTGAATAAAATAATTTCTGTTACAAATGAACTTCTGATGCTCCTAAATACCATAATAAAAACTACCCATCTTACCCCGCATAGTAAATCTTTCCTACATTGACTCTGCCTTACCCAGTTGCTCTCTTGATCTAATTTTATATTCCCCTTGGTGATTCTCCAATAATTCCTTGTACATTAACCATTTTTCTTTGCCTGTTGTTTCTCCTGTGTAAAATGCTCCTTGTGCTGAGATCCATAAAGGTGTTTTCAGGTACAGCCTGGGTTGATATCTATTCCATATATAATTTTAGTAAATAAAATTTTAAGAACATAAAAGCAATATATCATCACAGTAGCAGATGTTATCACATGCATGTCATCATTTTGACATCACTGTGGTTTGTTATAGTCAGCACCACCTAGAATCAGATACTTTCCACTTCATTTCATTGTCTCGGCTGGAACAGGTTAGCTTTTCAGCATTTCAACCTTGAGTCCAGGGCCATTCTTCATCTACTGCCCACAGGCCTGCTACAAACAGTTCCTTTCTATGAAGCATCAATGACATGTATTAGAGAAGATAGATGACAGTAGCCAAACCAACCTGAAAAGTGCTAGAGAGGAGCCTGGTTGTCAAGGGAGAGAGAGAACAAAAACAAGAGACAGTGAGTAAACTGGGCTGAGTCACTGATGGAGTTGCTGCAGGGATGTGTGGTGAGACAAAGCTGGCTTATGCTGCAGAATAGCGAAAGGGAGAAGGGGAGAAGGAGCAAGGAAACAGTGCAAGAACTCACCCTTAAATTTGGACCGGATATTGGCCAGCTCCTTGTTAATTCGTTTAATTTCAGCCTCTTTACTCTTACCTGGAAATGACAAGCAAGGAATGAAACATGGGCAATACTCAACCTCCATACACAATCCTCGGGGTGCCTGCTTGGTGCTGAATGCTTAACTATTAACTATTATTTTGTGAGACAAGGAAAGGGGTCAGATAAATGCCAACGGATGATGACAAACCACCACATATGCTTCATGAATAAAACAGCATGAAAAAGCAAAACCTTCCCCAGCCTATTGTCTCTGAGTGAGTTGGACTCTAATTCCAGAATTCCCAGCCAGATGCAATTCCCACATATCTGGAAGTACCATCTCGGGGACGGCTGCCATATACCTAAAGCATAGGAACAACAGGCCATTCCCTGCTTCTCTCAGTGATACCTCTCAGGACCAAACTATACAAAAAGTAAATCAGACTGGAGCTCCCAACTTTTCTTCTTAACTTAAAAGCAATTGGGGGACTCTGATTTTTGATCAGAGCAGGAGGAGGCAAAGTCTGCACTGCTATATTGTTTTTCTGCAATCAAAATGCGTTCTTCCCAAGCTGCTGCTCGATGGAAGCTGCTGAAAGGTATTTGGATGGAGTGAATAGTATAGTTTGCTTTTGGTACCAATTCAAGTGGTACCAATTTGGTACCAGTTCATTGCTGGTGTTTCTTTATACAAGTATTAAGAGATTAGGCCCACAGTGTGTGAAGGAATCTCTTCCCATATGTTCCAGCTCATCTACTACGATCATCCTCAAAGGCTCTGCTCCAGAGCCCTTCCATGCTGATCTGCAATTAGTAGATGCCCACTGCAGTGAGTTCTGTTGCCCCTGGCTATGGATGGCTCCCAAGTAAGTCAGGCCTGGTACCTACTATCCTTATGGCACAAAGCAAAGATGCTTTTATTCTTTTTCATATATTTGAATTCATGATTACACTAATATCTGAAATGTTATACCGTGAGGTTTTTTTAACCAGTCTTTATCTGCTGTCCATACTGTTTTGTTTTTATGTGGTACATTTTTAATCACTGTCTTTGTTTTCATAGTAATATTCATCATTTTTAGAGTGTGGCAAGCTACTCCAGGAAAACTCTCAGCTAGAAGTGAGGCACATAAGCATTTGAAATAAATAAATAAATAAATAGCATGCAGGGAAAAGTCTTCATGTATACACATTGCTAGGGGCTGCTTTTCAATTAAAATCAAAGTCTTCCAGTTGCAGATCTTCTAAAACAGACATCAGCCCAACAGAAGCAATGGGTAGTGCACCCCTTCTCAGACGGCTGCAACAACCACTGAGTCTTATACCAAAACTGCCAAGAGAGAGTAAACAGATCTACGTTTAGTGGACCTGGAGAGTAAATGCTCCCAGGAGGCTAAGGGAACATTTGCCCTAACAGGCAGAAGGTGATCCACAAGTAAGTCAGCTGAGCAGGATGAGGGCTGAAACAAATAGATTTGTATGCATAAATGTTCCTAGGATGGAGCTGCTTTGTATATGGGGCACGCTGGCTGCCCTTTTGGTGGGACATGGAGAAAAGAGTGATTCCTTGCCCAGGACTTAAACACATTAATCGGGAGTAAGAAAGATGACTTTATAGAAAGGGAAAGAAAGTTAGCTACTTCATTCAGAGAAATCGACTGCAAGGGGCCATATCTGAAATCCGCTATTGAGTCAAAAAGTAATAAACCCAGATGTCAGCAGAGACTGGTAACAATTCCTTTTCTTTTTTTATTTGCAAATTTCATCAGTAATAGACTACAAAGTCCTTTGGGGGGTTTTTTCATGAATGTATAAGAAAATTAAACTGGTAAATTCACCAATGGAAGTAAAGGGCTTTGAGCCCTTTGCTTTAAAAAGTCCAGCAATGTCTTTTGTGCTGAATTAGGGTTGCCACCTCTTCCCCCTCCATCTCTTCTATCAGGTTCCCTTATTTAACACTATGCAACCAACAGGTACAACACGATCCTTTTAACAGTGGGAAAGCTGTGCCTAAAATATCTGAAGGATGCAGATGGAAGAGAATATCATTTGATTTGAGAAGATGTTATGTCCCAAATTTCTTCAAGAGAGAAAAATAATCATTTAAAAAACAAAAATAAAAGAAGAAAGCAGATCCATCCATCTAAGTGTGAAACAGCATACTAGTACGCTTAACTTGTTCATTTCTCTCTCCATGAAAGCAGGAAAACCAATCCAAAAAAGGTTAGCTCCTTGGGCATCTAGTCCTAGAATTAGGCCCTAATATGCCCATTCAAACTAGGATCGTAAACTATCTTTAAACCATAGTTTAATAATGATTTACTCCCTCACACAAAGAGTAATGAGATGTATGTACTAGGTTGCAGTTTATTCCCATCGTTGTTTATCAAGCCCTCATCTTGTGATTACAGAGTTGCCTGCAAGGTAGGGGCTATTATTTATGCCATACCATGGAAGCGATCCTCTCAAGGATATTGTATTTCTTTATGCTTATTTTCTGGAGTACATATTCCAATAGATAAAAGAAGGATGACAAAAGAGAGGCATCAGATCCAAAAATATATACTTCCTTCTTCGACCTGCCAAAAGCAAAATGATCCAAACAAACACTACTTCCATTCCCTGTGCTTAGGCAGGAAAATCAGCCTCTAAAAGAGAAAACTGTGTTTCCTCAAACATTTTCTTTCTTTCCTTCCTTCCTTCCTGGGGTGTTCTAACAAAAATCACACTTACAGAAGTAAACTTCCTTAGACTGATCTCTCCTTTTGTCCCAATAGCACCCTGTTGAGGGAATGTGAGGCCTGCCAACTTTCCTTTGCTTAAGAATTACAGTTCCTTAAGAACAGGCAATGTAAGAGCTCTTTGTTCACCTCTCTGGGTAGACGCCACTATATTCAGAAGTGGGGAAATTCCACTTCCAGAACATGTTGGATTACAATTCCCATAATCCTGGACCACTGCCTTATGGTCAGGCTTATCTGAGTCAGAATTCAGCAATATCTAGAAAGCAATAGATTCCCCCTTTAAATGAATATCAAAGAATGTATGAATGCATGTACAGTATAAAGAAATCCACGACACAGGAATGACTGGCCAGCAGATCTGTGAAATGTGTTTATTTATCATATCCTGCTCTTCCTACAGGAAGTTCACAGCAGTTTTCAAGGGCCTGAGTTTCACCACAGCTATGGGTGAATTGTAAACCCAGTTTGAAATTTGAGATTCCTTAGGTATGTGGCCATCAGATCCCACACAATTATGTTGGAAGACCTCCTATATCTCTCCCCCCGAAAAAAGTGTGTGAAGTAAAATTAAGGTGCAGCCTTCTCTCTAGCTTTTTGAGCTCTTCCCATATATTTCTCAATGCTTCTCTGACTTCCTATTACTTCATTTACTGTTGCCAGAGAAAGCCTCCACCAATCTGATCTGTTGCTCCATTGATATTTCACTCCCACAAATCCCAGCACCCAGTTTGGTCAGTTCAGTGACTCAAGGATCTTCCATCCCACCCTAAAATATGAACCCTGAAGCCTTGGGAAACATATGTCTGACTTCTACTGAATGATTATATCTCCTACTCTTACAACAGCAAAAAAGATCAGGTCTTGTTCATTCACCAATCTCACTTGCACTCAAGAGAGATTGGATAATATGTCTTTATAAACAATGTATTTTTAGGAAACTAGAATGGGCACTTAACAAGAAGGACATGGCTTCTTCATTCTTAATTGCTGCTCTCACAAAGAAATGTTGGCAGCAGGAGCTTTTGTTATCTATGCATGACAAGCTGCAACTAACAAAATGCCATCTTGCACACAGCTGTTAAAGCCACAGGACCTTCTTTTCCAACTTGGCTGTTTTAGGACAACGCCCCTCTCTGGAAGTGTATCACAATCCTTTCCCAGATTTTTCTCTGAAGCAAAGCTGACATCTCTAACCAGATATAAATGATATGCAAGGGAGCATACCTATATAAAGCAATTTAAAAACAACCAAATTGAATGTTCTACTTCCGTAAGAACAGAAGAAACTATACTAAGTCAGATTACGAAGCAACCTTGCTCTGTAATGCTTTTTCAGACAAAAGATCTTACCCATCACTTTTAACCTCAGGGATGAACAACTTGGTGCCCCTCAAAATCTTTTACACAACAACTCCCATAATTCCTGGCTGGGACTAATGGGAGTTATTACCTAAAAATTAGAGAGCACTAGATTGTCTACTCCTGTTTCACCTGATCCTTTCAAATGAAGACTCCATGGGGTAAAATCTGGAACTTTTTGCATGCAAAGAATGTGTACTACCATCTTCATGGAGTTACAGTCTCTTCCCATAATATTTTCAGAGGTGTTAAGGCTAGCTGCTGTGCCATTCAGGCCAAGTATCCCTCACATGGAAAGCCTTTGCCTCCAATCAAATTGGCCTACATGCTCTCTGCTGCTGCTCAGCCAATTCACATGAACTTTAGCTACAGGATGACTTTTCCCTGAAATTTCAATATACCAAAGTTGTTGCAACATAATTACAACTTCCTGGTCAAATCAGCTTTTAATATGGTTTCCAGAATAGTGGAGCTATCATTCTTATATGTAGACTTTTCTCTGAACTGCAGGGATATTTCAGAGGAGGAAAATCAGCCATTCACACCCTAAAAAACATTGACTGAGCCCTGCTGACTCAACTCCATAGAAAGCCGTTCTAGCAACTGCTACTTAGCTTTCCCGCATGTATTATTCTTGCAAAATTCACATTGCAAAACACTTTTTCTTTCGCTGGAAAAAGGAAGGGTGGGGGCAAAGATTAGGGTTCCTGAGAAGGAACTGGGGAAAAAAGACTGAATCAAACAAACACAATATTAGTATTCAGCCACAATGAAACAACCATACCAAAGTCTAAACAGAAGAACCTGGTTCTGACTTAAAATCTTTGGGATTTCAAATATGCTGTTAACACCCTTGGTCTCCTGATCATTAGAGCTTTCTTCATGACTGAAGAAGCAGATCTGAAAAATGAGAGGACTCTAATACATGCCATCAAAGACAATGATTGGATATTTTTTAACCATCACTTATTGCAGGGATCCAAAAATACATTCTTCGGCCATATCAATCAGGCTCTATTTGACTCCTGCAGATTCTAGGTGATATTAATGGGACATGAATGCCATAGAGAACCTGACCCTTTACAGTGATTAGAAGCCTTCCATAGCTTAATTTGTTTTCCACCGGACAATCTGAATTCCTCAACCTTTCTTGCTCTTTTTACGCAGGTTCTAAACAGCAATCCCTTATTTTGCAGCAACATCCCTGTAATAAGGCTTATATCTGGGCTGCAAAAATCCAGATGACTACCAGCTGTACAGAAAAGTAAATCCATGGCGTTTTGCAGCCAAATATAGTAAGCCTACACTTCAGGCCTTCTGCAAAGGTCCAAGAGCCCTTTCCTAAGCCTTCACACACTGATTCCCAAACACAGGACCATGTGCCCCGAAATTTACAAAAGCCTGCCCTAACCTACGGCAGTGAGCAAGCGTATGTATGTGGAGTCCCCGGGGTTCTCTGAGTATGTATCCATCCCTCAGGTCACAGCTCTCTACGTCCAGCTCATCTGCAGTCCCTTTGGAAGTCTTTATATTTGGGGACGTCAGGAAGGAGGAGGAATGGAATCTCGCCCCTGAGCAAAATTCAGAACCCCTTTCCTATCCTCCATCCCTCCGGTTTCTCTTCATTGGCCACGATCCCCAACTTCCACCGCTCTAAACAACTTTGCGCTTCTCTCCCCGACCGTCCTCCTTAGTTAAACAGTAAAGATTTCCGGGTGAAGCAAAACGGGCACACGCAGAGACGAACCGCAGGCTCCACGTTCACGTGGGGACGCCTCCAATGGACCCAACATCCCCACACCCGCTGCCCTCTTCAGCCCAACACTATCCACCTCCCATGACTGGCAGGCCTCTGCCCACCCCAGCGACGACCACCTTCCACACCGCAGAGCCCGGCGGGCATGTCTGCTGGCTGGCAGCCTCGCCCTTTACCCTGCCATTAAGTCGCCTCCTCCCAGCCTACCTGCTTTCCTTTTTCCATTTCCCGAAGACCAGCTAACAGACAAACCGGCTGCAGGCGCCTCTCCCCGAGGCTCAAGTCTTTTGCTTTCAGCAGACGAGCCCCCACTCCACCCACCACCGCCGCCTCCCCGCACAATTGTGGGCCGCTTCCACCCTTCCATGCAGGAACCCCGGCCGAATCCTCCCCTCGGTCCAATCCCCCACTGTACCCCCGCGCATACAAGACCCCCTCCGTTCTGACGGATCCCCCCCTGCCCGCCAGTCTTCCCCATAGCCGCAATCACTTACAATTTCGGATATCGGAGATAAATACGGCCAGGCCCCGCATCCCGTCTCCCTTGGAAACGGCCGGCATGGTGACGTTAGCGGATCGGGACCACGGCGATGCTCCGTTCCGCGCCCGAACCTGGCCCAGCTGCACCGAACCGACCTAAACGTATCCGATTGGTCCCTCGTTCCGTCCGTCACAAAACGTTTTCACGCTTTATTGGGCAGACATGCCGCTTTTCAAATCGGCGATGATTTCTATTGACTGAAATAAGCCAGACGTTTACGTGATTGGTCAATAGGTTTAAATCCCGCCTGCTCTTCTCCCTATTGGATCCGGTGAATCTTAATGTCAAATAAGTCCCCTACTGCTCTGCATTTTCCATTGGGCAGAGGTTCACAGAGGCCCGCCTCAGCCTGTCCCCAACTTCTTGATAGACCTTAAGAAATGTCATTCAAAGCCTGCCCCGCCCAAATCCGCTTCGGCGTGAGTGATGCTTCTTGCGAAATCAGCAAGCTGAACCTCCGCCCACTGCTGGGCGGGGAACAGTTCTTGAAAGCTGTTATTGGGCGAAAAGGCCACGTCCTTCAAGCCCAAGTCCATGGTTTATTGGCTGAATAAGCTGACGGTAGAACGGCGGCAAAAGGAAGCCTGGGGAGAAGAGGCTCGGAGGCCGAGCTGTTTTTCCGGAAAAGAGCGACGGGATCGTCATCACGTTTGAGCCAATCGGCTTGGAGAGTAGAAGGTACGGAGAGCGAGAGCCGTGGGGCGATTTCTGCCTTCTAGTGCCTGAAAGGGGTTTCCTGTCTCCTTTAGGGGCAGAATTTAGTGGTTTAGGAAAGGACCATGTGACTCTTTTGACTCCTCGTTAGGACTAAAGAGCACAAGTACGGTATGTTCGCTTTTTTAGGATCGGCCACGATGTTGCGTATTCTCCAGCGTTTTGCATTTCTAGAACTCCTATTTCGGGGGGGGGTTCCCATTCATTTGCGTTTTTTCCTTTTGGAGAAATGTTTTCCCGACAATCCTTTTAATAAATAATAAATCATTTGGCTGGTGTGGGTCTTCCGGGCTGTGTGGCCGTGTTCTGGAAGACCCACACCAGCCATCGTATGCCGGCCGTGAAAGCCTTCGACAATAAAATAAATCATTTTATTGATTTATTTTCCGTGTGAGTATTAGTGTAGTAGGAACGAAGGAAACCTACGGCTCTGTTATTTATTTTAATATATTTATCTTGCTATATAGGTCTCTACGTCTCCTGAAAGCAGCCTCGAAAAGTGACTGCACAGTCTGGTTAACGCATAATGCTAAGATGAAGCGTTAAAGCTTCGCTTAACGTGCCACAGTGGATCGGTATGCATATCACGCTAGGCCGTGGGCGGGTTCTCGTACGCTAAGATAAAGGCAGCGTGTTATGGTTAGTGTTACGTGGAAGACAGCCAATGAATATATTTATTGCATTCATATCCTGCCTTATCTTTGGGAGTTCAAACTGGCATGCATGGAGCTGTTTCCTCGTGGTGTGGCCAACACAACGATCCTGTCAAATAAGTTGAGCTGAGAAAGAACAACTTGATAAAATCATGCCTAAGTATGGGTTATTGAATTAAGACAAATCATTGGCTTACAGAGTTGATTAACATAAACCAGACATTACAGAGTACAGTGGCTGGGGTTACACAACAAACTCAGCCTGGTTTAATGAAACACAATTGCTGTGCTAGGTGTATCTATAGCAAGTGAGTACTATGTATACGTCTGTGTTTTGTTTCAATTGTGTGCCTTTGAGAGGTGCGGAAGACATAGGGAGCAGCAAACAACACAAAAGTCATATAGAGGATGTAAATGCAGGGCTCACACAAACTGTATTATACTTAATGGTCCATACAATGTGTTAAGATGATCGCTCCATTCCCATACCACATTGAATCACTAACTGCCCAATTCATTTTAGCCTGGCCAAGCTGTAAAGTGAACCTAACCTATGTGCTTCATGAAAAATTAATAATGGCTCCTCTGGCTCTAGTTTGTGGATGTAACACACAATTATTCTCCCCTTGCATTCTGTGTGTAGGTTAGAGACTTGGGTGGGGCACCAATCAGCAAGAAAAACCAGGAGACCATAAATTATGCATCTCTGTTTGCACATTCTGCCAAAACACTGTTACAATGCAGTAAGTAGTTTGGAAATCATGATTTCAAACTGCCTTACTACCCTAAAGCAAACTATGTCCCCTGACTTCCATTTGCAAATCATGCTTTTTAGAAACAACACAACAGCTATGTGTGGTATATGAGCCAGTCAATGTTTTCTTTGATATGCCAAGGTCATGTTTTTCCCAGCTGCAGTTCTCTATGTGTTTCGCTTGACAAATAGCTAGATCCTTCAAAGAATGCTTTGGGTATGGTCTACAGCACCCAATACTGTGATTTCCTCTTCAGCCCAACATAGAATCTCTGCTGTGGCTGACAAGGGGCACTTGTCAAGTTCAGCATTGCTTATTGACAAATGCAGACACCAACTGGATGCAAAACAAAGCTTATCGTTTTTATTAAATTCCAACTGCAAGCAATGGAGTCAAGTGTGACATTTGAGTTTCCTTCCCAAATTCCCTTTGTGATAATCTGTGAGTTCACGGTCAGAAGGTTGGGAAGCAGACGTACAAAATCTACAGCAAGTGAATGTCTTTGTAGTTTTGTTCAGATGTTTCCCTTTGAGAGGTGCGGAAGACATAGGGAGCAGCAAACAACACAAAAATCATATTGAGGAAGACAGATTTATTTGTAAAGCATAAAAAAAGACAATTTCATTCAAATACATTGGCTTGAAATGTTACATAACAGTCAGGTTTACATATAGCTAAGCCCTAATGTAGTTTATTTGGTGTTGGGTTATTGTGCAGTGTGAACCCAGCTCATGGTTCACCATGAGAACATGGCGTATGGCTTTGTGTGGAAGTCTGGCTCACTGCTTAACTGTGATTTGTAGAAGAACTAACAAATCATAGCTTACTGCAGTGGCTGAATCTAGCCACTGCTTCCCTGGGTAAGCTATAAAAGAAAAAAGGTCAATTAGCCGTTCAGTATATTTGTTCAGCAAAATCAATGCAAGTCCTTCCGTGTCATCATCACTGGCTTGGATTAGTTTTCTTCCCGTTGAAGGCTGTACTGACATCACAGAACGTTGGTGGTACGAATGGTTGACGGAAGAGTGGGGTCATGTGATCGGCAGCTCCGTGGCAACTGTTGTGAGGTCATAGGAGCAGCCATCCTCCTTGGAGAGCCGGTTGGCTTGCAGGTGGTAGATGTTCCCTGGTGTGGCGCAGGCAAGAAAATTTGCGCTCATACCAGATATCGACCCCAACTCAGTAATGGCCAACATTGTGGTGAAGACCATCTGGCAGTCCAAGGAAATAAACGAGGCCGGAGACACACCAACAGGGACTGAGAGTCGGGCTCAGGGCAGCAAGGAGCAGCCGGGAAAGACGACCAGCATCAAGGGCTTCCCCAAAAAGAAGAAAGCCGTCTCTTTCCACGGGTGGGAGCCCTGGGAAGGGAAAGGGTGGAGGTGGAGTTCAGTGCCCTTTTTGCCGCATGTGAGAACATACAGGGAGGGGGGTGCACAGTAGCACATCTGCTTTGCACACAGATGGTTCCAGATTCAGTCCTGAGCATCTCCAGGTGAAAAGGCCTCTGGCAGCAGATGATGCAAAAAAATCTTTTTCTCCTTCAGATCATGGAGAGCTGCTGCTCTCAGATCCCAGCTTTGTTGGACTACAACTGCCAGAATTTGTGCCTGCATGGTCATGCCGGCTGAGAATAATGAAGGTTTGTAGTCCAACACTGGGCTAAGTGGACAATGAATTCATCTGATCTAAAGCAGATACTACAACAGAGGTGATTGCTGACAACTCTGGAGAGGCATTGTGAGAAATCTCATAGCCTGGGGGCAGGCATCTCCACCAGGACTAGCCTGATTCTGTCATGGCCTGGTTTTTGATCCCAGCAACATGCAGAGGCACTTCTCATAACTCAAAAGCCAGTCAGCCCTTCTCCTGCACACATTGCCCTGAATCAAGCCCAGAAGTTCACACACTCAACTTAGTTTTCTGGAAAAATATATGAATATTTGCTCCCTTCCTGTACTTTTAAAAAATTCATTTCTGATTCCTGCCCTAACAAATGGGGGGGGGGAGAGACCCTTCCCATCCTCTCCCTTATCTTCTGGTTCCAACTGTAGTCCGAGTATAGTGTTGGACAAACATCCCAGTTTTCTAGTACATGATTATTAAATACTGTTTTCCTAAGGGAGATCTTTATCCGCTCCACTAGATAAGAAATTGCAGCCTTAAGACTGTTGTCACTGAGATCTCAGAAATCCTGGCTTTGTATGTGCTTCCTTTACTTCTCCTGATGACTCCTCCTAAGCCTAACCTTTCCTGTAGCCTTTGAACTGACTTAGACTCCTTATGGGCAGAATCCAACAGGGTGGCTGAGGCAGCATCTAACAAAGTCATTTGGGCTTGGTTTGATCTTGTGAACTCTGACGGAGCGGACAGGGTTCTCTGCAACGTGAGTTTTGCCGTCTGCATCTTGAGTCCATGCTCCACCTGGCTGTTCAGGGTAACCCGTGTGTGCATTCATATTTGAGTTAATGCTTCTCTGAGGGAGGAAGTGGTATCTTCCCTCTCCTGAAGAAGGCGGCTCGTGATCGGATTGTGTTGGATACGTTCTGCCAGGTCTCCAGACTTCCTTTTTTCAGGGAAGATCTTGGAGAAGGTAGTGGGGCATCAGTTGCAGAGAATACTGGATATAGGGAATAATTGTGATCCCTTTCATTCAGGTTTCCTTAAACCCAGGTGTGGGATAGAAACTGTTTTGGCTGTTCTTGTGGATGATTTTAGCTGGGTCCTGCACTTGTCCAATTAGACTTCTCAGTGATGTCCTCTACCAGTGACCATGTGGACTATCTATGAGATGGGGGTGGTGGTGGCACTATTCTGCATTGGTTCCACACTTTCATAAGTGAGTGGTTCTAGCTGGTAATGCCAAGAGAAGAAAAGTGAGACCCTTGGGCACTTTTATGTGCAGTGCCACAGGGCTTGATTCTCTCCCTTTGCTGTTTAATATTTAAATGAAACCGCTGGGAGAGGTGATTTGTTGGTTTGGAATGAGAGCTCATCAGCATGCTAATGATACCAAGCTTTATATCCTGAACTGAGCAGGAGGTGCAGAGGAGATGCTCACCCAGTGTCTGAAGGGTGAGGGATTGAATGAAACAAAATGAAACTGAATCACAGCAAGATGAAGTTATTGCTTCTTCAGAAACAACTGGGCTTCTTTTGTGTTCCTGTGTTGGCTTTGGAGAGGATCACATACCTTGATAGAGCTAATGTGAAAATGGGGATCCTTCTGTTTGATTAGCAGGTGGACTCCATTACCAGGGAAGCCTTTGCCCAGTATTGTCTGGTGTATCTGTTGTGTCCCTTGTGGAGTGGGAGACATTGGTAATGGTCACTCTTATCCTCATTACCTCAAGACTTATTTTTACAATGTGTTCTATTTGGGACTGCCTTTGGAGATTCCCTAAAAGTGTAGATGGTGCCAACAAGGCTCTTTGCTGAGTAAATTAACACAACCACCCCTCTGTAATATATTATGTAAGAAAGAAAGTTGTCCACTACTGTATCTAAGGATAATGTATGTTCTTTGATAATGTATGTACTTTTTCCCAACCCAGAGTTGAGCCCCATTTTACCCCTGAAAGCCCCAATCTCAACTTGAAGCGTTCTTCGGCTTGTACTAATGTTTCTCTCCTGAACCTAACTGATGGGGAACGTGACGATTCTACCACCGAGAATGAATCCACCGATGATGGGGCCTCACCGGGGGGAGCAGGGAGCGAAAGACAGGATTCCCTGCTTCCCATCAAGCCAACTTGGTTAGAAGATGAAGATGATATTTCTAGCCAGCAGGTGAGGAAATGAGTCACAAGCCCACATAGTTCTTGTTGCTTTATGAGGTAAGCATCTCATCCTAAATTAGCATTGTTCTAATAATAGATGAGTAAAAAAGGCTTATTCCCCCCCCCCCGAAAAAGAAGAGTCTTACGGCACTTTAAATAAAAAATTGTTTAGGTCACTAGCTACTTGTATGCCATAATACAGTTATTTGTTTTTAAGGTGCCATAAGACTCTTGACTCTTTAGTGCTACAATAGGCTAACAGTTTATCCTTCTGCAAATTTTCCGCCACAAGGTTTGTACTCTGGATGGGCTTTGGGTCTGTATATCTTTTACGTCCATATTCCACTTTGAAGATGCTGCTTCCAAGCCTCTCATCTTTCCTTAGTGAAGGGAAAGGGCCAACCCTGTTTGAACTTGTAGTCTTGTCTTTATTTGCTACTTCAGATGTACTGGATTATCTCTTCCATCTTCCATATCCAGAGGAAGATTAAGGCTGGTACTGAGGCATAGCAGCCAAGATTTAAGCCAAACACAGAATCCATGACTGATGCTTCTGCAACTTCAGCAAGGCTTCTACAAGGCACCTTGGATGTCTGGCCTGAGGTTGCAGTTGATTCAAGAGCCAGAAGATCATAGTTCTGTACATGGAGGCTGTAGTTTTTAGCTCTATTGTGGACTTCCTGTAACATTTCAAAAATAATTCAATTGTGGGCTTCCTATAGCATTCCAGAAAATAATTCCAATGTCTTTCTGTTGAGACTGGCATTTGTTTGGGTGGGCAACTTGGATGTTCATCTTAGTTTGCTTTTCTTTTAATTTGTTGTTAACTTCATGTTCTCACCAATCCTGACCTTCCACAATAAGGGGGATTTGCATCTGAATGAAATCAAACTGAGAACGCAGCCCGAAGGGTTTCTACATCTATTTGCCATTTTTATCTATAAAATGAAAGTTAGTGGGATGGCTTTGGTATTTTTGCTGTATCTTTAAAGTGAGAGGAGCTCATGGAGAGAGGGAGTTGAATCTCCACCCTTCTCATTTCATCCTTACCTCCCTGTTCTACTTTTCTTGAATGAGCTTTCCTTCCTGCCTAGTTAATTACCAGTAAGAAGACTAGAGTGGAAGATCACTGTTTCTAAATAAGAGAATGATTTAGACTTCCATATTAGTGGGATAATTTGGAGTAATGTAAATCTAAATGAAAACTTGATTTAAAAATAAAATTCCCAGTTTATTTTTGTTAACTCTCTTTCTATGTGTTTGATGATATCACAGCAGGCAAAGATTAAAGAGAATCAAGATTTTTAGTGGCGAGGGTTTTTTTTTGTCATTATTCATCATTTCAAGAAAAATATAACCTTTAAAAAAAAACTCCATATCACTTGGCTGTTTAGGGAGTAGATTTGGAAAGTTTGCGAACTGTGTTTTAGAAGGAAATCTGAGCTGCTGGTGTCCATAGCAATGTTTCAAATATGGTTCCTTTCAGATGTTTTGGATTTCAACTTCATTATCCCTTCTGCCACAGCCAATGAGATGGGAATTGATGTTGAACACATCTGGAGAACATCAGGCTGAGGAAGGCTGATTCATAGGATTTGGGGCTTAACAATTTCATGCTGTTCCCCACTCTCCTTGATAGGCAAGTGGGCAGGAAGAACTCTCTGCCCTTTCTCCTAACTTTACAATCCTTAAAGGTGCTTTCACCATTAAAATCTGCTATCAGTTCAATGTGTGCTGCTTAACAAAACCTGTTAGATATTTTCTCTGGCAGTTGTTAACAATTCATTTGCATATTTTTCCTGAAAAGGACTTTTTGGAAGAGTTTTCATTCTCCCATGGTCCTCCTCCTGCACTGATCTGTTTGTGTCATTCTTCATTCCTCTTTCCTCATTCACTTTCTACACCTAAGCATGGCCTCTTGTATTTTTTCAAATATTTCTTTGTCTCCTTTCCCTTGACCCCCAGCTGCAAAATTTGTATTGCATGCACAAGCTTAATTTCTGCTTTGTGGACTCTTGTGTCCCTCAAAGATTCTAATTGTCAGTAATGAACTTCTTAAGTCCCTAAGAAGACCATTCTTAGGTCTCTAAGATATAGAGAATGAACTTCAGCTGCCCTTTTTCATATTAAAGCAACTGAGACGGAAATAAATGCTCTCGAAATGTGTAGAAGTCAAAAGTAAATGGATTATGATTTGTTTGACCAGCTCCCCTCTTACACTTTCTCCTAGCAGGAAGTGAGCAATAGTGGCCTTTTGCGAGCCAAGGACTCCATCACCAGCCTCAAAGAGAGGACGCCGAAGGTCAATTGCCATGTTCACAATCTGCAGGTCTGGAAACAGTTGGTTGTTCTTTTAACCACATAGCTGAAGACTTAGACTCCCAGACTGACCGTGCCTGTTTCTACTTTTATAGCCAGGAACTAAATAACTGGTACTTCAAGGTTATTATGTTGGTTGAGGGGGTTCCTATCAACCACTTATGTTTTCTTTCCTCTTATTACATAAAAGAATGCTCAAAAAGATTCTGAATCCAAACTAGATCGCTATGTATTTGTCAAATATAGCCTCAGGCCAGCAAAGCCCCATAGTTACCCAGCACTAAGAAATATGCACTGCGTTAGCGTAAACTACAAAGAGGCCAATCTGTTTTTCACGTTTACGTTATAGAACCTAAGCCTGGGACACCTAAAAAAATAACCAAAAAATTGGTTACACTTTCTTCTACTGTCTTTGGTGACCTCACAGACTCCTTGATGTTGCTCAGCGATTCTTAAAGTGACCTAAGGGCCAGATGCATATACATATGAGACGGAACTGTTAATTCCCAGCACCTTCATATTATTTTGCCTTGCAGACATATAGTTCACTCTGGCCATTCCCCTTCTGTATATATCTTCCAGTGCCCTAGGCATGGGTGACCCAGGATGTACCCTAAAATTCAAAGCTTTCCTCAACATGAATCCCAACATGGAGCTTTTTTCCCATTCACAGTTTTGCCTGAGGAATAATTAGTTAAAAATATGGAAGTATGTACATTTTAATGGGATAACTGGGATTAGGAAACAGTTGAGTTTCAAACATTACTGTTTGTCTAAATTCTCCTGGTTTTTCTTCTTTTTTCAGAGATGATGAAGGTTTTGTTTAAGCTGAATAGGTAAAACATTATTAAGTTTTGTTGGTCTAAACAGGCAATTGGCAACACTTCTGCTAAGGTTATTTCAACGCTACAAGGGACTTTCTCTTCACCTTTGCTAGCTTTTTGAGACCGACTTGCTGCCTTTTGGTTATTTACCTTTTGCTCTACCTGTGCACAGGGTGAGTGCACAGTGTTGTATGAAAAGTGGAAGCATTTGAGTTCTCCAGAACTCTTAGACAGAATTATAAAAAAAAAAAAAGTAGAAGAAGGAATGTTGTTGGGGAAAAGGAGGGTGGGGGGGAGTTTAAAAAATAGTCTATACGTTTTAGCCATAAGACTGAAATTTGGACTTAAGAGGTCTTCTTTTAGCACTAGTAATTAAAATTAGGCAGGGTTAATTCCTGGTTTAGGCAGGGTTATAGTAGAATTGTTTGAAAGCATCCAATCTTATTGCATACAAAATGGATTAGTCTCTACCGGTTTGGTCGGCATCAATTTGCTTGCTTTCAGAAAGTTTTTAAGATGAAGAAGTAATTGCGGCCTCCTATTTTTGAAATCAGTATATTTTGGTCCATAAGCAAAATATGCTGGTTCCTGTTTAGAAAATTAATTCTCCTGTTAGATTGTCAATTGCCAGCAGGAGCCGTACCGCTTTTTACCTGGAAGGAAAGAGGATTAAGGAGATGGTCCCCTGGTAAGCACCTGAATTGCCTCCTAGGAGGAGCGAGGCCCTTTTCCTGTCTGCGCAAGGAAAGGGCTTTGAGAGCCAAGTTAATTCTGAGGCGAATTGTGCGTAGATGGAGAACAGAGATGGCCCATGGAGGCTGCCTTCCGTGTGGCAGCTCGGCCTGAAGCAAGGCGTGGATAAGGCCACAAGTGGGCTGGGCCGCCTATTTTGTGCCACGCCTTTTCTTTGCTTCCAGCATCTTCTCTGTCTCAAGCATCAGGCAGCAAAGAAGGGACGGTTAACTCTTACCAAGCCAGTTGCCGAGGACTTTGAAGAAGGCTGAGGGCCACACGCTGTCCACTCTGAGATAGGCTGAGGACACCTGGGCTCAAATTCCTCCCCTCTTGAATTTTATTTGGGTAACTTTGTCTGAAGGGTAGCCCCCAATTATTTTTTGTCTGCGAGGAAGACCAAGTGAGAGCCAGTTTGGGGTCGTGGTTAAGGCCTAGAAACCAGGAGAGTGAGTTCGAGTCCTGGCTTAGGCACGAAAAACCAGCTGGGTGACTTTGGGCCAGTCCCTCTCTCTTAGCCCTACTCTCCTCACAGGGTGGTTGTTGTGGGGAAAATAGGAGGCGGAAAGAGTATTGGTATGTTTGCTGCCTTGAATTGTATATGAAAAAAAAAGGTGGGATAAAAATCTAAAAAACAATGGCCCTCTCCTACCCCTCTGTAAATACAAAAATGATACAGATTGGTAATCACATTTATTCTAACGTGCTTCGTGCTTTGTACTAAACCACGTTCATTTGACCTTGGTTTATTGAATAAAGCACAGTGTGCTGAGGTCAGACATCACTAAGCCGGAGTGTGATGACTTTGGTGCAGTGACACTAAAATAAGTACATTTTTGTGAGCAGCCTCCCTGAATAAAACTGATTATTTCATTGGGGTTTGGATTGGACAAGAAATAAGTTTACTATTTATTTTTAGTAATTAAATTTTAATTTACGTATGAAATAAAACTATGATAGATCCTTTCAACTAAAAAAAGTAAACTTTCATTGGTGATAAACAATAAATCAAAACCAATTGAAATCATATTTTAATGAGAAGGATGAGATTGCTTAGTTTTGCATAATTCCTGAAATCTGGGTTTTATTTTTGAGGCAGCCATTCTCATTTCTCGTTCCATATTTATTTTGGATGATATTTGCTCTTTATAGCAGCAACTGGAGAAAACCCTGACTTGCTGCCAGCTTGTCCAGGCAGGGCTCGAGGAAATTCTATCAGCAGTCTAGTTTGGGGTGAACGTGCCATGAAGGTGGCACGCCCAAAGCTGGATTGCCATCAGAACTTGTTGCAGGCTGTGTTTACACAAGATGGCTGCCGGCTTATCCTGCCAGAGTGGGAGCAAGTACTACCAGCAGTCCAGCTTGTGTGTGAATCATCAGGCTACACGTTGGGCTCTGCTTGGAAAAGCTGGTTGCTGGCTTGTCCAAGCAGTGTGGGAGCGGGTTCTGACAGCAATTCAGCTTTGGGTGCATAAGCCATGAGCCTGGCACTTACAAAACCAGAGTCCCGTCAGAACTTGCTGCAAACTCTGTTTGGTCAAGCTGACAGCTGCCTTGTCTAGGCAGAGCAAGAGTGAATTTTAATGGGGATCCAGCTTTTGGTGTGAAAGCCGTTGGGCTTTCAGAGGCCAACCCGGAGCCCTGTGAGATCATACTCTGGGTTTTCCGTTGCTTGGACCAGTCATACTGCTTCAATCCAATGGACCGTGAGCAGTGTACAATTAATAAATTACAAGTAAATAGAACAAATCATATACAGTAATAACACAATAATTATCCACAAACCAAATATAATTGCTCCAAACCAATTTCCTAGCACTGCTTTTCACTAGGCAAAGGCCTTTCTGGCATTCACCAGGAGTCAAAAATCTGCCTCAAAGGCACATACACACATGTACACATTAAAAAAAAACCAAGTGTGCAAGGATTATGCAGATTTGGTCATTATAAGATTCTCTTTGTAAGTGGGCATTGCTCCATTGTAAGCTAGTTAAGATCAGCCTTGCAGAACGAGATGGCTGAATCGGAGCTCCTTGCCAAGTTCATCCTTTCTCTAGAAGAAAAAACCATATATAGAAAATGGCCTCACACCAGGCTGGAGGTGCAATGCTTGCTTTAGAATTGACAAAACATAATTTAAGATTTGTTTTTCCTTTGTTATATATTCAGTAAAATGAGAGGGATGATTGCAAATGTTAAAGTAGCTTCCCTTTAAAAAAAATCCCAAGGAGGGAAATTTGGAAGTGGGGAGAGAGGTGCTGAGATGCTATTGAACCTTTTGATTTGCAGGAAATAGTAATGATCTCTTGATTTCACGGTGATCTCCATCCGAATCAGTTGGGATAGAGTGGGTTGAAACAGGCAAAATCAGTTCAAGACAGTTCGGTGTTTGTTTCCAAGGCTATAAGGGAATAGATATTTAACCCTTCCTTTATTAAAGTTTCAAGTGATCAAACTCATCATTAAAAAAAAAGAAGAGAAATGAGAGAATTTTCAGCCTCCTCCTTCCCCCACTTCTTGAAAAGAATGCAAATCCATGTTAGCTCATTCCATTTGCTTGCTTGGCCTTCAGAGTTTCTTCCCCTCCCCTGAAATGTCTCATAGGAAGGCTGTCGAAAGGTTACAAAATCAGTGGAGGATGCCGAAATTAAAACCAGCGTGCTGAAAAAAACCTCAGCCCTCTTGGAGGTAAGGGAGATTTGAGGCTTGCAGGAACGTGGGGGTGGTTTATTCCCTACTGGTGTCAATAGTGCAAGTAATTCACAGCATGTGGAAAGGTAATAAAGCTGCTACAAGCTAGTAGGCTGATGGAGAACAGTTGCCAGAAAGTAAGATTATAAACCGAATCTGAAATCTTGGGTGATTGCACTTGAGGAACACAGACTGTATTTCTCTAGCATGAGCAAAGGCTGCATTTGAAATTCAAGTTTCTAGATGTTCCTGTAGCAAAATGGAAACAAAAACAATTGTCTGTGGATATTTTTAAAGATCAGATTAGCGGGCTGGGTTGGTCATCTCACCAGCTGTCTGCACTTGCCACAAGATGCCCATTCTTGCCTCTCCATCTGTCCCTTTTAAGCCTTTCCCTCTTTTCATCTTTGTGAAGGAATTTTTTTTAGCAATAATATGAAAGCGGTTTCTTGTTACCTTTTCTGGGATTTTGCTTTTAAATTCTCAGTCTAGCCAGCGTGGCATAACGGTTAAGATTTGGACTGGCACTGGAGAGACTGAGGTTCTAGTCCCACCGTCATCTGTAGAAGCTCACTGGGTGACTTTGGGCCAATTTTTTTTTGAATGCTGCAAGTGCTTCAGCCATTTGCCCCTTTCATTTACCATCTTATTAAATTTAAAAGGATGGGGGTTGTTTGGGTGACATCACCAACCCTCCCAAAGAAAGGCACACAAAGCTGCTTTCTGCTATGGACCCGCTGAGTTGTGTTTTCTAAAGCTCGACGCTGAAGTGAAGGATATCTTTGAACTGATCATCATGTTCCTCCTCTTGCTTTAGCCCAATTGCGGCACATCTGCATACCACATCTGCAGCCAAGTCAAGGTGATCCAATTGTTCCAGCAACCCATTTGGCAGGGATGAAAAGAAAGGAAGAAATTGGACACTATGAAGACCAGAGTGTCTGTGGGGAGTGGGTGGAAGTCAAATAAGTCAAGATAATTGGAATGGCATGATTGGAGTCCGGCCCCCATTTTAAGCTTGTTGCAATGCACACAACAAAACGGACAGGATTTAATCAAGTGATCACAGCTGCCACGCTGACTTCTTTCAGCCTCACCCCGATGCCCCTGTGTGAAGAAAAAGGTGTTGTGACCCACACACACATAGGACCTCCAGCAAGTTGCTGAGGATAGCTTTGTTCTATTTTAGCCTTTCCCCAGGCTGGCATCCTCCAGATGTGCTGGGTTACAACAACTAGAGTTCCTAGCTATCCCAACTAGGCTGGTTGGGAATTATGGGAATTGTAATCTAATTCATCTGGAGGATACCAGGCTGGAGAAAGGTATTTTGTTCTCTCTGTTGGATTTTAATCATATGCACTCCCTGTTATTCTCTTTGTAGGTTTGAACTATAGAGTTTTACTGTATCTGCATGCTGCCTTTACAGAACGGAAGAAGAACAGCACATAAATATACTCAATACTCCCCAAATTAATGTTATTCTTTCCTTCTCACTTCCCCCACTCTGTTTAGGAAAAGCTGCGTTACTTGCAGCGACAGGTTCAAGCAGAAGACCTTGGTCGGCAAGAGCACGAGTGGCAGTTGCTGGAACAGTGGGTGGCAAGTGGGGTCTCCAAACAACTTTTGGACTCGGCAGGCAGCACGGTGGCAACATCCCCAAGGTCGGCCGTCTGTGAGGAGAGTGAAGTCCAGAAGTCCGCTGCTGCTATCTTGGCATCCATCAACAGCCTGCGAGGGGCACTGGAAAGTGGGCAATTGCGAGCAGGCCTTGGGGATGAGAGGGGCACAGATGGAAAGCCAACCATGTCTTTCACCTTGGCTTGCCTTCCTCTGCTGGAAGAGATCAGGTACTTTGAGATTGGAGTAGGAGTGGAGACCCTTGGTTTTGACAGAGGCACCAACCTGTCTTCCAATCTGGTCTCTCCATCACACCTCACTCTAGGAAATGTATGCTGGAGCTGTCCGGGCGGGCTCAGCGAGATGAGCTGACCCAGAAGGAGGTGTTGCGGCTGCTGGCCCAGCTGGGGGTGCGCTTGGAGGGAGCGCTTCCCCAGTGGGAAAGGACACACGTGGAACAAGGCCAGGCGCTCAGGATGCTGCGGGAGGAACTGGATGAAGTCTCTGCCACGTACGTGCCTCTCCTGAGCAAACAGCCTCCCCTTTCTTGGAGCTCGACAGCCATGGCCCTGCTCCAATGGCCAGCTCTCTTTAGCTGCTTCTGGGTTGTGGCCTGCTATTCTCAGTGAAAGAAAGGCCGGATTTAAGAGACACTTTGTATTGACAGTTACAGGTATTGTAGCCCTGCACTGCTGTAGGAAAGATTAGTATATTACTTGTAGGGCCTGGTTGCCCTGGAATTTAGATGGCTGATCACTGTCACTTTCCTTTAAAAAAGTGAGCAGTTTTCAAGTCTTTGTGGGTCTTCCAAGGGCAAGCTTCATTAATCTCCCTATGGTGACTTGTCTGCCTTTTCCTCGGCAGGTCTTCTTCTACATCAGTACACCTAATTCTACCATAATCCTTCCCTTTGATTTCTTGCACCATCTGGTACTTTTTAAACAAACGTCAGATTCCGAATAAAACAGGGTTGGTGGAGGTCCTCCAGTGTATTTTTGAGAAAGGGCTCCAATTGAAGATGAAATCCCACATCAAGCCCAACCCACACCCCCTTGTAACGAAGAGTAAGAGATAAGAAAATGCAGAGGGACAGGGAGTCTGCAGCTTCCCCTGGAACACAAACACCCCAAAACCAGGAAGTCACTATCCTGCCAACCTATTACATGAGAGGACTGCAAAAGGAGGCAGCGGTTGCTCCAATCTCAAGACCTGCCCCAGAGATAAGAAAGCCTCCTCTTCTACGCGGCAGGCAAACTGATCTCTCAGAGCTGTTGCAGGGCTTTGGATTTGGAAATTGTGGAACCTTGTCATTTCACTTACGGCTGCCTTCTTTTCCCTTTCTTCTCATGCCAGAGCAAAGCGGACATCGGTGTCTCTCACTCAGCTCCGTGCAGACCTGGATGGGCTCTGGCAGGTGAAACCACTCCTGGAAGATGTATCCCGACATCTTGCAACGCTCAGGAACATGGAAACACCCGATCGGCCTCCTTCCAGTTGTGCTAGGTGTTCCAGGTGCCTCATTCAAACTTCAGGGTCAGAACTGAGGAATAAAGGCCAACCTGACAGTGAGAACCAAAAGACTAGGCTCAGGAAGGGTGTGGAGATTACGGCAAAGTTAGGTCTGATTTCCCTGATTTCACATAGTCCAAAGTCATGCAGCCTCTAAGCAGTGATTTGCTTAATGGTAATTTATTAAATAAAGCATTGTTGGCTACATTCACACGTTGAGCCATAAGCCAAAGGTGGGCCTGGACTGCTGCTTGACCCCCCAGCCTGCTGGTGGGCTGCAGGAGGTCTTCCGGTGACTCGCTTATCCCAGAAAGGGTGTTCCCAAGAGGTTGACTGATTAAATCAATTTAATAGCTGCCCAATTGACACGTGAATTGGGGCAGTGTACACCAGTAAAAAACAATGCATAATAACCCGCAACATTAAAATATAATAAAACATATCGTACCCAAAATAACTTCATCCAAGCAAAACCAATCCAAAAACAGTCACCTGCCACCAAACCTCCCCGCCCAGTGCCTGGGGGAAAAGCCAGGTCTTGAGCCTTCCGAAACACGGGGCCAGGGCCATCTGAATCTTGGAGGGAGTGCTGTGGTAGAGGGCAGGGCAGTGACAAAGTAGGCACGTCCCCTGGGTGCCCCGGATGACACAGCTTAACTGAGGGGACTCTGAGCATGCCTATCTTTGTCATAGCTTACTGCAGTGTTCCTCAACCCTGGCAACTTTAATTGCATGGACTTCTACTCCCAGAATTTCCCAGCCAGCATGCTGGGAGTTGAAGTCCATACAGCTTAAGGTTGACAAGGTTGAGAAACATTGTCTTATTGGATGGACATGATGTATGAGGAAAGCTACAAGCTCTTAAGATTTTTCTAACGAGGACTACCAAAAATTCTTGCTTAAGCAGTCCATGAACAGTGTGCCAGCCAGAAATACAAACTCGATATTATAAATCTCCTTTCATGGACCAGCAAGTAATTGCAATTTTCCAGTTCACAGAAGAGTAGGTTCAGTATTACAGAAGCAAGTAAATTGACTAGTCACATGAGCAGTTAATTGGCTGTTGCTGAAGATGCAGTTTTGTACAAAATCCAGTATCTGACATTGGCTTTAGATTCTTGAGAACATCTGTTTTCATTTATTTGAAAAAAATCAAGTTGCTAAAGCTCATATTATTGGCATGCATGTTTAGAAGGATCAAGGGGAGCTGGGTTTTAAATGGCTGCTTTTTAAAACTCTTTTTCCAGCTTAGATTTTTCACACATGCCTCCTCTCCTCTCTCCTCTCCTCTCCTCTTCCCTACCATTTTTTTTCTCCTCCTAACAGTATTTTGAGATCCCCTTCCCCAGTCCTGAAAAAGGGGAATTTGTCCTAAAGCTATATTGAGTTTGACCAGTGCTTCTTTATTGTCTTTATGTTAAGTAAGCTGACTTTTAGAGATGTCTGTCTTACATTTATGTTATTTTTAGTGCAGAAAATTGCACTCTTCTGGCATTGAATAGGGGAGTCTCTGTGACACTGTATCTGGGCTGTTTCTCCCTTTTCCAAGACTTAAACCAATCATATTTTCTATATTGACTGTCTGTGTAAATGTCATCCCCTCTTTTTTTTTTTCACCTACCTGCTTGCCACCCACAGCTACAGCATTGTGAATACAGAGATGCTGCGACAGATGGTTGAGCATGCAATGGCACCCGTTTTGGAGGAGCTGAAGCAGCGAGCCCCATCAGCAGGGATATGCCCCAGCTGCCAGCGTTTGCAGAAGAAGATAATGGTACTGTGAGACACAGAGTACACACACCCCAGGCTCTCCTGCCCCACATAAAAAGATCCCAGGGTGCAGCCTTTCTGGAGCATTCTTCTGCCCTGAGTCAATGCAGGCCAGGTCGAGATGGCCCTGCACTGAGATCGATGCAGAGCCACCTGGGCTATGGATGTACAATCTGCACAGCTGCCTTACACTGAATCTTGTCCGCTGAATTCTAATCGGACCTCAGCTTACCAAAATCTCTGCCAGAAGTTTTTCTAAACACTACTAAAAATATTTTATGAGACTGGGGGAGGAATCTGGGGTCTTTAGTGGGCCAAGCACATTTGCTTTGTCCTAAGCTTTGCTTCCTCCCTGGCTATGCTCACAGAGGGACTCAATCCACCATCCAAGAGTTGAATGCAGCCTCTGGAAATGTTGGGGGTGCTTTCCTGAGCCCCTCTATTAGTGCTGAATGGTAGATTTCATGTGACAGAAAGTGACTTTGGGGAGTACAGCCTCCATATCCTTTTCCATGTCCAAAGATGACTCAAAACTGAATAATGCTACACTTTGCTCAGCTATAGTTTTTGCACCAGCTCCTCAATTAGTGGTCTTCCTCTCCGCTTCCATGTTGCTCTTTTTCTCATTTGCACCCATTTTCCTATAAATAACTGCCTGTATTTTATAGGAAGGATAATAGCACCAGGGTTGGGGTTGGACAGTAAAATAATGTGAAAAAGTGTTAGCTAAACATCAGGCTTTGGTCCTAGAGCAACACATCACAAGGCATTGAAGGAAGAAACCTTCCAAAAATACTGAATTCTTGGTGACGTAACATATTCCCTGTGTAAGATTCAGGTTTTTGGATGTGGGATCTTGGAAGCAAAGCATTTGCTTTCATTAATAAGCAAATTAGCATATGTCCTTCTCCAGTTTTCACTCTTCTTGCGAAGCTCACTTTCTGAAAGGGTTAAAGTGTCAGTTTTATTCCATTTTATTTATCAACAAATCTTTTGTACATATGGACATCCATCCCTTTTTCATTGTTGTTTATTCCCAGGACATAGTATCTGAGGCCCTTGGTGGTTATATGAAGAACGGGACAACTTGCAGCCCATGTCCTAATTTTAAAAGTCCTCTAACTGATCTGTCCCTTCCCAGATAGTCCTGTTGGGGGAAATAAGGGGGAAGCCTGAGAAACAATGGGATGGAAGAAAGGGAAAAGCAATCACTGAAGAGTTTCTAAATAAATGTGTATGCAGAGAGAAATTTAGCTCTGCTCTTTCTCTCCCTTCCAGCTGTTGGTGTCATGCAGCTGAAATTGTCTAGAGAAGAGAGAACCACAGGCATTTGGCTGGGGCAGGCTTTATTTTAAATCCATTATTTTTTTAATCCTTCATTTTAAATCCTTGTGCAGCCCTGTAACTCAGCTGGTAGTCTTCAGCAAATTGTTCTTTTAGCTCAGACATTTTTTACAGGGTATCCAAACATCAGCTGTTGACAAGTCACACTGAGCAGTGATGAGCCTCTTGATAGCCTGCAAGTTAAGGCCAGTAAAGCAAGGTCACCAAAGTGGTAGTTCCGGGTATTCCCCCTCCTTGGAGTTAAACATGTAAACTACTTGTTGATGCTGACTATAACTAACTGTGAAATGTCAGAAATATGATTCTCTGCTTTTCTGGGGGAAGGAAATGAAGCCAAAAGGTCATCAAATAAGGTGTAATGCATTTTAAAAATAAACTCAATTCCCTTGTCCCTTCTGATACCCCTTGTCATTTCTCTGCCTATGGTGACTCTTAAATCATTCAAAATACAAATTAAAAATGCACCTTTCCCCATCCTTCAGCTGCCCAGCAGTTGTTCGACCCTGCACTAAGGTCTAAACCATATGAAGAACTTTTTTTTGAGGACCTACTTTCTCATGGCTCCATTTTTAAACAGATGCCCCTATTGGACATGAAAATTTCCTGCCCATAGCCTCTTCTATATAACTGACTTGGGTAATCAATGGGTAATCACTTGCTTCAGATTCCCATTGGGAAATGTTTGCAAAATTTGTTTGTTTGTTTTATTTTATTTATTAAATTCCTCCCCTGCCCATCTCCCCCCAATGGGGGACTCTGGGTGGTTCACACAAAACATTAAAACCATAAATACATATAAATACATAAAAGATAAAAATTTTAAAAAACATTACTAAAAAAGAGGAAGAGAGTCCCTGAAGATGAAGGATCCTGGGCTGAAGACAGCAGGCCCCTATGGGGCTAGCCATCCCCATGCTTGAAGTATTCCCTCCCCACCCCAGGCCAAGTGGCAGAACCAGGTCTTCAAAGCCCTCCGGAAGGCCAGGAGTGAGGGGGCGAATCTCACCTCCAGGGGCAGAAGATCCCAGAGAGCGGGGGCTACTGCAGAGAAGGCCCGCCTTCTGGACCCCGCTAATCTAAGTTCTTTTACTGCGGTGGTCCGAAGTATGCCCTCTCTGTGTGATCGAGTGGTACAGGTTAAAGTCATGGGGAAGAAGCGGTCCCTTAGGTAACCTGGTCCCATGTCATGTAGGGCTTTAAAGGTGATAACCAACACCTTTGGTTGGACCTGGAAGCAGACTGGTACCAATGCAGCTCGCGTAGTTACATGGGCCCTTCTTGGGGCTCCAAAAATAGCCTACGCAGCTGCATTCTGGACCAGCTGTAGTTTCCGGATACTCTTCAAGGGTAGCCCCATGTAAAGCGCATTGCAGTAGTCTATCTGGGAGATAACAAGGGCATGAGTGACTGTTCAAAGGGCATCCCGATCCAAGAAAGGGCATAACTGATGCCCTGAAGTTGTGCAAAGGCCCTCCTTGCCACAGCTGCCACCTGCTCTTCCAGTAGGAGCTGTGAGTCTAGGAGAACCCCCAGATTACACACTGGGTCTGTCTGGGACAGTGCTACCCCATCCAGCACCAAAGATGACAAAGTCCCAGATACCAAGGAGCCATTAACCCACAGCCACTCCATCTTACCAAGATTCAGCTGAAGCCTGTTGTTCCCATCCAGACCCTTACAGCCTCCAGACACTGCGAAAGGGCAGTCACGGCATCACTTACCTTACCTGAGATGGAGATGTATAATTGCGTATCAGCATACTGATGATACCTCATCCCATGATGGCAGATGATCTCACCCAGCGGTTTCATGTAGATGTTGAAAAAGAGCGGAGAGAGAACCGAACCCTGCGGCACCCCACAGAGGAGGGGCCAAGGATGGGACCTCTCACTCCCTATCAGCACCAATTGGGATCAGCCCTGAAGAAAAGAGGTGAACCAGCACAAGTCCGTGCCGCCCACCCCCAATTCCATGAGTCCCAGCAGGATACCGTGGTCAATGGTATTGAAAGCCGCTGTGAGATCAAGGATGGTTGCACTTCCACCATCCCGCTTCCACCAGAGATCATCCATAAGTGCGACCAATGCTGTTTATGTTCCATAACTGGGCCTGAAACCTGACTGGAAGGGGTCCAGATAATCTGTTTCCTCCAGAACCCTTTGGAGCTGTGATGCCACCACTTTCTCAACCACCTTCCCCAAAAAGGGGAGGTGGGAGACTGGATAGAAATTGTCCAGTACAGTAGGATCCAGGGAGGGTTTCTTGAGGAGGGGGTGCACCAATGCCTCCTTAAAGGCAGCCGGAAACACTCCCTCCTGCAAGGATGTATTAACCATCGCCTGGATCCAACCACATGTCACTTCCCAAGCTGCTTTCACCAGCCAGGAGGGGCATGGGTCAAGATGGCAAGTGATGGCCTTCACAGTCCCCAGGATCCTGTCCACTTCCTCAGGATCAACAGGATCAAACTGTTCCCAGATAACTGGGTAAGAACGGTCCCCCGGTATCTCCCCAGACCCTGCCCCATGCTTGGAGTCTAACTTGGAATGAATCCGAGCGACTTTGTCCTGAAGATGCTCCGAAAATTCCTCTGCGCGGCCCTGCAAATGAACCCCCACATCCCCCTTACCAAGGAGGGACCTAGTGATCCTGAACAGGGCCTCCAGGCGGCATTCTGCGGATGTGATAAGAGCGGATAAGTATTGGCGCTTCACCACTCTTATCGCCACAATGTAGGCCTTGATAGTGGCTCTAACCTGTGTTCGGTCAGATTCAGTCCTTGTCTTCCTTCAGCGGCGCTCTAGATGTCTCTTGACCCTCTTCAGCACCCTCAACTCCTCCATAAACCACGGGGAGTGTCGGGGCTGATGTGGCAAGAGAGGTTGCGTAGGCACGATCCTATCCAAGGCCTCGGCCGCCTACCTATTCCAGGCAGCAGCCAAGGCCTCTGCTGGACCATGCAGCAGATCCACGGGAATACCCCTCAGCTCCCTCTGAAACCCTGACGGGTCCATCAGGTGCCAGGGGTGAACCAATCGCATGGGTCCTGCCTCCCTGCGGAGGGGGTGGCATAGGAGAAACTCAGAATCACCAGGACATGATCTGACCATGACAACAGGGAAAGCTGTAAATCTCCCCTCAGATCACTTTGCCATTGCTCCAAATCTGTCATGTGAACACTGTCTCGGGTTGGGTCCCGCACAATTTGAGACAGGCCCATGACTGCCATGGTAGCCATGAACTCCCGAGCCACCTCCAAGGACCATCCCAGGGATGGCAGGTTGAAGTCCCCCAGAACCATAAGCCTGGGGAACTCCACCACCAGCCCTGAGATGGCCTCAAGCATCTCAGGCAGGGAGGCTGCCACACAGCAGGGAGGCTGGTACAGCAGCAGAACTCCCAACTGTTCACGGGAACCGAACCTAAAGAACAGTGTCTCACAGCCAGAAACTTGGGGAGTTTTACACAATGGCTACTAAACTGGAAGGTGGGGGGAGGCCTAATGCTTTTGCTATCTGTTTTACTAGGTACCCCTGTAAGGACTGTCAGATCTGCAGGCTCTAGTGCAGTGTTTCTCAACCTCAGCAACTTTAAGGTGTATGGATTTCAACTCCCAAAATTCCCCAGCCAGGATCACATCTCAAGGTTGCTGAGGTTGAAAAACACTGCTCTAGTGGCTCTCACCTCAAACGTTACTACTGAGTAATTTTGCCAGCAGATTCAGATCAATCCTTTAGTATTTTTTCTATGCCTCTGCCGTTCTTGTCATTTGCTGCATCCACAGGCCTGACCATGCCTTGTGACCCAACACATGCATGCCATGAGAGGGCAGTAGAGTCCTGCAGAGACTGCCCTGTGGGAATGCAGGCTACTTCTCCCTAGTACATGCTGGTGGTACTTTGCTTGCTAGTGTCAAACAGTTGACCTTCGTTGCTTTGTGACTTACAGAATCACAGTGACAAGTATTGCACCTGTTAATTTCCTTGGCTTGAGTGCTGCCTTCCTTTCCCGCCCCAGTTGAGTAATGGGCGCTGAGGCCTTCCTTTTCTCTCTTTCTCTTTCAACCTCCAATTGTTGTGGTCACTGGAAGCAGGATCTGGAACAGTCAGCCTTGGAGGCTCATGCACGAACAGAAGCACTGAGTTCAAACATGCGTTTGGCCCAAGATGAAGCCATGAGAGCCAAAAACTATCTGGAGCGGACAAGGATCACTGTAGAGTGAGTAAAACAGAAACCCCCTTTACCCACATATTCTACAGGCCCATGAGATGTTCTTGCAGAGGAAATTGTTGCCTGGGTCAGGGACATGCAGAAAGGCAGGTCAACCTCAACCCATCTTTTTTAAGGCTTTGCATCACAGTCCTGCCAACTATGTGCACCGTCCCTCCAAAAAAAAAAAAAAAAAGTGTGGTTTCTTTTTGTATGATCTTTCAGGTTAGCTGGAATTTTCATTGGGAGTATACCCTGGGAGGAAAAAACAACAACCCCCTTTTCATATA
Organism: Python bivittatus; assembly: GCF_059951505.1. Taxonomy (NCBI): domain Eukaryota; kingdom Metazoa; phylum Chordata; class Lepidosauria; order Squamata; family Pythonidae; genus Python; species Python bivittatus. The sequence continues at coordinate 14,288,635 of NW_028277067.1, read as the reverse complement.
CTTGGGTGCAGGCATCCGCATATATTCTACCGCAGCTCTTAATAAAAAGCTGCAAGTCAGAGGTTCACAACCTGAGTTCCTGGAACCCACATTCCCTCTCTCCAAAGGGGAATTTCCAAGACCTCTCTCCAAGGTCTAGTCCCTATAGTTTCTCCTAAAGTGCCAACAATTCTTTTAATATTACAGGAGGGGTTCAATGTTAAGTCTTTGTCTGTAGAAACTCTAGTTTAATTAAATTAAATGGAGTGAAAACTAGTTAAGGCAGCCTGCAGAACGTGGACAGCTTAACCAAAGGAGAACACATGAGGCTGGGTCAGAGGATGAGTGACAACGTTGGCTGAGATCAGCTTTCCCCAGTCATGTATCCTCACTTGCGCTTAGAGTGATGGAAACAGTAATCTAAAGCATGTGTGTGTTGGTTGGCCGAGGCAAAGAGGTTTTCTTACGCAGCTTCTCTTTCCTTCTACCAGGGATAAGACTAACAGTCTGGATTATCTGCAGAGCAAACTGAGCTCCCTCCACTCACACCTGTCTCTGGTCTCCCAAGAAGGCGTGCCCCAGTCCCCAGCAAACGCCATAGCTGCTTCCGTCACCCTTAGCAAGCGGAGCTCTTGCCCTGCTGAGCTGAACCGTCACCCCCAGTAAGAGAGAGAGGTGGCCGTGGCCTGCTCTTCTTCCCCACTCACTGGAAACCAGAGGGCACTTTCAGCCTGGAGAAGGTCTTTCATCTGAACAGAGCGGCCCTCTTTCTGGTGTGTTTGGCTGTAGAAATGGCCTGGAGGACTGAAACTGGCAGTAGAATTGACACACTGGGAAATACTTATGTTTTGTATGAAAAATTGGAGGTATACATATATTTTGTATGAAAAAGTGGAGTTTCTCTCTTTGGGTTAGCGAAGGGGTAGTGGGCAGAGTGTCAAGAGGTATGTTCCACTTCATTTTCTTAAACTGAAGCACAACAAATTATGATCATCACTTCTTTCTCTATTTAGGTCAACTTCCCGTTGCAGCCACCAGCTTCTTGCTCCTTACAATGCTGGTAACATGAATATAAAGCACTATATGTAGGAGTCCATCTGGGGGAAAATGGAGCAGGAAATTAAGAATATCCTTTCTGCCTGCTGCATTTTTTTTCCTGATTTACCTCCTCTGGAAATGTCTTAATGTCTTCATTTAGAAAGGGACATTAAATTATACTTACTTATTTGGTGTAATACATAGTTTGACTCTTACCAAATAAAGTTCCAGCACAGTATTGGAAAAAAAAATAGGCACTTGGATCCAATTTCTTTCTATTGTGTCATATGCTGCTGACAGACTTCACTATCTATAACTGATCCAGGATGTTGCCATAAGGGAACAAATAACCACATTTTCCCAAAGTAGGTTTTCTTGTCCACTCCAAAGGCAGAGTGTGCTGGACTACAGCCACCATTGCCTCTTACTGTTGTCCTTGTGGCTTGAAATGAATGGGAGTTATGGTGAGCAACCACCACTCAGCCACAAATTCTCCATCCATCCATTGGATCTTGTCCAGATCTTTCCATCTTGGAGCTGCTGCCGTGTACAGGTTCACTGCAAATATGGAAACCCCTAGGATGTAGGGCACAGTCTCCAGAGCCCTCCAAATATTGTCACTGCATTATAAATGTTAAAGTGATGGGGGAATATTATATAGTATACTAGTCATGTTATTGTACTTATTTCATGTAAATTAATGTTGTTTTTGCTATAGGCCCACCTACTTTAAACAGGTACACCCTACAGCATCCCATCCAAATGCCAAGCACAGCCCCAATCTAAAAAGTATGTCTTCTACTAAAGATCTGAAAAACTTTTCTGTCTTGTTATGAGCTCTCAGAAGAAAGTGGAGTGCAAAAGCTCCTTTTTGGGAGTTGGACAAAATAGTAAATCTGAGCATAACACCATCTACTTTTCTAACTGCAGTCTGGCAGTGCCTCCCCCATTTTTTTACACCATCCCCTCCCTCCCTCTGTCTCGTATACTCCAGTTAAGCCCTTGTATAAAAAAATTGGTCTTCAGTTAAGGCTCCAAGTGATAGTTGCAGAAATGATGCAGAGGTACAGTAGCCAAAACTGCTTGCAAACTCTGTATGGGAGAAGGCTGGCTCGTCTGATAAGAGGACATTTAAAAGAGGCAATGTTAAGGACTTCTGCAACTGAGGTCTCCCTTCAGGTCCTCTTGGTTTTCAGACACACTCCTTGTCACTTGCCACCCCCTCCAGTTGACAAAAGCCAGAGTTTTTGGTAAGACCTCCCACCCTGGGGTTTTATTAACATTTATAATGTTAAGAGACAGACCAAGTGATCTTCTGGCTTTCAAGCTCATTTCATCCTCCCAAAGGACATTCATGCTTTGGAAACATTTCTGCAATACATTAAGATTCCTTTCCCCTACACTGAATATCCATTATCATCAACCCTTCCATTGGCAGAGAGGAAAAATAGGTGATTTTTCAGGCATTAAAGGGTGGGAATGAGGAACTCAATTCCCCTCAAAAATGTCACCCATCATCCTATTTGAAGCACTTTATAGGAACAGCATAACTGCCACAGCCACAGGGACAGAAGCCATCATACATGAAGCATGAAAGAGGAGGTACACTCAGCTGCTGTGGCCTGACACGGCTGGAGCACAGAGGGAAGAGATGCTTAGCAGCTGGTTGCAGATGGCTGAGGAGGCACTGCTTCAGAATATCCGTGCAGGAGCTTAGAGCAGGAACTGCGATTGGTCTTAAGCTCCAACTTTTCTATAATAATCCAGCTCAAGCTCTTTGTCCACAAATGTGCCTTAGTTACCAATCCTCCCCATCAGATCTTTAGAAAATACAGAAATGTAGGCAGGGTGGATGAGCACTCTTATTTGCCTAGAGGTCTGCGGTATCTGATATAGGATCTAGGGCTCCAAATCCAAAAGTGGATCCCACTGTGCTTGCAGAAATCTTTGAACCTGGCCCCCAGGCAACCCCTTCCCCCCCTTTTCCAAAGATCCCTGCTGATTAGCGAACAGAAAAACACACTCAACATGCGTCATTGATAACTAACTGTACAATCTTGCTGGCATTTATTTAGTCAGAGGCCAGCTGTGGCAGGGACGTTTTTGTTCAGTTGGAAAAGGACCAAGATGTCATTCATGGCTTTCCGGATATTAAGCCCAAACCGGTGTGAATCCTGTAGGAAAGAGGAAGAAAGATAAATTTAGCTAGGAAAATGGAATATCCATAACTCACTAGTGAAATTTCAAAGCATTGACTTTGCATTAAATACAGGCAGTCTGGGTTACAGACGACCCATAGTTAAGAATGGAGCCTATTATAGTGGAATTCAAGTTCATTACACAATACTATTTATACAATATTATACAATAATATTGTTCCATTCAAATTTGACTTAAGGACAGACCTTGGGAATAGAACTTGTTCTTAAACTGGGGACTACCTGTAGATCAAACATCCAAGCAAGATTTAGATAGTATAATCTTAGTAGGGGATCAACATTGGAAGGCAGATAAAGACCTTTGTATTTTGTGGTTTTTTTCCCCAGCCAAATTGGCTGGGAATTCAGGAAAGCAGGACAGCTGATCTCTCTCTCTATACACCCACATTGTCTGGGTTCACACAACACATAATCATAAGTAGTTTGCTTGTTTGTGGCTTTGCACAACAGATAAACCCATCCTACTGTAGTTTCTTCAACAAATCATGCTTCATAAAAAAGTGACTGAGTGCAATGAGAGAACTCAGCCACTTATATCCTACTTCTTGCTGCCATAAGATAGGATCATCTACATAGTCCAGTACCTGAAATTTAACATGCATCACTCTAGCCCTTTTAGATGACTCAAACAACAAGAGGAAAAAAAACTTATGAAAGAACGCTTTGAGTCTCTCAGAACTGAATCTGGGGAAGAAGTGTGTCATGAAATCAGCCAGGGAGTTGTAGGTGATTAGACAGCATCAAACATGCCCAGCATCTGGACAATAATGGCCATGATAAATCTGGCATTTACCATGGCGTATTTCTTTCCATGAACATTTATCGTTGAGACAGATGGCTGTGTATGTACAACATTACAGACAGTCTTTTATTGTTTTTTGCTTTAAAACTACCTTTTTGCTAAAACAGTGTATACTCTGATGGCACTCCACTGGCAATGGGGGGGGGCATAATACGATAACCTAAAATTATCTACTTACACCACTGATGTCCTACTCAATCACCAAGGTATCCTATTCCCCAGCACATCATCCTCCCCCCTGCTAGGAAAACCACTAGTCCAGACTCACTGTCTCTCGGCCGGAGAATTTGCATGACACGTGGAAATTGATGAGATCTTCACCGACAATGATGTAAGATACTCCATATCCATTATCATCAACCTTTCCATTGGCAGAGAGGAAAAAGCAACATGAGGCAGGACCTTTGCTTCCAAAGCCCCACTAGTTTCCAGAGCAAACCAACATTCCTAGTGAATCCAGGAGTCCTGGGTTTCATAAACATGCATCCCCTCCAACTTTAAACCAATAGTCTTCCATTTTCCCCCAAGAAAATCCAGGAGTCTTGGCAATGCTCACCGGTCCAAAGCCGCCACCACAAGAAACATAGTCGGGATGAGTCTGGAGATCGAACAGCTCTATCTGCTGAATGGGAGTCTGACTAGTGGAGAGTCTCCATGGCTCAGATAACACCTGACAAAGAGGAAAGAAATCAGGGCGCAAGCAGGGAATTCTACTATCCTTGACTCTCATTCTGCATTCCACAGCTCACCTGCACTGCTCTCTGCAGCAGAGAGTTTCAAAGAAACTCTGTGTAATGACAGAGTGATCTTAGAGGCATGTTGTACACCCCAAATTTCTCTACACAAGTCCATGCTCATTTATTGTGAAGACAGAATCAAGAGGTAATTCTTTGAAAGTAATGCAGAAGAATAAGGGGCGCTACCTTATAAAGGAGATCTTGACAGATCTGGGAGGTTCTAGGTTGAAAAAGGAAGTTTGGATACCTATAGCTAAAATAGATCCCAAACTCTAGTGGATTTAAGCAAATTTACACAGATTAAACCAGCCATCCAAGTGGATTAGGAAATCCCCAAATTGATGGATGCCTCTTTTGAAGGGAAATTAGCAAATTACCATCAATAAGTGTCATCAGCCCTAGTATGTTTTAAAACGCCTGAGACACAGTACCAAAACAAGCAAAATCAGACATAATGGAATCCCTCCCTCCCACTGGAAAAAAAGATAGATGAGATTGTTGTATTTTAATCTAGAAGTTTAAAAGCCCAAAACATCATGCATACAGAATGCTGTAATGTTATTTATTTGGTGAATTGATCATGAATAGATGAATAAAAATCACCAGAGCCTTTTTTACATCAACTATCTAGCAGATAGATGGTGACATTCTGAAAATGTGAATGTTCTCTTAAAAGTCTGGTGGTCAGTTATTGTTGCATTTCTGAATATTCTGGCACATGGCATTCACAATGAGTCAAATGGACCTTGAGCTTTAAAAGACAACCTTAATGACTATTGCTGACTGAGTTCACTTCCTTTTCTGGCAAGAACACGAACACCTATTTTAACGGGAAAATGACCTTGACCGTATCTAGTTTTAGGAAGTTCTGTTTCCAGAAATAGAAATTTGTTTTTTGTTGTTTTTTTTATAAAAATGGTTAACAGATCTATTTCGACATACATAAGGCCAATGTACAATTTGAAGGGAACTGACTACTATGATGTTATCCTATGTATCCTTTTTGATCAACTTAGCCTGGGATGAGCTGAATGCTCCTATCTATTTTTCCTTCATTGGACCAGAACCTGCAAGATTCAAGATATAACCTGGGAATAAAAATGACTCATATCTCACTTATATCACCTCACTTTCTGAGAACCATTGTCTTTGGGAATCCTCACAATGATCATGCCAGCAAAATTTACCTCACGTAGGAAGGGAGAATCCAGGCCAAGGTATTTAGAGACAACATAGAGGCAGAAAAGGTGCCTATCGATGCCAGCACCTATCATGGCTTGCCGATAAAGACTCTGGTGTTTCTCAGCTGCCACTCGGAAGAGGCGTAACCTTGAACTATCCTGGAAAGAGAAATTGATTTGGCATGACTTGACAGGTTTTATGTAGATCTATGTATTCTACAACCCCTTGACTTCTCCTTCAAACCTAGCTGGGAGGACCAGCACTCCACAATGCTGCCCAAACTTTTAGATTTTTCTTCACCTTATCAGATGAAGTCCAGGGGATGGCAATGAGGCAGAAGGACTTTTCAGTCGTGGTACTGCAAATCTGGAATGGCTTCCCTTCCAAGGATCTACTTTTTTGTTATATTTGTGCCAAAAAAAAAAAAAAGGCTTTTTACTTCTCCTGACTTTTTAAGCCAGCATTTCTTAAACTTTTTTCTCTCAGGACCCTTTTTTCACTTTTAAAAATTATGGAGGACCTCAACAGAGCTTTTGTTTGTATGGGATATATTTATCAATATATACTGTATTAAAAATTAAAATTGATGCAATTGCTGCTGCTACCGCTTTTCACAATTGTTTGATGGGATTTTAATATTATATTATTTTTCAACATAGGCTGGCAAATAGTTTTGATTTTGCAGATCCCTGAGAAAGTCTTGGGGGAGCCCCAGGTGTCGTAGGACCACACTTTAAGAAACACTGTTTTAAGCTGTTTAAAGTATTTAACCTATCATTTATTCTTCATTCTTTGAGCTTTTATGCTGTGTTACATTTTATTATACAGCTACTGTTTTTTTTTTTTTATGCACTTAAACTTCAAAATATAAACAAGACATCTGGGGGAGGTATGGTGAACTAAAAATGGCTCTACAAAAGCAGAGCCAATGACCGTGGCAAAGACCAAGGAATCTGTGAAGGAATGGTTGGATGAAGGCCGCGCTTGGGGAGATAAGCATTTCCTTAGCCCCCAACAGGAGCATGGGAAGGTTAAGAAGATGAGATTGGCACCACCCTAAGGAATTCACGGTGTTTTGGCTTGCTGGCTTGGGAAGTTTAGAGTCAGTCTCAAGAGATTCTGTCTTTGAGGTGGAAGCTAATAAACGCAACAGAACTGTATCTGTACTGTCTCGTGGAGTTCTTTGGGCTGAACCTGACATCAATCTCTCCAGACTGAATCTAAACTTTCCAAGCCAGCAAGCCAAAACACCGTGAATTCCTTAGGGTGGTGCCAGTCTCATCTTCTTAACCTTTCCACGCTCCTGTTGGGGGCTAAGGAAATGCTTATCTCCCCAAGCATGGCCTTCATCAAACCATTCCATCACAGAACCGGAGAGTAGACTGGTTCCTTGGAACCTCTCTGGATAAGGAGAGGACAGAAGATCACCCACATGTGCTCCAGACAGCTGCTCCTCACGAGGAGACGGCAGGACAGCAGTTTTCCGTGGGTTTGAGCAGTGATCCTTTCTTAACAGGATCAGCCATCTTGCTTGCAATTGCAGCGGAGCTTTTTATAGGACACTAAGTTCACAAACCTCACTTTCTAATCACTTTTGGAAATTGCCTGTTAACCATCTTAAGCTATTAGAGACCTTCTGAACAACAAGCTTGAAATGTCTTCATCAGGTGAGTTTACCTTCAACCCTGAACAAAAGAAAAATTAATTATAAGCTTAAGAACTTATAAAATTTAAAATAAACAGCAAAAAGCTAAAAAGATCAAGAAAAATAAATGGATTGCAAGTCCAGATAAATCTGGAATATTGACTTTTACTGTAAGATTTTGGAATTAAGTATAAAAATAAACAGCTTCTCGTAGGAAACAGACTTATTTTGGCTATCCTGACTATTGCAAGTCATAACAAAAGATAAGTGATGATTTTAGAAACTGGACACTAGATTTTAAGCAGAAGAAAAAAAACCCACAAGCCTATTCTTGAGGTCAGTTAATACTGGGACTTAAAAAATGACATAAAACGTTATAACATCAGAAATATTAAAGGAGATCTTTGAAGAATGGAGCCAGAAATTAGTAACTACAATATCAACACTGTCAGTAAAGATGTCTGCTTCTATGGATAGATTATGTCTAAAAGATGTTAATGAAGGAATGACAGATGTGGACACATTTTATCTGACAAGACAGAGAAAGTATAGAAAATGGAACTACAAATGATAGGCCAAGAGAATGATTCAGAAAAGGACACTTTATGGGATATACAAAAGAAACTGGCTGAAGTTTTAAAAATTAAAAGGGAAATACAAATGATAAATCAAGAGAATGTCCTGAAAAAATGTGTTCTTATTAGATTACGAAAGAGGCTTGTTAAAGCCTTGAAGAAATCTGTGCAATGAAATCAAATCCTATGACAATATTGGATTGAATTAAAGATTAAGATTGTTAGAAGTAAAAAGAAGGAATATAAAGTCGGTTTATTTGACCAAAGTTAAAATAAGACTTTTTTTTTTTTTTTTGCAATGTTCTGGCAACTCTTTATGGACTTTTTGCTGAAACCAGGATTGAAAAATTAATGTTTTATGGATTTGCTTATAGATTAGGGATTAGATGTGGGATGAAGAAATATCTGTTCATTAAGAGTTATTAAATTTGTTTATTCTTGTTGTGATGAAGGTTGGAAGTCACTTCTTTATATATTTGTTTTCTTTTTCCTTATTACATTCTTTCTTTTCCTTTTCTTCTTTCTTTTTCATTTTTCTGCACTTTTTATTCTTTCTTTTCATTTTCTTCTCTTTCTCTAAGTTTAGTTTGTATTAGTTTTTATTATTGTAATTAAAATTCTTATTAAAAAGTATATTTTTATACTTTGGTTCATGGTATAAGCCTTCCATAGAATTCTTTTTTGAAATAAGGCATCCAGTAAATGCTGTGAACTGTGAATTTGGGATGGAAAAATGTTCTCCTGTCAAGGACTATATTTGCTTGGGAAATGGCGCTGCCAAGGTCGAGGGAACAGTGGGCAGGATGCCACCTAAACACTAAATGCACACACACACATTCCCTGGTACTTTACCTTGAGTTTTTCACTCCCACATTCAGCCTCCTTCCTTTTCCCATAAGGAAGATCATGGGATGGGGAGGTGATGAGAGAAATACATTCAGCAAGGGGGTGAAGAAAAGATATGTGCTAAATTTAGAGGACCTCAGCAGTCTAGGGTCTCAGATCTGTCCTCAGTGGAGCAACCCTAAAGGTATCTTTCTCTCTCCCTTCTTAATTATTTCCTTAACTCTTTTTCTTCTTAAAGCCATGACTCTATTTCTTTCCACTTGTTCAACTGGCTGGAAAAGAAGGGACAGAATAACCTCTTCCCCAAGTCTGAAGTGAGTGCTTGCAGCAACATTCAGTTTATACATGTAAAGCCAGCTGGGTGACCTTGGGCCAGGCACTCTCTCTTAGCCCTAGGAAGGAGGCAGTGGCAAACCATATCTGAAATCTTGCCAAGAAAACTGCAGGGACCAGTCCATCAAATCTGACCCTTTTGTTTAATTTAGTGTTATAAATTATTATAACCCATTGACTTTTCCGAAAACCAACCTTACTAATGCTCCAGAACTCACAGTTTGAGTGGGATCCATCATTGCCTTCACAAAATTGCAAGACTCAATGGTGCAGGAACGGACTGTTTCTGTTCGGCCTTCCCGAAAAAGACGAGTCATAGATGCCTCATAAGTGAGGCAGAACTTCTTCATGTCCTAGAACAGCAAGAGGAGGATTAACAAGAGAGGACTCCCTATTTGAATATTGTCCCTGGAAATTAAGCAAACTAAAATGATGATGCCACAGAGGTGGAAAAATACAGAACCCTGAACAATCCTGAAATAGAGTACAGTGGTACCTCGGGATACGAATGCCTCTACTAGCGAACATTTCGGGTTACGACTAGCTTCGGCAGGAAAAATTTACCTCGGGTTACAAACTTGCCTCTACTTACGAACCGGATCCGCAGCCATTTTCCCTGCTGCCACGCGGTCGCGGCTTCCTGTGGGTGAGGTCGCGGTAGCAAGGAGACGTTCGGTGAGGCTTGTGGTGTGTTTTGCGGTGTTTTGCGAAGGTTTTTGGTGTGCGTGTTAGCATGGCTCCAAAGAAAATGCAGAGCAGGCTTGGCGGGAGTAAGGCTCTGAAGAGAAAATTGCCTTGGATTGCGACCAAATTCGGAGGGCGGAACAGATTAACCGTATTTACATTGAACCTTATGGGAAACTTTACCTCAACTTGAGACCAACTTGAGTTGCAACCAGAGTCACGGAACGGATTAAGTTCGTATCCCGAGGTACCACTGTAACTCCAATTCATTTCTTCTGTATAAATCTGATCAAAGTTACTATTTATTCTGCTATGAAAAGAAAAGCCTTTTTCTCCAATAATTATTACGTTTTTGCAATCAGCAACAGCATTTATGACCTTAACCCAATTGCATCTAACCCAATTGGTTAATCAACACTTCCCGCCAAGTGTCTTACCCGAAAATGTGCTAGTTGAAGGGCAAGCTGGATGAAGCCATCTGGACTAGTACGGCATTTCTTGATGTAACCTTTGCCAAAGTCCTTAAAGGTAAAGACGTGAAAATCAACGTCACTGGCCAGGGCATGGGCCAAAATAAAGGACTGCATGATCACCTGTTGGCACTGTCAAGAATGGGAAACAGAAATGATCAGCAAAGCATAGAGTAGATGTCATGGGAAAGTCAGTTTTCCCTTATTTCTAATTCCCTTCCCAATTCTGCCTAAAGATTCTACCTACAGTCTTCAGAAGAGGCAACCAAGTCAACCAGCAATGGGCAACATGCTTGTACTCAACTCCTATAATCTTTTAGCATACTGCCAGATAGTCTGGAAGTATACATACCAGCATATTTCCAGATATGAAGATTGGAAAGTGGTTGTAAGAGTTTTGTTGCACTTCTATTTTTTTAAAAAGGAATATGTTTTATGTCCAAAATGCTAAAAATTGCTTGAAAAACAGGGGTACTAGGATTACAGCTATCAGGCAATTAGCACTAAATAAACTGAATATGATTGTCTGAATTTACAGCAGAATCTGAAGAAACAGTGGAAGTGGGGAAACAGCTAAGCCCATCTTGACATTCACCAGCAGAAAAGGTAAATACAATATTCAGCAGTTATGCACATATAATTTAATATATGTTTGGGTGTTGCCAAGTTTATCATCTTTCCTAGTTTGGTTATTGTTATATGTCTATTCTCATCATGTTGTTTTTATTCTGTTCAATCTATTGTGAGCTGCCCAGAGTAGCTTTGGAGTGGGGCAGCACCAAATTGAATAAAATAAGATAAATAATAAAGGGGTGGGCAACCCACAGGCAGCATGCATATCCCAAATCTCTTTTTTTGCAATCCTTAGAGCCTCCAAGCTTCACCCCATTAAATCTGGTGGCAAACCATCAAACTGCAAAAGGTTTACCTCTAATTTTATCAACAAAAAAATCTGAGTTTAATAAACTGCTTAACTCGGTTATTGAATTAGCCCATGTTTTGTATTAACTGAGTCTTATATTAACCAATGGGCTAGGTTCACCCACAAGATGCTAAGCCACAAAAAAGAAAAAGGTTAGAACTAACCAAGCTCAGCATGTTGTGCAAACTTAACTGAAAAGCCTTTAATTGACTTAATAAATTAAGTCAATTACCACTGTCGTGGAAAGACAGCAAGTAGATGCAATTCTTCAGATTGGTCTTATGCATGTAAAAAAAGATGAAAAAGAACAAAACCCAAAAGACCTTGCAAAAAACACCCTTGTGGATTGCATAACAATTACTTGTCTGTCTTTGCAACTCTCAGTCGTCAAAATAAAGAAGACCAGTCCCCACTATGAAAAAAGGGCCTCTCAGGTGCAATTCCTTCTACAATACTCATATCTAGATCTATACATTCTGACACTTCCCTTCTTTCATGGAGGCCATCTCCATGAATGAATGCTGTCCTAACACAACCAAGCCCATGTACCCAACTTTGTTTTTTTTGTGTGTGCCAAACCCTGTTTGTCTCCACCAGAGCTTGAACTTACCTCCGGCGATATTTCCCACTCCAATTTATGGGGTGGGGGGATGCTGGGGTTGCTGTTGCCTTTGCAGTTCCCATCCTCATCATATCCCAGCTGGAATGAATCTGTGGCAAGGGTGTACTGTGAAAAAAGTGCACCCAAGAGAAAGCTCAACCGCTTTGATTCCCTTGCTGCATCTTTTGCACTAAGCTAGCACCTCATCCCCTACTCCCAGAAGATCCAAGGGTTCCTTGTTTTTGGGCCCCTCTCCCGCCAATCCTGTGCCGGAGAACCCAGATGGAGCTTTACCTCCCAAAGATGTCCAACAATAGGTGCATCTGCCCAGGAGTGTTCTGCATTGATTCCGGCTTTCCCGTTGCGATAAACAATCAGGCCGAAAGATTTGTCAAACCACCTGGGAGAAAAGAGTGGAACCCACTTTTCCATAGGCTGCCCACTATTCTTCCCCTAACCAGAGATACACACTTGGACGTGAATACCCCTATCCTGGAGGCACAGAACTATTTGTTTTAGGGGTATGGCAACAGAGCATATCATGACAATCTCCCACGCTTTAAAATGTTCCACTCTACCACTGATGATGGAGGAATATTTGCTGGGCATACAAAGAAGATGATGGGGTTCTGTGAAGGGCATCGCAGCCAAGAAAAAATTATTTGGGAAACAAAACCAGGACTCATTGGAAAAGTGGTTTTTTAGTATGAAGGAAGTAACATTCTGGCACAATTTCTCTGTTAGATATTGGAAGGGAGGAAAAAGTGACCCAGGACCTATATGTCTTTTGGTGTACAATCCTTGCAGGTTGGTTGCAGAGAGGATACACCTACCTGTCACAGCAGTGCCCATGTAGCAAGGATTTTGCATAGGTGTCCAAAGCCTGACCTGGATTGGACCCCCGCAGCCCCTGCTCACTTGTGTCAAGGGTGACGAAGAAAGCAGCTTTCTCAATTATACTCAACGATTGCTCATTCTTCCCAGACTGGAAGTAGGTCTGGCGGGCCCGGGCCCAGGGATCTCTACAAAGAACATTAAACCGCCAGAGTTAGGGAGATCTGGCTGTTACAGGCACCCTGATCCAAAGAAGTAACCTTTGACTCTGGTGAGAATGGATGATCATTTCCCTAATACCAACTTAACCTGTCCCATATTAAAGAAGGACCCAGTGGATCCCCCCTGCTTTACCCCCTTTGAAATTGTTGCATGGGCTTGGATCTCTTTTGGCTTCATAAGCAGCAACAGAGAAGGATGCAAGGGAAGGGCTAGTCTGAGCTCCTTAGCGGGATCAGTTCTTATGGCAGGCTGAAGAAAGGAGCCTTGATTCTTTCCGAGCCCAACTCTTGGTTTTCCTCTGGGTAATCTGATGTGTAGATATAGAGATGGTAGAGATCCAAAAGTGAGCAGGATTATATAAATAAAATGTGGCAGGATTGTATAGTTCACTCACTCTTCTACCATCCCTCTTTGCCACTGCATTCTCTCTCTACCAAGCCATCTATGGATGTGTATGAGCCACCTCATCTCAGTGGGCTGCATGACACCAGGATGGGCTCTCCTTCCCTCACTTCCCCACCTCTATTTTAATCAGCTAGGAGGGAAAGATGGAAGAGGATGAGCAGGTCTTAAGCCAGGGTCTCCACTGTGTCTCCCAGTGAATGGAGGGCCATAGAGGCTTCTGAGAGGCATGGGAGTTGCCCTCCCAGAGTGGGCAGGGCCATCCAAGAAAGAGGACAGTGCAAAGCAGGTGGGCAAAGTACTTCCGAAATAAGACATAAAGAAGTTAAAAGCACACTCAAATGCATGAATGCACCCACATGGTGGGGAGCAAAAGGAAGGGCTGAGGAGAGCAAAGGGCAGCATGAAGAAGTGGCAGAGCACAGCAGGGCATGAAGGGAGGGGAGAGGAACCAAGGCAGAGTGACAGGAAGCATGGTGTGGCAAGCAGGATGGTGAACTGCAGGGTGGGCAGCAGGGTGACTGATGGGATGTAGAGGCCTTGAAGGCCACACCACACAACTCCCACAACTGCCACCGCACATCAGCCCCACAGGACACCCTTCATGAATTTCTGTCTAAAGTTCTTACTCTCCTCAGGCGCATTCTCTGAAAAAGAGCAGAGTGTGAATCAGCCCAGTCTGGGGGCTGCAGCAGGTCCAACCTACTGAAAGGCTGGATCGAGGACAGGTCAGCCTCTCACCTTTCACCTGCAGTCATCGAAGGCAACTTCTCCTCCCCAGGCAGAGGGGGTGAGGGGTCAGAAAGGATAGCTTCAAACTGTGCCTGAAGTTCACGGGGCTCCAGCAGCCTCCCCTTGTAATACAGCCATACCCGAAATAAGCGTCCAGCATGGTATACTGCAATGTGATCACTGTCTTGGAGATGCTGGATCTTGTCTGGCAGCAAGAAGAAAATAAAAGAAAAAGGACAACGCTCTGCTGGATCTCACTCAATGTATAGGCAGCCCAGCCCCCTGTCTCCTCCCACAGGGGCTCCCCAAGGAGAAGGGGGCGTCGTAACTCAATGGAGGGCTGCGTCCTGTACCATAATTCAGATTTATCCCTCACCCCCAAGCCAATGTTTCTGATGTTAATAAAGCAGCAGCAAGGCAAGCGCCTTATATTCAAGCAATTGCAGCAGGCTTGCACTTTCTCCAGTGTCAGATTCTCACAAAGTGAAACCTCGTGTTGGGATGCCCAGAATTCCCAGCCAGCAAAAAAGGAGTGGAAATTCTTAGACATCTAAAGTGCACCAAGTAGGGGAAAGCTGCAGTTGACGAAGGTTAACAAAAGAATGCCACATACGGTGAAGATGAGCTGAAACTAATGCCCATTTTTCTCTTTGTAGCTCCTGGTTGCTGAGATGATTGAAAGAAGAGGTGGACAACCTGAGACCTCTGACCTGCATGCACCCATCAGTCTTTTTTTGGTTTTTTTCCAATGTTTGGAGCCTCTTACAGCCACACTTGCTGAAAACTGGTAGCAAAGCTTTTTTGCCATACTGAACACTGCCATACATTGCTGTACATGCCCTAGCAATGTGCTTATTTACTCAGACTTCTACCCTAAAGATTGTAAAGTCAAAAGATTCTGAGCAGTTTACAATTTCTGCAACAGTCAGATTAAAACAATACACAAATCCAACAATAGTTGAACATAAGCCTTAGTTTAAAAATCTTAGGAGATGCCCACAAATAAATAATCAAAATCCAGAGGAAAAAAGGAAAATGCGGGACCCACTGACTTTGCTTCATAAAGCCCTCTCACTTTGCATCATTGTGTTCGGCCTACTGCAGCCTTTCTCTTACCAAAAAGCATTTAGGGGGACTTCTAGGCAGTAAGAGATTGACCACTCCTAATTTAAAGGCACAGGTAAAACCTGGTTGAGGGCCTGGATTTTGAGCACCAAAAAGCTTTTAAGAACCATCCCCAAATCCTGTAACCAGTAACCAGGATCTGTTCTTTACAAGCCTTATCCAAAAACCCTTTGAGGGGTTGAACCCATCCTTCCCATTATAAGTCCAATTCTTTACATCTGGAGGGGCATAGGTTCCCCATCCCACTTTAAAAAAAAAAACATGGTTGTGGGACAAGGAATGCAGAAGAAAAAGTCCATTCATCCCTGCAATCCACAAGACAGTGTGCAGGTATTTGTCAGGAAAGGAGGGCAAGGTGTCTGGGAGCATCCTACCTCCCTCCAGGCCAGGCACACGGGTTGTATTAAACACACGTTCATACTGAGCTGAGCACGTTGGCAGGCAACCTTGGATCAGCATCTGAGAAGCAGAGGGAAGCAAGGAGAGAAAGAAAGAAACAGAGAGATTGCAAGAATAGTCAAGAAGATTTGCCTGCCAAGCAGCTTTGGGGGAAAAGAAGTAAAAAAGAAACCAAGGGGGAAGCCTCCTCTCCTAGCAACCTGAATAGTCCTGCCAAGAAAAAAACCCAGTGGGTAGGCCAAGTTCCAAAGGTAACTCCAGGGCAACAGTTCTGACCTCATGAATATGTGTCAGTTATCCATGTTGACAAGAGCGAGAAGGGCTGTAAGATTTTTTTTTTTAAAAGATAGTGATTGTCAGCTTGGTACCTTGGAATGACCTTATCACCATCCAACATAAGAGGTAGAATGCAATAGCTATCATCATTCCTAGCCAAGTGATACTGTACTGCTGGGGATGATGAAAGTTGTTGACACAATATCCACAGAGGGCACCTGAGGAAGGCTGATTAAGACAGAGAGATTTATAGAATTATGGGTAAGTCCAGAAATCAGAGAATGCAACACTGAAGACACGGACCAGAAAGCCCAGCACCCTACAGAGGAGATTTGTCCTGCAAAAGTCTCCTACAGCTACGTTTGAGAAGGGCATTGTTTCTCAGGGTCTCCCAGTTCACTTACCCAGCCCCACCCCAGGCAACCGGGTGGTGTTGAAGAGGCGCTGCCACTGGGCCGAACAGAGGGGGATCAAGGACTTAGGGACCATGCTCTGATATCAGGTGACAAAGAGCCCCAAGATCAGATGGGGGAAAGAAAACCAAACAGGGAAGAGATTTATTGTGGTTATTTTTAATACACTCTGTGATCCCAGAACATTTAAAGAACTTTTAAAATCAAGGCATAAATCAATGTAATAAACAAAAAGCCCAACGATCACTGAGAAAAAGAAGCATGACATCACCAGGACAGTACAACGTAGCTGGCAGTGCTATCTTGCATTCAGAAGCAAGACAGAGTTACCTGTGCACTTAAGCTGGTATAATACTTGGCCCGCAGATATTGGGCTAGGCACTTTTTCATTCAAGTCTAAGCAAGTCACCTCTAGCTTTGCTTTAAGCCTCCTCTCTGCCCTTTTATTTGCTGCATCCTTTCAAAGAACCAATTCAGTATTAGAACCTAAGTTAGACTTGAGACAAACTCAAAACAGTTGTGACGCAGTGAATCTGGGATTTGATCTCCTGGTTGGGGTTTTCCGTATTTTGTTTTATTTTTACTTGAATTGCAGGAATATCAGTCCAGAGTAGCTCTTGCTCCCACAGGAGAAGAAAATACAAATTCATACAGTATACCCTGTTTATATTGCTTGCCTAATGTAATTAATAGATACTTGGAGCAACAATAAAGCAATTCAGATCTAGAAAAAGAGCAACTGTCCTGATCAGAAATGGAGCATCATGCACCACTTCTTAACACCAAAAAACCCCCATTAAAAATAAGAAGCAGCATAAGCACTTATGACCATTTTAGCCCTTGAATCAGCAAGGCTAGGAGTCAAATTGCTGTTTATCCATGGATTTCACTGAGGTCCTTTGCAAATCACTGGCCTGATCCACATGTAAAACTAAACCACAGTTTATGCTTGGTTTTAGTTTAGTACTGTATGCAGATCAGATTATTATAATATGCACACAGGGCTATTATCTTTCCATGGCCCCAACATACCCCAGAAGTTCCTCAACCTGAGCTCCGTAACAAAATGTGGGATTCAAATACATTGTGATTTTGTAGACTATGCTTGCACCACAGTGCTGGCTCTTTCTACACCTTCACCCCCCTTGTCAGCAGCTGCCTCAGTCTAGACCAACACAAAATTCTCAGTGATTTCCTACACAAAAAGATATGATAACCCATTAGTTTAGGTTGTTCCATTTTTTAAAAGCACAGCAGCGAACTAGACAGACCATAAGCACAAACAATCAAATGGTACAGGAAACATGCCAGTATTTTTTAAAAGGTAAAACTGAAAATACCTTTCAGAAAAAGCAGCCTTTTCTAACCTAGCATGTGTTAGATGCTATAATTTCCAAAACTCGTCAAGTGTTGTGATTATGGGTGCTGTAGTTCAATTCATCTAGAGATTCTCAGTTTGGGGAAGGCTGCTTTAAGGAGTGAAATGGACAAACATTAAGAGCTTGCCATGCTTTTACTCCTTTCTCCCCTCAGCAAGTGGAAAGCAAGTATAAATCTTCTTCTCAGTCTGACTTCTACCACCCAGTTCAGGCAGAGAGAGCCTTTACTCTCTAATGCAGAGTTCCTCAACCTTGGCAACTTTAAGACAGTGGACTTCAACTCCCAGAATTCAACTGGAAGTTGAAGTCCACCGTCTTAAAGTTGCCAAGGTTGAGGAAACCCTGCTCTAATGGGTATGTTTCCTATCCTCCCTACATTTTGATCTCACTCACTGGCTTGATTTCCTCCCGGATGAGTTTGCGTCGGTACAGCAGCATGGCATAAACAAGATTCCCAGCGCGAGCAGCTTGGATTGGAGTAGGTGTTACATAAAGGAAATCCTAAAAAATGAGTGCAGAGAAAAACAAAAACATAGGGAGAAGGAAGGGTCAGAAGAGCTGGAAAAAAAAATGTCCTGTCCCCCCTGCCAAGTGTTGATATTCTTCTTCAGCTTTGGTAACTCACCATGGCATAATAGTTGCTATTTACCATCAGGGGGCTCCTCCCACGAAGATACACATACTCTTCCCACCAATCACTCACCTGGGAAAAGATGGGAGCAGGGTAAAAAAGGAGAAATTAAAAAGACACCCCACCACACATATTCTCCACGTACAACACTGTTCCTCCCAAAGAGCCCCTTCCCTTTAAAGGGACCACTCACATAGTTGGGTGCCCACCAAGACTTCAGCGTGAGGTACCACTGAAAATGTGGTCCAAGGGTCCGTTCAAAGTCACGGGCAAGACCTGTCATTCGATGGAATTCTGCATCTGCCACCAGAGGTCGTATGGATTCCAGATACTAAAGGGGAAAGAAAAACGTGGAATTAGATCTTGGCAAGAGAAGAGTTCATTCTTTTACCCCAAATACTTCCTCATCCCAAACTCAGGAGATGACATTTGTCCCCAAAGCCTTGTAGAGGTAGATGTGCGTGTCTTTGTAGATGGATGAAAAAGAAGTGCATGAGCCTCAGAAAGTTGTAGGTAGGGTTATCAGTCCAAACAATCACTAGTTTTCTCTATCTCTCTGCTGCTATCCAGTGATTGTCTGGATTTCTATAGCCCAGGTATGTAGCTCTAATATAAGGCACTTTCAGCCCATAGAGATGGAAATCAAGCAGTTTCTAAGATAACAAAGTAAAACCATCTGTTTCCTACTGTGAAAGGATGAATCATAAAGAACACTACAGATGAGCATTTTCACATCTATAAAGATTTTCTGCACTAGAGAAGAATAAAAGTTAAGCATGGGGGAAATTAAAAGCAGCAGCACAAAACACCTGTGACGCTTGGTCATTGCATCTTGAAGATGATATGGTCCTGTAGACCCAAAAATTTGGAGAGGTTCTGTTGGGAAAAGCTATCCATGACCAATCTGTTACCCCAAAACTTGGATCATTCAAGCATCTTTCTCAACTGACAACAGCTGAAGTCACCTTGCTATTGTATCTGATAAAATCCCATGATAGCCCCAAGATGCCCTGCATATCAAACTGAGTCTCTGGTTTAATTACTATAGATGGAGTACGGAACAAAGGATCCAAAATACACAGTATTCTGAACATGCTCACTCCTTCTTGAGCTGTTTTTGGAGTTACTGTATTTAGATGGTATTTTTTAAAAAAATACTGTCTTTTTATCTTCTTACACATTTTAGGGCTTCAGTACTAATCTCTCACATGTTTATGACATGTTTGGCCCTTTCATGACAAAAGATAAGGGAAAATACTTTCTCTTCTTAAGACAGTGGAAGACTACAGCCGGATGCAATAGACAATTTTAGATTTATAAATTACCTCATCTTGTAGAAAAAAAGAATTCTGTGTTAAAACTTCTGTTAATTCAAACAATCTATCTACAGAGAAGGTTCACTGTTGCAACTGTGCATAAATTCTGTTCAGTTAACTTCCAACAGAATGAATAACTCAAATGTGTTATCTCAGTGAGTGTAAATGGATCACTTCCATTGCAAACAAGCAATGGAATAACCTGATCCTCAGAAAAGGCCCCTTTTTGCACCTCTGCATGTGTCACTACTCAAAGCTTGCTTCTTTCCAGTAATCAGGAAAGAGTCCCACATCAGGAACTCATAATCAGAGATAGACAATGGACACCATCTGAAATGATTCCAGACAAAAGAATAAGAGGGTATGCCAAATATCAGGACCCAAAAGTAGTACCAGAAATGTCAGGCATGCTGTGACACAAAGCTCTTCATATTTCTCCCTTTCCAAAAAGATCTGATGACAAATATGGGAAGGTGGAATCAGTCAATGTGGAAGATTCTTTGCTCATGTCCTGATGCAGTGGGCAACAGTTTCTAGCACTTTTGGAGAGATACCAAAGATAAGCTATCCAAGGAGGAGTAACTCTTGGAGCCAAACTAGATATGACAAAAGCTAGCACCAAGCAGGAGGGAAGGAAGGTATTGGTGATTATTAGGATCAGCACCTGGGGATGGGGAGAGAGTGTGATCTTTTTCCTTCCCCGCTCTAGTTCAAAGGAAAACCTGTCTTCTGAACCTGGTATTTGCTCTGAAGAGACATCTCCATTTGTGCCCCAGACCCTTGCACATGAAAACCTAGCACTGCAGGGGCAAAATTTTAGTGCAGCCTTCATTATGGGCCAGTTGTATAGGTGTTTCTATCAAGTAACAGACTTTCAAAGCAGCAGCTCCTGCAGGGTGGTGTTGAAAATCACAGCATCACAATCCAAGCCATGCATGGAATGCAAAGAAAGGGACATGAATGCAGAGGCCTCTATCTTGCCTCTTTTGACTCCTCCTGTGAATGCCACTGCTTCAAAGATGCATTCCTTTACCTTCAGATCCGTGTCCAAGAAATATTTGAATACCCACTTGTAAGTAAGAAGAACAGGATTAAAAGCTGTAGACTCACCTTCCGCATTGTATCCTTAATGGTTGGAACAGGCAAGCGAGGCAGTGAGGCCTGATAGCTGTACAACATGGGTTTACGACCAGAGAAGATTTTCACCAAAGCCTGCGGGGACGAGGGAATAAAGGGAGAAGTGAGTTAGACAAGCATTTCAATGGAACAATGTTCATTTGTTCTCTCCGGCACTTTTCTTTGGCCTAATTCGCAGTAAAGTGGCCTGCCTGTATTGGAGTAGGACACAGCCAGGCCTGCTATTAGATGGAGCGAGATACTTGCCTCAGGTAGCAGATGCTGAGAAATACAATTGAAGCACAGAGCTGTCTGTGCTTGGTAGCCTGTCCTACATCCTCTGTTATTCTTAGGTGTGATGGAGGACCTTTGTTATAATAAAAAAGGAACAACTAGAGAAGGCACATGAAACTATCAACAACATCTTCAAAGGAATAAAATTCACCAGAGAGGAAGAAAACAACAACACGCTACTCTTCCTGGATATCCTCATTCTCAGAGGAAACAACAGCAAATTAGAAACACAAGTCTATCGGAAGACAACCCACACTAATCAAGTACTCCATTACCAAAGTAACAACCCAACCTCCCACAAGAGGAGCTGTGTAAGAACATTACTCAAACGAGCACAAACGCACTGCAGCAACCCAGAACAGCAGAAAAAGGAAACAGACCACCTATACAACACCTTCCAACAAAATGGATATCCACGCAACTTTATCAAAAAGTGCCTGGCCACTCAACCTACTACAACACAACCAACACAAGCTATGAAAAGGATAACACTGCCATACATCAGAAATGTCTCAGAAACTACCAACAGACTATTACAACCACACAGCATCACCGTAGCACACAAACCAACTAAAGCCCTCCAAAACATCTTAAGCAAACCAAAAGACCCAGTAGCCCAAGAAGAAAAAACAGGAGTCATCCACAACATACAGTGTAAGGACTGTAACCACTATGCAGGACAGACAGGCAGAAGGCTAGCAGAGCGCATCCATGAACACCAACTAGCAGTCAGAAGACACGATGAAAACTTCTTAATCTCACAATACATGGACAGACTTAATCATAGTTTCAACTGGGAAACTGTTACCATCTTAGACCAAGCTAAATCCAAAAATGCGAGGGAATTTCTGGAAGCTTGGTATTCCAACAAGGCAGCCATCAACAGGCACA
The DNA here is from genome assembly GCF_059951505.1 of Python bivittatus. Lineage (NCBI taxonomy): Eukaryota > Metazoa > Chordata > Lepidosauria > Squamata > Pythonidae > Python > Python bivittatus. The sequence goes on along the minus strand of NW_028277067.1, from coordinate 14,266,572 downwards.
TAGAGATAAACAACATCTATACACTATTCAAAAGAGACAATAAAAAAGAAAACAAAAGACTAGAACATCTCCTCACCAGCAATCATCACCCAGATAAGCAGAGATTAACACCAAGATTATCACCAGACATACAATCAAGGAGTAAAAAATACCCTAATCAAGGGACTACCAGAAGGGGAAAAATAAAACAAAACAAAAACCCCGCCCTCACCAACACTAGCAGGGCATGCCATAGAACAGAGAGCAAACCTCATTCCATTCTAGCATTGAAGATGTTACCTAGCCAGGTAGCGAAACATTTGTAAGAAAACAGACAAGCTCAGAGAACCCCAAGGACTCCAAAGTTCAACCCTGAGCTACACATATTCACTTCTATAGATATTTATGTTTCCACAGGTAGCTTCTCCAAAGCATAATCGGATCTGCTTAGGCATAATCACTCCTTCTAACTGCCTTTGTGAGAATTACAGACACACCTGCTGCTCCTTCTTAATATGTATCTGTGCTCCTCCACTTGGCTCCTTCCCAGCTGATATGTCCCAACATTTCATCTCATTTTTCTCCAGGAGCCTTCTCCAAACCTGTGCCTCCTATGAAATCCCATCATCCCATACAGCAGGGCCATGAGAATTATGAGATTGATATTACAACATATCTAGATGGCATCTGATTGGGAAAAGTTGCCCCATGGTATTTTTCACCATAAACAACTATTAACTTTTTAGCTAACCCTGTTCAACAGCACGTTAAATAATATGCTCTTTGATCCTGAGCACAGCTATTATATGTAGCTCACAGACTTACCTCTCTATAGGTGAGTTGTACACTTGAATAGATGGCACAGTACTGAGAAAGTTAGGGAGACCCAGAAAGTTAGGGTAAACCTACTCATTAGGTGACAGCAGCATTCCCCTGATCTTCTGGAGGAGCATTCTGGAGCAGTGTTTTTAGTTTTTGTTGATTGCAATGTTTCTTTTATTCAGGCTTTTGGTGGCAGCATTTGACCAAACGTATCTGAGCTCAAAAGCTAAGCAGAGACGCTTGGCTAGTGCTTGGATGAGAAACCTCCATATAGCAGGGCTGCAAGTTAGACTGGGAAGCTGAAAGACATCCCAGAAGAAATCAGTGGCAAAGCACTGTGTAAGTTTGCCACTAAAACTGCGTGAATGTATCTACAGAGTCACCTGGAGTCCAGCTCAGTTTGAAGGAGATTTTACCTTTCATATTGCAGTGTGTGCCTTACCTTTTTAAGCCAATCTGGAATGTTTGCCCTCATAACTGTTTAATTAAATGAATAAATATGGTAACCTGTGCTCCTAGAGGAAAGCTAGGTGATAAATACATTTCAACATTTGTAGTTTCTCCTCTGGCAGCCTTGTCCCATGTGGTGCCCAGCAGATGTGTTGAAGACTACAACTCCCAGAGTTTTAGCTGGAAAATCACCAGGGAGAAAACTGTCCTATGCTATAAGCTTGCTTCAGCTCCACCCAGGGTCATGGTGGCAAAAACCCAGGGCAGCCTAAACCTGGGTGCCACCCTCTGATTCCACCAACAGTTGGCTCTCTGTCCAGCTTGCATTCTAAGAGTGCACCTGTCCTGTAAATACATACCAGCCAGACCTTCGTGGTGTTGGACATCCGACCATGCTCCTCATACATCCATCCATGGTAGCACAACAGCATCTTAAGAATGCTACGCATGGTCATAATGAGCGCCAGCCACAGTCCTGTGGAAAAGGCTAGGACACTGAGGAAGTTCAGGCCCTGATCTGACAGATAATCGCTGGAGAAAAGCAGGGGGGATGGGAGAAAGACACAAAGTCAAATGGAGTCATCTTTCAAGAAAAATAACCTGTATTTGTAGATTACAAGTTAACTTAAGATCTCTTAAGGATTTGGAGGAAAAATGAATGATCTGCTCACATTTGTTGCACCCAAAATATCCCAGATTTAGCCATTTCCCTTCAGAGTTCTGAAATACCTCTGCCCAAACTATGGAGAATGGCAAATGGTCAGTGGTTGTGTTCACACAATACATCTAACCAAGATCTAGTGGCTGCATTTTCACAACCTACTGTGCTTGTTTAACGTTTTTGTAGCTTTCATATGTTGCAATAATTCAGCTGTTTAGTTAGTTTATGGTTCAGTTAACTGTGCATGTGTTAACTCAATGAGATGTTCATTGAATTAACACATCTTCTGTACATCTGAAGATGTGTTAATTCAATAAGCAAGTATGTCACTGTGTAGAAAATACTAAGCTATTGGTCTGGTTCAATACAAGAGCTTCCTGTGCCAGGATGGACATTTTGGTAGGCTGAGAGCCACTTTTAAATTTGCTTGCTTTTTTGAGATGCCAAGGCAACAGTGAACAATAAAAACAGGTAGGGCCCCAATAGGTAAGTGGTCAAATTTGGGATTTTCCATTTTTGAGGGTTTATGTTTTTCAAGTTTATTAAATGTTCTAAACCAATACTAATATCTAAATAGCTATTTCATTCCATTTTCCATCTAAATCTAGCAGACTTCACTTAGGGGTAGGAAATTAAGTGGGCCGTGGCCTCCATAACCAGCAATATCTTTCTAAGAGTGACCAATCTTGGAAGAATTCCTTTTGTGAGATGCAAGAAGGCTAAAATAAACCACTTTTGGAAGCTGACAAGCAAAGGAGTAAGATGGATAAAAAGCATTATCTGGAAATTTGCAGATCAAATAAACTTTGAGTATCATTCACCCTGGATAGAACTATTCTTCTTCAGTTTGTTTTAAGTCATCCAAGTAAACTGTTGCTGCTGCTGCTGCTGCTATTATTATTATGTTTCTCTGGCAGTGAAGTGACAACCTTTCCCACATCTACTGCCAGTCTATTCTTCAGATGATCCAGAGTTGTAAAGATCTGAGAGAATAATTTGTATATACATTTCCCACATAATTCATGTATAAATGCCAATTCAATCTTACTGGCTTAGCCATATTTTCCATTGCCTGAGTTTATTTATTTATTTGGTAAATTTATATAGCTGTCCATCTCACATGTGACTTTAAGCTAGTCAAGTCTTCACCATGTTGTGTGAACCTTCTAATCTAGTCAGTATTGGCTACAACAGAGGCAATTTTAAACCAAAACTATACCAGGGCAATGGTTGGTCAAATAACCCCTCTTGGGCCATAGTTTTATGCAAACCAAAAATCTAGTCAACTGGAGGGTAGTGGCCAAGCATTAGTCTGTCCTCCAAGAAAATAAGACAGAGGTTTAGAACAGCTGAAACTGCAAGCTGTGTCGTTGCAAAACTCACAAATGCTGATTGACTGGCGTGCTGAAGCCAAACCCAATATTGTCTGCCTTGACAATAGGGAAGAGACCACTGGACTCATGAAACACAGTATTATCCTGATGTAAGGATTAATGCAGGAAGGAGTGCAGAAAACATGTGAGGATTCTGTATTCCCCACAATGGTAATTCTTTACCCAGCTACTGTAACTGTGTGCTGTTAGACTCAAAATCAAGGAGCTATGATTGGGTTAGTGGCTGGCTGGGTTAAGTATGTTATCTAAACTCAACCATTAGCCTGACTGAGTCTTAGTTTCTCCCACCCTGCCAAAATTAACAGCTACTAGTTCATCATGAAGACTTGTCCCCTCCCCCCCCCAATTACCTGACTGGCAGATGTTCTTTTATTTTTTCAATCATGCCCATGGATGGGTCAAGACGAGAGAACTGGGTTACTAGGATGGCTGTAACCATAAAAAACCAACTGGAGGGGCTGGCAGGATACACACCTGTCACAAAACCATTCTGTTTGGGAGCAACATAAAGAAGTGGAGGTGAGAGGTAGAAAAACAAAGAACTTAAGAGTTTCTAATTTTCTGCTGAGTTTGAACTCTAACTGTTTCTGAAGGAAAAAAAGTCATTTTTCTTGGAAATATGATTCACAGGTTTAACTTCTGCCTACATCTGTAAATTATCCTCTGACTTCCTTTCCTTCTATGAAATAGTGCTTATATTTTGCAGAAGCAGCAATGACTTCTGTAGATCAACTATGATATGTTATTTCAATATATTTCAATAATAATAATATGTTGTTATTATTATTTCAGCACTAAAAACCAATCTACCGGCACTTACATTTTCTCTTCGAGGATAAAAATGTTTACTTGAATATTAATGGTCTTTGTTGAGAGCCAGTATGTGTAGTGGTTATGGTGCTGCGCAAGGAGCAGGAAACCCAGGTTCTAGTTCCCCCTTAGGCAAGGAAAGCCAGCTGTCTGACCTTGGGCCCACCCAGCTCTTCCTCTCAGCCCTAATCAGCATCAGGCTCTGCAACAAGCCAGCTGAAAAGTAAAACTCCTTGTCACATCATGCATTGATAGCTTTGCCATGCGAACTGAAGCGAATGCAGTATACCTGCAACCAAATGGGACAAATGCTAGGAACAACATTATTAATGGTCTTGGTATTTAGAAATATAAGCCTCCATAAATTTCTTGGTATTTAGAAATATAAGCCTCCATGAAACTACTTCTCCATGCGCTATTCCCACTCCTCGATACCTCCAAAGCATCTTGAATCTGGCCATACAACCATCTTCATTCCTGCTGGTGTTGGAAGGCCAAGAATGATACATCCACCAGTATTTCCTTGAGCCAATCAATAGGAAAATGCAAAAATGGTCATTCAGTCAATGTCCCACCTAGGAGCTATGGCAGAGGAATAACAATAATTTTGGAATAACAAACATTCCTTGCTTCACCATCCACAAAAACAGGGTGAACACTGCTGATCTCTCTCCCCATTTTCAGCATATGCTGGAAAATATGTGCTCCTCTGTATCAAGGTACACCTCCTGGCAGTATGAGCAAACATGGCCAATAGTAAGGAGCTAGAAGTTTGTATTTCATAAACATCTGGATTAGATGTTCATGCTCTGGCAGTATAACAAAAAAAAAAAAGTATCTGTATAATGCTGTATAATAACTGATGCCCTGTGGATTGCTAGGTCTGGCTATGATGGGCCACACGATCCACAGCATCTGGAGGCTGGGAGTTACATCATGGGTATTCAAGCATGTTTCACATGGATTTCTTTAGCTACTCCACTTTCTAAGGACTCTAAGCCACGTACAACCTAACATCCATAAACATATAAAATAAAAATCAAAGCATATCCACATATATCAATAAACACCAGGAGCATCACTTAATAATCACCAAAAGACAAAAACCAATAGCAGAGAGAACAACATTAAAATAACCCAATTCCAAAGGCCTGATAAATAGCCAGGTTTGATGCCTTTTTAAAAAACCAATAAGGTAGGAGCCATTTAGATTTCTGGGAGAATGTTGTTTCACAGATTGGGGATAGCCATGGAAAAGGCTCACTTCCATGACCTCTGTAGAGGAGAATCCCTGAGCGAAGAGACTAAGAGCCCGCTCTACCAGATCTTATTGGATGGACAAATACAATTGGGAGTAGGCAGTCCCACATATATCCAGGTCCTGAGCCATGAAGGACTTTAAATGTGATCATCAGCACCTTCAACTGCATTCAGAAGCCAACTGGCAATCAGTGCAACTCTTGAAGTAACAGTGTTAAATGGGCAAATTGAGAGGTGCCCATAACTACTTGGGCCACTGCATTCTGGAACAACCGTAGCTTCTGAATGTTCTTCAAAAGCAGGGCCATGTGGTGTGTATTGCAATAGTTCAGGTGACTAAGGCGTGAGTCACTATGAGGAGAACCTCCTGATCCAGGAGAGACAAAAACGGCACACAAGAGGAAGCTGTGCAAAAGTTCTCTTAGGTATAGCTGCTACCTACTCATCAAGCAAGAGCCAGGAATCCAGGAAGACCACAAGTTATAAGCCAATTCCATGTCAGGAAGCAGGCCCCCTTCCTGAACTAAAGGCAGTATTGTCTTGGAATCAGTTCGTTTCCAAACCCACAGCTACTCTGTCTTGCTAAAACTGAGCCTAAGCCTGCTTTTCTCCATCGAGACCCTCATAGCTCCAGGCATCAGGACAATACCTCCACAACATCATCTGTTCCACTGGAGTCAAAATGATATTTGGCCCCATGCTGACAAACAATCTTGCCCAAGTCCATGGTTGTCATGGTGACTATGAATTTCTGGGCCACCTCTTGGCACTCCTCTCAAAGAAGGTGAATTGAAATCCCCCAGTATCCATAAGCCTAGGAAATTCCACTGTCAACTCGACCCTGAAGTCAAGCAGCTCCAGCAGAAATCCACTGTGTAGCAGGGTATATAACAAGAGCAATCCCAACTTTACATAATGTCTCACACTGTTATCTGCAGAACAATACTTCTAAATACTATTACCATCTCCCAGATGACAACTGCCATCCCACTTCCCCTTCCCTGAGCATGCAGGTGATACCAAACCAGAAACCCAGATGTGCACATCTCTAAGAGATTTCTTCCCCTTTACCCATCTAGGTTTCAGAAACTCAAACCAAGTCTGCCCTCTCTTCCATTATAAATTCATGGGAATGAGGGAAGATTTATTATAGGTAGACCTGGCATTCAGCGTTAACAGAGACCAGGCCTCTACAGATCCCGTAACTTTGCCTGAAAGCAGGGCACCAGAAATGGGAACTGGTCTCCAGTACCCAATCCCTTTTCCCCAGGAGTTGCTTGCCCCTATCCCACCAAGTTTCCCTTTATCCATCATTATCTTGATCTTCATCCCTTCTGCCAACCCCCTATCCACTCCCCAAACCCTTAACCCATGACCCAAACCAGGGAGTTGCATTCTACCAGGCAATACTCCAGCCTCTTTAAAAACCTCCACCCACCCCAAGTGGCTGCACTTCCACTTGTCACTTGGCAGCTGTCTCTCTTTGCTACCAAATTTGAACAATTTTCCTCAATCTTCTACATAAGGCCAATATTACTAACTGCACAGTACAGCAGCTTGTGTAATGAATTCACAGATTCCCTAATAAGGAACCAAGCAGTTACAGATCTTTAGTTATTTAAGAACTGACAGTGAGATCTCCTTTTCACACTGTAAGTACTCATTCTCTGTCCTCTGCTGTCCTCTTGACTGAACTCCAAAACCTTACTACTAAAATATTAGAGATGACAACTTAGCCAAATTTGGTGTCAGCAAGAATCCACAAGACCCAACTTTCATTTTGACTATATACCCTTAATACACAGAACTTTTCTCCCTTCTGAGAGTCCCCAGTTGAGATTTCACAGCCAGTCTTTCAAGTAACATTTGACATTGCATTTTTAATAGATTATGACTGCCTCTTCATTACCCGTAGCTGGTTGAATTTCTTCTTCCAGGAACGCAGGCCTGAAAGGTAAATCTCCTTGATAGCCGCATGGCTCAGTTGAAGGTCAATACCTTCTGGAGAGACAGTGAATTGAAATGCCACGGCCTGGTGAGCTTCTGCCATCGTGGGAGGATACTAACTTGTTGGCTAAGCAAAGAAGAGAAACAGAGAGAAAAACAGATGACATAACCAATCTGATACCTTCCAGATGTGATGAAAATGCAACATCTAGAATTGCTCAGTCACTGCTGGGTTACCAGATCTACAAAAATCTAGGCAACCACTAGATGGTGGCAAATATAATTTTCTGTATCTCTTCACTGACATCTAGTGGTCAACAAGATTTGCAGCCCAAATCATGCAACAAGATTGCAGCCCAAATCAGGTAACTCTGGACAAGGCTGATATAAATCCATATCTAATGTTCTCCAAAATTGTTTCAAAGGTATATTAATTTGCGGAATTTATAACCCAGCTTTCACCATCAGCTTATATCAATAACAATAATGCAACAGAAAGAAGACATGCAGTATCTTCCAAACAGCAATAAAACCACCCGTGAAAACTACTGATATTGGGCAGATTAGAAATACATTATAAGGGACAAATGACAAGGAAAAACCTACTGGAAAATAATATTTAAAGGCTGGGAAAGAAATGGGATAAACAAAAAGCAGATGGTTGTTTCAATTTTATCTGATAAAAGAGCCATTAGCCCTTCAGTTAAACAAGATGTAAGAAAAGAGTTCAAGCCGTTCATAAAGACCTCCCTTCGCCCAATAATGAATTCACAGATAAATGAGGGCAAGAGTTTTGTTTACTCAGCTCCCAAGATTCTGTAGCTTAACGTCCCCCCCGCTTTTCTCCCCCTGGCATTAAACCCAATTAATGAAACTCCATGTGCACCTTGCTTCCTTAATCATGTTGGTGTTTAAGACTTGACCCCAGCATGGATAATCCATAGAAAATAGAAAGTGTCCAGACTGAACAGAGGATGATGTCAGCATGCAACCAATGATATAATAAGGCATCCACAGCCATTGTGATAGGTGTATAATAGGGATGTGCTACCATTCAAAAAGATCCTTTGGAGTGGGTATGGGCCCATTACACCTGTCAGTACCTCCTTAAAGAAACTGCATCTGAAAGTATTTAAAGATGAAAAATAAACTAATATTAATCTCTACTATCTTAAAGGCTGCTGGGAAAAAAATCTCTACATACAAAATGGATCTACTGCTTATAGCATCAGACAAGTAATCCCTAAACATCTGGATTTCTCCAGCAGATGCTGGCTTTCATTGAAAGAGTAAAAATTCTAAAGGAGGGCCTTGGGCCTTCTGCACACTATTTCTCACCTACATCCTGCCAGATGCAAGTTTGGCTGCTATGGCAACATTCTCCTGTGCCAAGCAATTACGGGAAATAGCAAGCAATCTAGAAAAAAGAGGGGTAAAAACACCTGGCATAGTAATTCAAGGATACAATTAGTTTGAATAGTTTTAACCTGCTCCTTGCTTGCAGCTTCAGTAATTCTCTCCTTTGTTAATGAAAAGACACTACTAATGAAGCTCAATCCTACTACTGGACAGTACAGACATGGAGTCAATAAATAAAATGTAAAGTCCTGATTACCAGCTGCCATTCAACCTCATTATCTTCTACAAAGAGAATCTAAGAACTTTAGTTCTCAACCCTATTACTGGTACTACTATCAGAAATGCTCTGGAGCTCAGTTGAAGTCATATGGATACGTGTCACCCAGCTTACTTTGCCAGCTGTAAGCAGTCTGTTTCCCCATCCCGAGAGGAGTGCCATCTTGTTTACATAATACAACTGGTAGAGTACCCATGAAGTCAGCACTATGCCAATATGAGGTCACAATATAATGCCTGGAAGGTTTGAATGAAGGGATGAAAAGGATCAAATGAGGATACTTTAGTGACACAATTCATGGCCAATGAATATTTAGGGAAAGCTCCCAAGCAACCATTCCCTATCTCATGCCCATTACATAACGTGGACTAGAACTGTCATATTCCCTAGCCAGGATACCCTTTGGAGAGGCTGCAGATTGGAAATGACAGGACATTTCATTCAACGTATCGGGCAAATACTGTAGAATGCTGGTCAGCATCTTGGAGCCCCGTCCACCTCCAGCCGTTATTCAAACCAACCAGTGTGCCACATGTCATAGCTCTGGATGTAGACTAGAATGAGAACTGATTATAGTGAGGACTACAGTGTTATTGAGTTAAGGGACAGTGGTTGCAAGGGAAAGGTTATGACACACAACACAAAGACATAATGCTCAGTTTTTATTAGATGTTTTGCTACTATAATAGGCAAAATATTAATTTAGATTTAACTTTGGTTTTTGTTTAAAGTTAAGTAAGATGGACAAAACATTTCCCTGTTTGCCACTCCTTTCTCCATTGCTTCCCACCATTTTGTCTGGTGACGCTCCTGAGGTAACATCAAAAGGAACCATAAAGATCCCTGCACTCTGAGCAAAAGCAACTGGGATGCGCTGGAGGGACTGTCACAATGCCCTGCCTCAGATACAGAAATATGAGGCAATTCCTCTAGAAGCCTCTTATTTAATTAAATAGATCCACACCCCTACTACCACTAAGCACCCCTGGAGATTCAGGTGACTGCAGTATTTTCACTGCTAGCTTCTGTGGTTGCTTTCAGATCTCCTAGATAATCAATATAATAAACAACTCTGTATGATAGGCCAGAATTGTTATTCCCATACTGCAGATGAGATATGTGAAGGAGGGCTGAGAAATAGTGGATTGCCTAAAGCTACCTAAAACATTAATCAAGGACTGAGATTTAAATCAAGGACTTCTTAATGGTGGAACGTATTTGATGATCAAGGGATTTGCACTGAGATTTCAACAGGACTACCTATTTCACAGCTTGGACCCAAACTACTATATAAGTTACCTTTAACATGGTGCAAGCAGTTATTTCTGCTTGGAGAGCTATTTTTGGAGGTAGTTTAATTCTTTGCTTCACCACTTAGGGGGTCCAGATTTGGATTTCTCTATAAACACATTATATGCCATCAAAAAAACAAACAGAAAACGTTGTTGCTGTCTAGTGATTGTCCAGATTTCTTAGAACACAAGCCCAATATATATGATAAATGGATAAGATTCTCTAACACTTGAATAAAACGGCAAGCTAGCAAAAATTCTTATAGTGAATAAAGCAAATCATTTCAACCATGCTGAAAGGACTTTCACTTCAAAGCTAACATAACAATAGTAAGAGGGAATTAAAATTGCATGTGGAAAAAGCAATACAGAGGTTGATGATTCCATATTTAGTACACTGAACCAAGCATCAGCAACCTTGGTTTCCATCTCCTTCCCACTCTTTTTCTACTTTACTCTGTCTTGAGCTCTGGGTTGGCATCCAACCTCTCCAGAACCTTTCTACCTCTAGACCCTATTAAATAAAAGGTTTCTGTGATCTGTGAGCTGAATAAGCACAGCAGTTTCTCGCTATGATACTTTGCTATGTTCACATCACACACTAAACTCTAAACCTGGCTTAATAAAACACAAGGCTGTACAGTGTTCACATAACACGCTATGCCCAAACAACTGATATTATGATGTAATACAGTATGTGATTTATCCATCTTGATTAAGACAATGCTCAGGTTTCTATAAAACACTCAACCACAAAGTACTCGATCCTATTTTATTCTAGTCTAGTAGACTGTACGAACCCAGTGATAATGTGGCAAGAGGAAATTATCAAAATCTGAGCAAAAGTTTAAAATGGCATATAAGCTTGATAGATACTAGTGCCAATTGAGCACACTAATTTGGGGATAGAAGAATTCACCCTTCCTAAGATTTGCAAACCTCCTTATCAGCTACATTGCAACACGGATTATGAAAGTCATGAGACTTATAAAATAACCCCTGGAGAAAGCATCTGGAGAAGGTAGGATCAAGTGAACTACAAGCAACAATGATATGAAACAACTGTTAACAATATACCGTTTCTTTCTTAAGCAACAGGGTGTGGACCAAACTGTTCTGGCTAAAGTCCAAATAGGCAAAAGTTGATGCTCTCTGCCCTAGATTCCTTACCTAAAGGAAAAGAGCTTTGTGCAACTTTGTCATGCTCCAGTGTTCAGCTGTGTAATCACAAGTGAGAAGTATATCCCCACACTTGGAGTTCCAAAAAGATGTGGAGTTTCCCAAGTAGGGCAAAAGACCCTTGCATGCCTTCCTTCCACAAAAGAAATGTTTCTGCATTTCATGCGTTTAGTAGTAGCCCCATGGCAGACCAGTTTTTCCTTTTTCTTCAGAAGTTGCTCAGGGTAGTTGAGGGAGTGTTTCTATATATCCAAGGTCCCTTGGAGAAGCAGGCACTAGTCCATTCATTCTGCTAAGCTATGATTTTCTTAACTAAGGCACAATGGGTTGGATTCTCAAACTTGCTAAGCCCAAACCAAATAAACCATATTATGATTTAGGAAGAAGTGAGTACCAGCCATGGTGTAATACAGCCATTCAAATCTCTCCTTAACCAAGGATGTCCCAGAGTTCTTTCTCTATTTACTATTCTATTTCCTATATGGAATAGCAGTATGATCTACTTCAGGTTATTGAAATGAGCATCAAGTACTATATAACTGATTAAAATCATCTGGCTCGTCCTTAGGTCCAACATGATGTTTTCTTGCATAAATTGATAGCTTCCTCTCCTGAAGCAGCAGCACCTCAGCAGTTGTGAACATTTTCAATACTTAAGAGTGGGGGTGTTAATTGGTTAACTTCTACTGTACACTGCTTGCCAAGAGCCGGATGCAGCTGGGCTGGTATATAAAGAAAGAAACTGGATTCTTTTTTCCCATCCAGCAAATATTGTTGCCTTGGACTCAGCCTGCAGCACCAGCAGATTTAAAAATAACTGCTGCAGGGTCTGGAATCTAGGGTGGTGGAGAAGAAATAGGTAGACAAATACATTTGCTTCATGGTATCTGTCTGTCTTCTCCATCCCTTGCAGGATACTTCTGTGGATTGCATTAGTCATTGAGTCAGGCCACAGTCTTAGAACTGAACTCACTTCCCATTGAAATCAGTATGAGTTCATTGACTTTGTTATGTGAACTATTAAAGCTTCAATCCAAATCCTACACCTGGTTTCCTGTACTTTTCCCTTTTAATTTTCAGATCATTAAAAAGCCATTTTTATGGGTGAAAAAAAAAATCTACATCTGGGAGTAAACCCTACTGAATCAGTAAGACATCTGCATAAACATATGTATTTTTGCACTGCTAGCCTTCTACAGGATTAGAATTCAAAACTTCCTTTAGACAATGTTGGTGGGTTGTTTGATTCCATAAAGGGGGAATGGAGTAAATCAGATCTGGTTCTGTTTTGCTAGAACCCCAAGATCCATTAGCTAAAGTCTAAGGCAAAATTAGTATATTTAGAATTTAAAGCCATATTAAATTTGTTTTCAATATAAGAACTAAAAAAAACCCTCATCATTCCAAGTAAAAGTTAACTTGTAATTTCTCAAACTTTTTTCACTTCAGTTTAAAATAGAGGATAAAGAGAATGTCAGTTTTTGCTGTTAAAATTGGGAGTCAACAATCTTAGCTGATGTATTAGAAATCACCTAGAGAACTACCAATAAAACTTTCTCTACTTCTAAATCACAGACTTGTGTGGATTTATGGAAAGAATGCTGGTAGAGGAGAATCCTCCATGCACACAGAGAGCACTTTCAACTGTCATTCTGATTAGCATCATGACAGCAAAACTGAAAATGCAGACTGCAGAGGAGCCAGCCATCACTGTCCAAACCTGCTAATAGAGTGGCTTCCTTTGCAAAACTTGCTGGTCCAAAGCAGGCTATCTCCTTTAACATGTGGCTTGTGAAAAAAGCTAGCATTCTGATTTAGAACAGCAGTCATCCTTGAAAACTGAATAGTGTAAAAGCAGCCCAGACGTATTGCTTAATACCACACCCTCAATCTCTATGATTCTCCTTTGCAGCAAATACACCAGAGTTCAACAACTAGCTTCCAAAAATATAGAACAAATGTTCCCATTTCTATATATATAGAACAAAACATAGGTTTTTTTTCTTTCTTTGAATCATTGTAAATCAGAATTCCATCAATCCTCATACTACAGGCTGAGAAAGAAGATTGATTGGTTTGCAGAAGGCTTTTATATATAAGAACCATTGCAAGTATAGAATCCAACCTATAACATGATACCTGTATGCATGTCTGTAACATCTGGCTTTTCCAGATCATCTTTCCCCAACTTCCCCCAAGAAACTTTCAGCATAGGAAATTGCATATTGTCATGTGTAAAATGTGCTGCTTCTGCTAGAAGTGCTCAAACTGGGCATGAACAAAATAAACTGTTTGGCTTAGCAAATACATGGCCTATCCATTTCTTCCTACAAGTAGCTGGTGCAGCTCCTACTTGAATCAGCAGTGGAAGGGAGAAATCAATTTCTAAAGAATCTCAGCAACTTTTTATTCCAATCCTTCCCAGGGAAATCAAATAAGTTCAAAGCAAAATGAATTGAATTCAGGCTCCAAAACTTATTAGCAAAAATCTTCATCTTACCAATTTTAGAAGTGAATAATGTATGCCCCCCTAGATACTGTTGAAGAGAATTCCCATCATTCTTCAAAACTGGCCATTATCTAAGGCTGATGGGAACTGGAGTTCAACAGTAACTGAAAGGCCACATGATGCCCATCTCAGTCTTAAAGGACTTCATGCTTAGCAGTAACTTTCATCTCTGGATAGTGAGCCTAGAGGTCTGAAATATATTTCATCACATAAGCCAATTGTTTTATGAATATAAGGCAGAGATGCCCAAATGTTCTCAGTTCATGGCATCCTTAGTGTCTCAGTAATTTTTTCACTGCACTCATGGTTTCCAAACTGTGTGCCACGGCCACAGTGATACTAGGCTAGTATCCACACTGTGTGGTGTCCAACAGATGTTGAGTATCACTGTATTTCCCTGAAAAATTGAAAATACCCCATGGTGCCCCTGTGAATTTGCTGCAGTACCCCAGGGTGCCGCAGCATACAGATGTAGGGGTTTCATGGCATCTTGGTAAGAAACAAGCTTACTATAGGAACATTCAATCATTCCAGGAGCCAGACCTAAATAAAAGATACTAGAAGCTACTTCTTGTTAGGCATGGCCAAGTGCATATGCTGTAAACAACCTATATAAAAACTAGACTAACTAGAGACATTTGTCAGTGAACAAATCTGGGGGAAAGTAAATATACTTTTGAATGAAGAATATCATAACTTTAGGCTGTGCTGTTTGTATACACACATCATCACTCAGTTTGAAGATGTATAAATGTAGGACCATGTCAGTTTGAATCGTTGGAAACAACATCTCTGTCAATCCAATCTAAATCTTTCCATAGTTCCCTTAGAGAATAGATCCTCCTGCCTTCTATATGTCCAAGTGAAACTTTCTTGAATTTTGGCATCATTGGCTAGCTGATGTTTGGCCAGTAGAAGGTAGCAAATAATTACATATTTTATTTGGGGTGCTGTCCACAAACAACTAGTGCTGAAGTGCCTCAAGCAATTTGTGGTTCCGGTTTCTTCTTGAACTGGGTTGATGGGATGAACCTGAGTTTTTGCTTTTAAGCATGTGTTTATATTATTTCAATGCTCTGGATTATGTAGTAAAATGTTTGGAGTGCGATTTGGCAAGAGGAGAAAAGAAACATAAACAAAACTGATCCATTATTTACCAACCTTGGTAATCAGTCATATAACAAATCAAATAAATAGAAGTCCCCTACTGCCTTGCTGTTTGGAGGAAGAATGGACATAGGCCTGTTTCATTTTTATTTCTGATTGCCAGTTGTTTTTCTCTGCACCTTAAAAAGACTTTATCCTGGTGTCAAGTTGCAATGTCAACAGGCAGAATTTATAGCAGAGGTATCCAGCAAAGGAAGACCACAATTAATTATTTTCTTAACAACAGATCATAGAGACCAAAATACCTGGCTGGGTGGGTTACAGTCAACCCAGGATGGGTTACAATCCACTGATTCTTTCTCCTGGGTCCAGCAGAATCTTTCCACCTAGTGCTTCTTTCTTCTTCTGGGCCAGTTCCTTTATGCCAATAGTATACACTGCATGTTATGCAAATGAGAAACAAATGGAGTAATTTACAGGACCACATTTTTAAAAGGGGATCTTTCAGTAAAAGAGTTTTCTCACTTAGGGATGGACAATCTGAGGCCACACGGTCCCATAAAAGCCCCAATTCCTTTTTGTTTTTTTCCAGAACTCGCCTTCAGCCATAATTGCTGAAAATATATGGTTTGGTTTCCTGCCCTTAAATTAGGCTTCATATACAAGATCTGCCTGTGGAAGAATGAACAATACTTCCTGCCCGTGTGTATAACTTGCCTCAAACCAATTTGCTTATGGTAGCAAACCCCCACCCCCTACAAATGTAAGGTAAATTCCAGCTACCCAAAGGTTGCCCACCCTGAGCCAGAGAACTAAGGAGTCCTTTCCTGCTGTAGCAAGTTGCCTTGTCTTTCCAAGGATATGTAGCTCGCACTTGAAAAGTCTTATGGCTGCGGTGGGCAACTATTTTGTGCCAATAGCCAGATTCATCTGCACACCCACTGCTTCCAAGAGCTCTGGAAGTATGATATGAAAGCCTATATACTTTCACCATCGCTACCCAATATTTCTTCTAAATGAAGATAAAACTGGATAAAACTGTTCGGAACCACCTCCCACGCCTCTGCATTCCTTCATTCAAGCAATACAAAATATATTATAAAGCACATGACTCACCTCGTTGCTTCCTATCTCTATACTAGGTCAAGGCAATTTAATTTGAATCACTTAAAGGAAGACATAAGGCCATAATGTTACCTAAAAATTAAGCTAAGTCACACACACCTACACACACACACTGACTTAGCCTTCTGCACTCTGAAGCTTTCCAAATGGGTACGTTAATTTTCACTGTCTTGTCCACTGTGGCCATTGGCAGCCTCAAAAAAGAAACAAAAAATGTGTGGCACTCAGCCTACAAAAAGTTGCCTCCCCCACTACAGGAATCTGCTTTATACTGGACCAGTCCACTGTTACATCCAGCTCAATACTATCTATACATTAATTTTTGTAAACACACTTAATTTGGTTATGGAATTAACCTAGTTAGATAACTGGATCTGCACAATACATCGAATCATAAAGATGTGAGTTGGATTCACACCTGATTACTTGCAACAACACAAGACGACTAAGCAAGCTTACCATGTTGTACAAATACAGCCACTGCATCTTTAACTGACCTGCTTAAATGTATCATGAAAATTCAGCCACTGTATCGGACTTCAACTCCATACTTCCTCAGCCAGTATGTATCTTCTTCTATAGCAATGAGAAGGAGAAGAGCTTAAATATAGGTGAAATGTCAAGCCATGTGCAAGATTTTACTAGCTCCTGACTAGGCCTCAGGGCATCTACTGTCATCAACAATAAGGAGGAGGGTGTGTTTTGAAACAGAAGAGTAACACCAGGAAAACATTAGTAGAGGCAGAATGTAGAAGCTTCATAGCTCACAGCCCTACCTACTCAAACAGGATATTCCAAACAAAAACACCTAACTTCCTCTTCCTTCAGCTCCAGTGAACTAACTAAACTATTTATGCTTTGTATTGTGCTTTTAAGCCTTCAAAGTGCTTCACATGTATTCTCTAATAGTAATTTTTACAACAACCCTAATAGGGGATCCAATATTATCTGTCTTTAAAGAACCCTAAGAATCCTACCTTCTAGACTCATCTAATCTAACATTCTTCCAAAGTCTGCATCATCTATTTTCCATTACATTAACATAATTCTTAATTACCAATGCAATCAGAAAATTGCTGTCTTATATGTATATATGAAACTTGAAGAATCACTAATATTAAACTTGCAACAACAAAGCAGTTCTAATTTGTCAGTTTGGTCTGCACTATCCTACTACTATCCTTTTAAAAAAAATTTGCAAGAAGAGAAGGGAAACAGAACTAAAAGGAATTTAGATAAAGATGGAGACAGGAATAATAGACCCTCCTTCTAGTCATTAGAAACATTATCTGTGGTCCAACATGATTCATATTTTGTTCCTAAAAGAGTGCTGAATCACTAGAAGAATTAGATACCAAAAACAAAATGAAAATAGTCCTGTAGTCATATTCAGTGCTTGACTTCAGGACAGAAAATACCTGTAGCTTCCCTCCCCTGCAAATCCTGAACAACAGAATAGACTATTTCTAGGAACTCCTTAAAGTTTAAAGAAGTATGTTAGTGTAATGCTATTCATACACCAGGAATGAAATTCCCACCAGCAGTGACAGACTCTAGATCCAGCTTAGGACCGTGTCCTTGTAATCCTCATCTGTAAACTAGATCTCACCTCTGCCCTATCTCATAAAGGAAATGTACTAAAACTAAAAATGTCATTTTTCTGGAAAAGAAACTATGTTAATTGGTTAGAGCAGAAATATACACCTTTTTCTGAGGCAAGAAGCATGCTGGACCTTTAAATGGCCCATTGGGGGCCATTTGCACTCATTATTACTCAGATGGTAAGCAGGGTCAGGACAAAAGCTAAATTTGATTACATTTCTTTCACATGTACATTTAATTAATAATTAATCTAATTATTTTCCTCTTCTATCATATTAAACATTACAGTATCATAACCATTTTTGAAGACCTCTGGGGGCCACATCTAACACTTTCAGGGACTGTATGCAGCACTGGGACCTGCATCTTTGGGTTAGGGCAAGGTTTACACTGAGTGCAAAAGATCCACTCTTTCTCTCCCAAAGGGACACAGTCCACTGTTATTTCATCTTTGTTTACTGTGGAATGAATAAACAAGTATTGCAAACTTTAAAGCCTCCCTAAAAATATCTACTGGAAATCAGGAGGTGTACTTCCTTGGAGACACCCTCCTCCCACTTACAGATTCTATTTTCTTAGCTAGAAGATGGAGCACATTTCTAAAAGAAAACTAGATCAAATTGGAAAGGAAATCAGGCAATGGCAGGGAAAAGGTGAGCTAGACTCACAAGTCCTGAACTGTGGAGTCAAACTATCAGGGCCTTTTCACACTCCATTCTTCATCCAAGAAGTCAAAAATCATCTTTCTCTCTCCTCTTGCAGCTACCTATCTCCCATTAACCGCTTTAACCCCAAAATATGCAGCACAATATTAATTTAATAATATAAATTTTTCAGTGAACCAGGAGATCCCAGTCCCTCCCACATACCTTTTACCCTCTCACCCTTCTGCAAATTTCAAATAGGCCAATTCCCTTCTCTAGTCCCTCCTAGATGTCAACCCTATTTGAAATTGCAGCTCCATTTACTCCAGTCACCAAATCATTTGGCCACCTTCTCCAAGTTGGTACCTTCCAGATGTACTGAATTGCAATTCTGATCACCCACCCAGCAATTTTGGAGGGCACAAGACTGGGGAAGACTACTTCTCCATCCCTCTTCATACATACTGGTAGACTATTAATTCAAGAGAAATCATTCCATCAGCATTCTCAATGTCCTTCTTCAGCATTATCATTTCTATTTCATCCCCTCTATTTCCTTAGGTTTAACTTCTTATTCCTACCTCTACGGAGGACTGGATGTCTTCAGTGCAGATGAAAAACCCAAAGCCTCCTCCGGGGAATGAGCTTGCAGACTTTTCTGTCAAATCCCTTCCCACTTTAAAACAGGTTGGACCTGTTTCTCCTAATACAACCGATGTTTTGGCTGGTATACCTACTCAACACACACACCCTATACATGGAAAGAAGAGAAAAGAAGGGAGAAAGGGTAGATATGGAACCCCTTGGGATATACAGGATAAAAACATGGGCTGGATGAAGCAACGGAAGGCAACAAACTGCCCTCCAAAATATAGGAATGCTGCAATACTTCAAACTATTCCCCATCAACCCCAAAATATGCAGTAATGGCTTAAACATTGCCTTACTCTACTTATATTCCCTTACTTCAAATGCTCAGTGTTATTCAGTGGAATATTCACTGCTTTCAGACTCCTGCTCAGGATTACTAACACATCCTCTATAGTCACCCATTAATTAGAATTCTTGAGTTGTAATATCTCGATTAAGCTTGTTAGAAATCTCTCTAAGAGAGGGGCAAGAAGTCTTTTGGCAGCCCAGGGTCTGCACTATTTTTATTTTTGTTATTTAACAGACATGTCCCCGCCCATCTCCCCACAACGGGGGACTCTGGGCAGCTTACAACAAACTAAAATCAGAAATACATAATTAAAAGTTATATTATTTTAGTACAATAATATTTTCTGTGCTTGAGTCAATGATATTGCAAAAGTGAGACCAATTTTTATGTTTTGTTCTTTTTAAATTTAGAGAGCAGGGTTTTTCAATTTTTTCAGTTTCACTGTTTTAGGTGCCTTAAATCTGTCTGAAAGCTTAAAGCACCTCATTTCTTTAGTTTCTTGATCTCAATGTTTGTCAGTTTGGTACCTAATTTCCATGGTGTAGTTCCTCAAACACTTTGCAGATAATTCCCTGCCCATTCTAACTTAACTGGCCTGCTCTGATCTGTCATGTACTGTTGTAATCAGTTCAGATGGATTAAGTGGCACAGGTCTACGCATCTTAATTAGGACTTTGCTAATTGTCCTAAAACATTTGCCAGAACTTAGAATTATGAATGTTATAGGAATGAGATATGCAGCAATAAAGATACATAAGCATATAGCATCTAACAGGCATCAGAAAGCATTTTTTAGACCTATTCTTTCAGAACTTCGTTGGTGTAGCACACTGCTGGTCTCCACAGAAACAACACAGGCTTAGAAATAATTCTTTGCCTGAAATAAGGAAGGAATAAATCACGTTACACTGGAAGTTAAGTATATCACATTATCACATTAAAAAAGAAAAAGAAAAGTAGCCACGAGATAATATAAATTTGATTGGAGGAGCAGCATAGACAGGATGTCTTTATTCTATTCCCACTGGCCACTCTCAATTTTTCCATATTTTTCCCTATGAGTGGAATATATATATATATATATATATATAAATAACATTGTATTAAAGATTTTTTACAAAGAACATAAAAACTAACACAAACCTTTGATGGAAACTATGAGTAGAAAATATATTGAGCTGTTTGATTTTAATTACTAAAAAAGTTCATGAAGTAAGAGTTAAGCACCACCCTCTGATAAACTTTGCAATCTCCTACAATTGTAGGGAGACTCACTTGCATTTCAGTGTAACTTTGTTATGGCCCTTACGCTGTTATTTGTAAGATGTATTAAACTTATATCCCATCTTTCCTCCAGAAGTTCAAGGCAATGTATATAACATTCCTACTTCCTATTATTCTCCACAACCATCCTGTGAAGTAGATTCAGCTAAGACAGTGCTTCTCAACCTTGGCTGGCTAGGGAATTCTGGGAGTTGAAGTCCACTCATCTTAAAGTTGCTGGGCTATGAGATAGTGAATACAATGAACTTCTGTGGCTGAGAATCAAACAAAATCTGAGAGTGGATGTCACCCCATCCAGTATTGTATGCCTACACATCATCCAACAGAAATATTTATAAACCACATAAGAAGACTTGGGGTTCTCTTTCCCAGTAATGGACCAGAAAAAATTGAAAGTTAAGTTTTTATAAGCAGGTGAGTTAGTCAACATTTTGTGGGCTAGTAACTTTTACTGAGGTATGTGCAAGGCTGCATTATTTAATGCAGAACAAAAAGATATAATCCTAGGGTACACCCCAACTTTCTTATTCTCACACAATCAAAATAGTAAAAACATGTGTTATGAGGAGCAGAGATGTAAAAACTATCACCACCATCCTTGTAGACAGTTTTATTGACACCTGTCAATTACATATGATTAGATTTATTGCTCTTCCATCCTAGACTTCTCAAAGACAAATATGGAGTTCTCAGCTATGTTTCCAAACTGACAGTGCTTAACTCTATTGCTACAAGACACTGTGTGGCTATTCTTCTTCTCCATCTCTCCTCAAGGATTTTTTGTGTGAAGAAATTATTATTACTATTATTATATTTTTATCCTTCCCTTTTTATATATAACTCAAGGTGGTGAACATACCTAATACTCCTTCCTCCTCCTATTTTCCCCACAACAACCACCCTGTGAAGTGGGTTGGGCTGATAGAGAGTGACTGGTCCAAAGTCACCCAGCGGGCTTTCATGCCTAAGTGTGATGGAATGGAATTATGAAGGTTTATCTCAGGGAGATAAACATTTTCTTAGCTCACCAGAACCGCGTGGGAGGAACAAGAGGATGAGACTGGCACCTCCCTGAGGAATTCACACTGTTGTCACTGGAGGACTTTGGGAACTGGGGTTTTAGACTGGGAAGATTCTTGCTAGAGGTTGTAGCTAATAAACATAGCTGGACTGAATTGGCATTGTCTCTTGGAGTTCCTTAGGCTAGGCCTGACACTAAGGGAGGCCTAGAACTCACAGGCTCCTGGTTTCTAGGCCAATACCTTCAGCACTACACCAAAGTGGCTCTCACTACATATGAAAGCAAAGCAGTAAGAAAATGGGGGAGGAAAAGAGATGACAAAAGATGACATGTCAGGATCACCCTGCATAAAAATCCTTCAATGAGTCAGGAAGCAAATGCATAATGATCACCTCATCTTGAAATACTCCTAGCGTTTCCCATCCAGGCATTGAATAGACCCAAGTCAAATTAATTTCTGCAAGGGTCTTCATCATGTGCCCCCAGTTCTTGCCTTGGGGATTTACTAAAGAGTCAGTTATGTAAAATAGCCATTACAGACTTCTTTATCCTATCTGAAGGATCACTGCCGAATGAGATATGGTTGTGGAGGAGTGGTATAGGAAAAGTTGCTCTACTCCCCTTCTAGGCCTTTTGGCCAGACACCCCCCCCCAAAAAATCTCTTCTGATGTAGTAAGAAGATAAGCAGAAACATAAAAGAGACATAATACCAAAAGTTAACAGCTACTTAATAGAACCACTTAGCCACCTCTTCTTCCCACCTCTCTCTTTTCTCCCCCCACCATGATTTTTATGTCAACAGAGCAGTGATCCCCCCCTCGTCCTTCCTCAGCAGTGGCCCAGACCTGTCCACAAACAGTACCCAATGTAATTAGGCCCTGAGGAAGCAGTGAGGGGGATCAGCCACTCACCCCTCCAACACACTTGGCACCCCCATCCCTTGTCTCTAGACTGGCCAAGCGGCTATATCCCTGTTCTAGTCGCAAATCCTGGACAACAGCCCATTGGGACCATCCCTCCCCCACCCCCCAAAAAGTCAGAATAGGGTGCTGCCATCAGATCCCAAGAGAAAACATCTCGGTCTCAGGGCAGCCGGGAGATGCGTCACCCACCTGCTCCCAATAGGCTCCCCTCTCCTTCTTAAGGAACCCAGAAAGCCAGACTCTCCTGACCCCTACTCCATAAGATTCCCACCCACCTCACCGCCCAGCAGCCCTCCCTCCTTCTTGCTGTAGATGCAATGCGCTCGTGTCCTCTTGCAGGACGCAGCATCCCCGGCTCTTGGCTCAGCCCCTTTTCCCCGGGACCCAGAACGCCCGCACGTGCCTGTTCCCTGCTCCTCTTCCCCCACGGACCTCCTAGGCCCAGTCGACCAGCCCCCTCCCGGGAATCGCCGAGGCGTCCTGGGCAGTACTCACCGTGCCGCCTTGGGGGCGACCTCCGCTCCAGGGCAACCCGACTCACTTCTGGATCCAGCCATGCCCGAACCTCGGGACCGCCTCCGTCACTGCCAGCCCGCCCTCTGGGGTCCCTTCTCCTTGATCCTCCTCTTCCTCCTCCTCTCCATCCTCCTCTTTGCCCGCGCTTCCTTTTCCAGCCTCCGCAGCGGTCTCTCCCCTTTCCCTGGTTCCCTCTCCTGCCCGCCCTGTGTCGTCGTCTACCCCCGCTTCAGCCTGCGTCCCTCAGCCCGTCGCCACTTGCTCGCTCTCCGGCCTTCAGCATCATCGCCCGGCTTCCCACGCCGAGTTCGGCGGTCCAACAATTCTCCCGAAATCCCCCGCGCCGTTTCATTGCTCGCTGGCCGGCCGAGCGGCTGGCCTGTATTGCTACACTGCTGCGTCAGGCTCTGGAGACCTCCCGGGGCGAAGTGGAGGGCGCTTAGAAATGGGCATCTGGATTCCCGGATTTCTTCAGCGGCGAGATGTGATGTCTAATTCTTACACTGCTCTTGTCTGAAGCCAATCCCTGGATTCCCACGCTTCCATCCTTCTCTCTACATGCATGAAGTCGCTGATTGACTGATTGATTGATTATATGCTGTCATGTCAGTATCGACGCTTAGCATCCACATAGATAGATTTTCTCCATGACAATTTATCCCTAACCTGTTCTTTCAAGTCTTCCAATGGTACCCCCATCGCCACTGTAACTGAGTCCATCCACCTTGCTGCAGGTTGTCCTCTTCTCTTTCCTTCCACCTTTCCCAGCATTACAGCCTTTTCCAGAGATCTAGGTCTTTGCCTAATGTGTATGAAGTAGGATAATTTAAGCCTGGTCATTTGTGTCTCAAGTGAGAACTCTGGGTTGTTTTGTTCAATGAACCATTTGTTTGTTTTCTCCACTGTCCATGGTATTCTCAGGAGTCTTCTCCAAACCAAAGTTCAAAGGCGCCAATAGTCTTTCTACCCTATTTCTTTGAAGTCCAACTTTCACTTCCATAGTGCGTCACAGGGAATACCATGGCTTGCTCGATTCTGATCTTTGCAGGCATAGATACATCATGGCATTTTAATATCTTTTCCAAGGTCTTCATAGCTGCTGTACTGGGGGGACATGAAGTTGCTTTTCCCTATTTATTAGAACTAATACCATTTTTCAGGACCTAATAGACATAGTTCCAGCTGGGGGCTTTAAATTTATTTTTAGAGTGGGGAATGTTTGAAGCTATTCTCCGTAGTTCAGTTTCTTCTTCGTATTTAAAGAAGTTAAATTTATGGTGGGGGAAGTGAATGCATTTTAATTCTAGGACGCTTTTCCCAACCTGCTGTGGTCCATCATACCACGCCAGTTTAATAATTGGAGAATACCAGAGCAAGGAAGGCTGTCCACATTTCATGAGCCTGCACATACTCTAAGGCAGTGTTGCCCAAACCTGGCCACTTTAAGATGAGTGGACTTTAACTCCCAGAATTCCCCAGCCAGCCATGGCTGGCTGGGGAATTCTGGGAGTTGAAGTCCACTCATCTTAAAGCGGCCAGGTTTGGGCAACACTGCTCTAAGGCATCATGCTGGGTATGT
Organism: Python bivittatus; assembly: GCF_059951505.1. NCBI lineage: Eukaryota > Metazoa > Chordata > Lepidosauria > Squamata > Pythonidae > Python > Python bivittatus. Next base: position 14,241,891 of record NW_028277067.1, on the reverse strand, counting down.
TATTTTGTACCCTGCAACTGCTGAATTATATTCTGAATAATCATTCAGATTCAAAGCATTTTGTATATACAGGCTTCTTTGCTTCTTGCTAAGGTTATGTTACCCAAAATCCTCACATAAAGCAAATTTGCATAAATTGAGATACTGAACCAGTGGGGGGGAAAAACGGGATTGTAGGGTATGCTGTCAAATTTTGTAACCCAAATCCATTGAGACATGTTCACAGATTCTTAAACACTATGTTAAAGATGTTTTCTTCTATGTTCCAGGTCATATTTACAGTGAAAGTATTTTCCCCCTCTTTTCTACAGTTGGATTTCTAAAGCACATGGTTATCATGGCAGACAAAGAGGTAGAATACATGATGAATTGTATTGTGAATGTTATTGGCATTCTTTGTTATGTTGTGCATGGTACAGTCGCCCAGGTTAACAGCTCATCCTAGGGCTGAGGATCCTTCCCTCAGCAGCTTTGGTGTGACATAATATCTTCAACTTTGTTCTAAGTGTTAGGTCTTTTTCCTCTTTCTTTTGGGTAAGGGGATTGGACAAGACGTTGATGGCCATTCTGACCCATAGTAACAGTAGTAATTATCACAGGTATGGAAATCAGTGGAAGAAAGGACGCACAACTAGAATAACCACACAACAGAATGGTAAATGTGTGACTGAGCGCAGAAAGGGGTTTTGGTGGGAAAAAGTTTTGGGATATTTCCAGACCTTTGACATAAATCCATTTTGCTGGCATAAACTGCATAACAGTGATTTTTTTTCACATGAAGTGAATTATTGGATGAAAATGATCAATCACATAATAATTGTCAATCCTTCTCCTGTCCCTATGCCTCTGTTCCCAATTGCTACCAGTCACCTAATTTTCTTCCAAGGTAATGGCTGACAAAGTCTAATAGAATTTACAAAGTTGAGGGTGTCCTTGGATGATGTCAGAATAAGGGAGAAAATAATACTTTATCACTGAGACAGCTAAGGACAACTTGAGTCTGTCATTAGTTGGGTAGGAAATGAAGGGAAAGTTATGGGGATACAGCCCCCCCTCCACAAAAGCCAGGCTATGTTTGTGTTATAGTTAGTTACAAGTGAGGAAGCAATAGCCACTGCAGTTTTCATTCTTTAAGAAGCACAAATCACTCTTTACAAAAATAATAATTTACACACAGACATTTAATTATAATCTTCCTTTTTCTCTGCTTCTCTGGAATCTAGAGATTGTGGCATGAAATTCCATCAGTAACTTGTTGCTGGGTCCAGCTCTTTTGTGGAAAAAAAAAAAGAATTCTTTGTTTGCCCTAATCTATCACCAATTTTATTAAGGGGATAAATACACAATAATGGGAACACCCAAGTTCAAATCTCCTCTCAAGCATATGGCTTACTTGAAGACCTGGGCCAAGCTTTATTTCTCAACCTGGCCTGTGTCATTGGGTGATGATGAAGTAGAAAGGAGCCTCAGCTGACTGAGTTAGTGAATTTAATAAAATAATTTTCATGTGTGTTTCGGGGAATATGAAAATAGTGAAACTGCTTATATAGCTTTGTTGACTGACAAAAAAAATGGACAGAATCTTTTCAGGATTAACTTCAACAGGAATGGCAAGTTATTTACAAGTATTATGAGTTTCCAGATCTTTGTGAATAGCATGAGAATTAGTGAAGTATGTGCTGACCCACTTATTTGAGCTCCAAGCATTTTGGGTGTGTCTAACAGCCAACCTAAAAAATTCAAGGTCATTTCATTTTGCATTTGTTCTGAAGAAATACAACTAATGTTAGCAGGGGTCATTGCCAGGTTGCAGGAATTCATTCACCCAATATTCATTTATTTCCAGTCTGGAGATTCTGCAACATTTCCAGCCCTGGCATGATATCCAAAGCTAAATTGCTCCTATTAGGGGTAACCTGGCAGTGCCAACCATCCTAGGTGCTGTAGGAGAACTGGGGTTTTTAGCTAAAGCCAGGGAAGGGCTAAAACACATTCATTCCCAACCATTCTTTCCAGCTACACAATGTGGAGATAAGCACTGAAAACACCATTTGCAACTCCAGATTGATCAGTCTGTTTACTTACAAGCTCCTTTCATTATGCACAGATGAAACACAGAATCCAACAAGACAGAAACGCCCCAGGGGAACTGTTTGATTTTAACCACCCTGCCCACAATGTTACAAGGCGGCAATATCAATTTCTCCTTTGCAGAAGAAATATCCCGCAAGTCAAGCTATTCCAGTGTCTTTCTGGGGATTCCACAACTCCTTTTCTATCTGCTTCTGTGACTTATTCGAGCATATTCATGCTGCATTCTGTGCTGCCACCCCAATGGAGAGTTGGCTCTTGACGTGATCACTGCAAATGCAAATGTAGCTCCACTCTACTAGAACAGCTGAGGCCAGAACAGTAACAGGCAGCCTCTCTGAAGTCCGCATGCTTTTGAAGCTTCATGAAGACACAAGGGACCCAAATCTGAACTGAGACGGAGGTACAAGGCAGAAGAAAATTACCATCCTACATCTCAGATGGCAGCCATTTTCACCAAGAATGCCCACTGCTGTTTCCGTAGCACAGCCTCTGGGCGCTGGGATCATCCAGCCTATTTCCCTGATCTTTGCAGGTGTCCAGAACCTGATTCATGTTGGTGCCCATCTTTCTCTCATCAGCACAGCAACTTTTAAGTGGGGCTGGATACTCCATGGCCAGCTGCCCTGCGTTTCCTGCGCCCATAGCCCATGGGATCATTTGTTCCCTTGTTGTTCTTGTGGGATTCTTCTTTTTGGTTGTTGCCCCCATAACGATAAAGTATATTGGCCAGGTTCTGGATCTGGCAAGTGCCAAGGTGGCATCCACGGGCAGGAGGTGAAGCCAGCAGTTGACGGGGAACACGGTGTCCAGGAACAGAGCTGTGGGAAGAAAGAGAATGGGAAAAATGTTGGAATCTCATGGAAGGTTCTAGACTGAGCAGGGAGCCCCATACTGTGAATGCCTTTAAAATGGGAAAAAGCAAGTTCATATTCTTAAACCTGAAATTGGATGCCAAACTAAGGCTTGGAATCAGATGGTCATAAATCCAGGAGCAACTTTTACCTCAGCCAAGTTATTGGCTGATGCCAATGGATCTCAGATCCAATTCTGGAGGGCAAAATTGCACAGAAACTGGAAAGCTAAATTCAGGGCCACCATCTACCATAGATGGTTTACTAAGCTGGAGCACTCCAAACTTCAGCCATCATCATTCTAAACCAGCATGGCTACGATTGGCTTTGTACTTTAACACCTCTGGAGAGTTCCAGTTTGGGAAAAGTCTAATCTATCTAGTAGCTAAATTGAGTAAAGTTACTGCAACCATAAGAGTAACCTTATCCAGATTCAAACAATCAATTTATATAGTTCATTCTTTTCTATTGCAGGCTCATTTGCAGTTTGGAATAAGGATCTTGTGAATGCCCCTAGCACATACACGAGAAGGCACTTAGCTGAAGTTATTAAGAGTCCCTAATTAATTATTTCCTCACTAGGTCAGCAAAAGTTTCACTAATAAAGTTTTTGCCTACTGGGAAGCAATTAAACCTCAGCAACAGGGGAGTAGATAGGGAACCAGTCTGCAGGAAGCATTTATTTTATTTTATTTTATTTTATTTTTCCTGACACAAAGTAAGTATTAGATATGTGGTATATACAGTTGTCCTTGTTAGGAGTGCCAAGTGGGTAACATTTGGAAGGGCAGAAAACACAACTTGGCTTTCCAACCTTCCCAGGGCCACGTCTGGTGATGCTATGATACTACTGGAAGAGATGGGGATGAATGGAGTCAGGTGTGGGATTAGGATGGTAACAAGAGCAGGAGGCTTCCATAAGGCCTTGTCATCTTCTCCATCCTAAATGAATCTCCCCAAATCAGCCTAAAATCATGTTGCCCAAATCCAGCCATTTTTTGCTGAATTTCAGCAGTGCGGTCTGGGTCTGGAGGCATGGAGGAGACGGGGCTGGGGGGAGAACCAGGTGGGCAGAGAAAATGTGGTGTCCTCCAGAAATCAGAGGTCTCCATCACCTTCAAATCATGTTATATAGATCAACACTTTTAGAGAGCACCAGGTTCTCCAACTCTGGTGCTCTCCAATATTTACATTTAAAAAATAAGAGAGTTATCACACAGACTCATATAACAGGCTTAACTGACAAAATATCTAGGTTCACACACATCACACCAACTTATAAGATAGTTTTCTTTTGCACTGGCTTAGCACAATATGTGAACCCAGCTAGTTTTATAAAATACAATTTCAATAATTAATCAATTTGCTACAGCCTGTGCACCATGGTCAACTTAATCATGGGTAGCCCTGTTGTGCAAACCCTGTTGTGCAAATACACTTACCTTCTAAACAGGTTTAGTTGATCTCTTTCTTCCACCAATTGTGCCCACTTGGAGGGTCTTTCCTCTAATCCCAGACCAGATTCCTGAGTGGCTCTACCATTTATTCTTTCACGAATCTTCAGAAGTTGTTCCAGAAAGGAGGCAGCAGGAGGGGGCTGCCGCCTGCAAGAAAAAGTAGGGAGGGGAAACAGTTTCAGTCTTGTAAAGAAGGAGATGCAGGAGGATCCTGCACAATCTTTTCTCCTGTAGGTCTCTTCTTTAATCATAGCCTATACTAAATTTGCTCCTTACCTATCTGGCATTCCTGACGTCCTCCAGAGCTGACATGAAGATGTTGTCAACAAGATGAGCATCAGAAGAATACTTCTTGAATCCATGATTCTGATCTGGAGAGAAAGGAGCAAAGATGATTCTGAGACACAGGACATCCTGGCTTAACCTGTGTTCAACATGTAACAACTGGAGAAATAATGAAAGTGCCTCTGAAAATGTAACAATAGCCTTTCCCTCCTTTTTGACAACCATGATTCTCCATCTTCAATTAAGGTATAATTTCAAGATGAGTTTACATTCCAGCATAGAGGTATTTCTTCCTTTAGGGTTAGATGGCTTGGTGCCCTGCAGATGTTTTGGATGGCATCTCCCCCTGCCCCTTGCCATTGATCCTGCCCTCTGGTGCTGATGAGAGTAAATATTCAAGCTATTTAAAGGGCACCAGGTTACCTTTCTCTTCTCTATTATCTTGTTAGAAGTGGCCAGTTGACACTGAAATTCTGAGCAGTTTCAATATTTATAACTTAGTTTAGAAAAAATACTAACAGTATTTTTATCCCTGTAGTTACAAAAGCCAAATTCAGAGTGGCTTATAAAGCTTTTCATGTAAGTCCATATGCCATTCAACAAACATCTAAGTCTCAGAGCAAAAAGAAATCCCAGAGGGATGGAGATACCCACCTGATATCTCTAGTGAGTCAAATTAAGCCCAGTCAGTTGTTTTTCCTTCTTAGGAATCAATTGGTTCTCTCTAGGAGTAGCAGAGTGTTTGTGTCAATCTGGAATGGGAGTGTGGTTTATATGCCACTAGTCAGGAGGCGGGGTCAATGAAGATGAGAAATTTTGCAACTGGACAGGATGAGGGCAGGTCCTCACGCTTGTTTGCAAGGCAGGGGCCGCATCCTCTCCCTGTCCCAAGTCACGGCTGCCTCCATGCTTCCAGTCATGCACGGTACCGTCACACTGACTCATCAAGAACTCAGGCATCCTGTCTGACACAGCAGGGGTCTTTTTTTTTTTTTATTCATCTCCTTGTTGCCTACTCCTGACTTCCCATAGACCTGTGTACATTATGCACATTAGTAAATATAGTTCTGGTCTCCTTGATATTCCACTCCACATCCTGCATCTTGAGATTTAAATACTCTTAGATCTTGCTCTCTCACCCATAAACCCCACCTAGGATTGTCTGAGATAAAACTAGGAAAAGCATTAATACCAGTTATTTTATTTTTTATTTCTCTTCTATGCCAACTGCCAGGAAGGCAAATGGGGGAGCACTGACTAGCTGAAACTGTCTGATTTTCAGTGAGCTCCACTAATGGATTAGCTACAAAGTTCTAAACTCTGTCAAGATGCTCTATACTGCATGATAATAAAGCTCTTGTTTGATTTGGAACCTTAAGGAACCTTTCCTTAAATCCCATTAGATACCCTGATGTTTAAAAATAACCTAATAAACTCATCTTATATATATATATATAAAAAACTGTTCCTTTTTTTGCCTTCAAACACCTAAGTAGGCAAGTTAAAACAATGATTGGCCCAAGATCATCCTACTATCTCCACAGCTGGGTCAGGATTTGAACCCTCTCTTCTTGAAGTTTAGTAATCTACCCACTGCACAGGAGCAGGGGGAAAGCAGAGCAGAAGGTTGTACTACAATGCAGTTACACATCCAAGCAGTGAGAGCTATTAAGCAGCAGAACAGCCTGCCTCCTGGCGTCATGGGTGCTCCATTACTGGAAGTGTTCCAAAGAAGGTTGGACAGCCGTTTGTCTGAGATGGTTTGATGATTCCAACCTTGAACAGGGTTTGGACTAAAAGACCCCCAAGGTTTCTTCCAACAGTATGATTCTGTGAACTCAGATGACCATTGAGGAAAGAGGGAATGGCTTTGAGGGACAGGAGGAAGAACCACTATCGAGGCAACAGTCAGGTAAAAGGCACCTGAGTCTGGAGCAAGAACATAACGTGTGTAAACATCTCAGACAAGCTGCTCCCTAGTTCACATGCAGATAAAAGGAAGGAGGGGGAAGCACATTCAGACTTGCAAGGTTCTGTTGCTATAACTTTATAATAAAAGTAGTACTGATCTACCTGATATCAGTTTCCTAGTCTGATCTATCTTGAAGGGCTGACAATTTCTATCTTTCTATTGCCTGTCATAAGTAATGAACTGTTTAAAAGGGTTGGGGAGCGGACAGGAAGCAGATAAGCTCAAAATAGCAAGCCCTTGGTCACAACATCATTTGATTACTAGGCAGCTGACCTTTAACTGGAACTGTACCTTCCTCAAGTAATCAACTATGGCACCATAATATTGTACACCAATTTGACCCTGAATTTTACCGCACAATTTTGGCGGAGGGAATTTCTGGGGGAGGAGGCCAGAGGCCCAAAAGCTACAAAAATAGCTTGCTAGTTGCCTGCCCCTTCCTAAATGGTGCTGGAGCACACGTCTCCTTTTTTATTCTGCAGTTATTGGGGTCAGTTCTGACAGGCATGCAAAAAAAAAACCAGGAGCCTGAGAAAAATGCCATCAGAATGCCATGATCAAGTCAGATTTCTTTCATTCAGAGGATCTAACAGACTCTGAAAACAAGAATGTAGTTCTACATGATTCTATGTATAATTTGTCTTTTCCTTTTTTTTTTTTACTGTGGGGACGTGCAGTTTTGCTGGACTGTTTAGCCAGCTGCTCCTGGAAGAGGGGTGACTCAATCTATGTCTGTCTGTTGGAAGTAGAGTCATGAAGCATGTCTTTGAAATTGGAGTAGAGAAATATCAGAGGCCATAATATTGTAAGAAGAATGAGAAGAGAAATGGATAGAAATGATGGGAGTTGTAGTCTATCCCAAATAGGATTACCAGACATCTGCCAAAAGGAGGACATGTCCTCCTTTTTGTCCTCATGTCCTCTGTCTGATAGGCATAGCCATGAAATCAAATATTGTCCAGCTTTTTGGGTATCTTGGTTTTTTCTAAATTTTAGACTATTTTCACAACAATAGTCAGATTTTCATGTAAATCTTGTGAATCTGTCTGCTTCTTTCTTTCCCTCATCCATTGATAGATATGACAGCCTAGATTTATGTTATTTATTTCCTGATTCCAGTAGTCAGCTTCAATCCAGTTCTTTCAAATCTATGATCTCATGATTCATCATATATTTCTATGGTAAAATTTGAGAAGTGCATCATTGTTGCTTCTACAGTCGTGCGAAAAAGAAAGTACACCCTCTTTGAGTTCTATGGTTTTACGTATTAGGACATAATAAAAATCATCTGGTCCTTAGCAGTTCTCAAAAGTAGATAAATACAACCTCAGATGAACAACAACACATGATATATTATACCATGTCATCATTTATTTTACAAAAATAAAGCCAAAATGGAGAGGCCATGTGTGAAAAACTAAGTACACCTTATGATTCAATAGCTTGTAGAACCACCTTTAGCAGCAATAATTTGAAGTAATTGTTTTCTGTATGACTTTATCAGTCTCTCACATTGTTGTGGAGGAATTTTGGCCCACTCTTCTTTACAACATTGCTTCAGTTCATTGAGGTTTGCGGGCATTTATTTATGCACAGCTCTCTTGAGGTCCCACCACAGCATTTCAATCAGGTTGAGGTCTAGACTTTGACCGGGCCATTGCAACACTTTGATTCTTTTCTTCTTCAGCCATTCTGTTGTAGATTTGCTGGTGTGCTTGGGATCATGGTTATGGTACATGACCCAATGTCAGCTAAACTTTAGCTGTTGGACAGATGGCCTCACATTTGACTCTAGAATACTTTGGTATACAGAGGAGTTCATGGTCGACTCAGTGACTGCAAGGTGCCCAGGTCTTGTGGCTGCAAAACAAGTCCAAATCATCACCCCTCCACCACCGTGCTTGATGGTTGGTATGAGATGTTTGTGCTGATATGCTGTGTTAGGTTTTTGCCAAACATGGTTCTGTGCATTATGGCCAAACATCTCCACTTTGGTCTCGTCTGTCTAAAGGACAGTGTTCCAGAAGTCTTGTGATTTGTTCAGATGCAACTTTGCAAACCTAAGCCGTGCTGCCATGTTCTTTTAGAGAGAAGAGGCTTTTTCCTGGCAACCCTTCCAAACAAACCATACTTGTTCAGTCTTTTTCTAATTGTACTGTCATGAACTTGAACATTTAACATGCTGATTGAGGCCTGTAGAGTCTGAGATGTAACTCTTGGATTTTTTGCAATTTCTCTGAGCATTGTATGGTCTGACCTTGGGGTGAATTTGCTGGGACGTCCACTCCTGGGAAGATTGGCAACTGTCTTGAATGTTTTCCACTTGTGAATAATCTTCCTCACTGTAGAATGAGGGACTTTAAATTGTTTGGAAATGGCCTTATAACCCTTCTGAGATTGATGGGCAGCAACAATTGTTTCTCTAGGATCATTGCTGATGTCTTTACTCTTTGGCATTGTGTTAACACACACCTCAGTGCTTGAGAACAGCAAACTCCTAAAACTTTGGCTTTTATAGAGGTAGTCACACTTGCTGCTGATCAATTGATCAAGGGCATTTGATTAACAGCACCTGGCTGCTACTTCGCCTCTTCAAACCTATGGAAGCAGTAAGGATGTACCTAGTTTTTCACACATGACTTCTCCATTTTGACTTTATTTTTGTAAAATAAATGATGACATGATGTAATATGTCATGTGTTGTTGTTCATCTGAGGTTGTATTTACCTACTTTTGAGAACTGCTAAGGACCAGATGGTTTTTATTATATCCTGATATGTAAAACCATAACACTCAAAGAGGGTGTACCTTCTTTTTCACATGACTGTATATTGTTGCTAGAATATATTCTTGAAAATAAAGATTTGTTGGAAAAATATTTGACTGAACAACCAGTCTTTCTGATGCTGGAAAAAGTAATTTCATATACATGTAGGCCTATGTACATTTTTTTCCAGTTTTTCGCTGTAATTTTTGTTGTGGAAGCCAAGAAAATCAGTGATTACGTCCTCCCCACCCCCACCCCCCGCCGACCTTGTCCTTCTTTCCAATTGTCCATGTCCTTCTTTGCTTGTTTAGATATCTGATAACCATAATCCCAGATCAGGAAAGCAAGTAAAAACAGCTCCGCTTCAGTGGATTGTTTTTAAAATGAGGGGAGGATGTTCTACTCTTGACCTCCTTGTGGGTCTACTAAATAACTGGGGACCATTCTGACAGGTATGCAAAAAACCAGGAACCTTGAAGTTTCACAGAAAAATGACATCAGAATGCCATTGCACATATGATGCAAATGACATATTTTATATAATTTCCTCAACGGCATCATGGTGCAGGTGAAGTCATTCTGGCTTGCACCTGAGCAGATATGATGTATTTTAAAAAAAAGTCTCCCAGGGCTATTTTCAAAAACTTATCTCTAGGGAAAACTGTACAAGTAACAATACAATAATACACAATGAACAATGTTTTCCATCTCTCTCCCTCTGGGTGTGTGTCTCACAGCACACACAATTCTAGTATAGCTGTTATAGGAACTCCTACCTAAATAAGCAATAGATATGGTTTTCTCAAAGGAAATATTCCTTTTCTTGCTACAAATGAAATAGAATAATAACAATTGGACAATTTGAACAAAAACTCTCTAATTCTACTTTTAATATACCATTTGCATCTAGGGAAATAGTAATCTCCAGAGCGCAATAAACTAAACTGATCTTATTTCTAAACACCTCGTACTTATTAACTCAAGTTTGTACAATGTTATTAGAAATTTGTTCCAACTTGGGGCGGGGGTGGGCAGGTGGTTGTCTTGTATCTGACATAGGCTATAATTTTATCCAGTATAAAACCAAGTTAATAAGAGATTTCAACAATATTGGAAAAAATGCCAACCTCAAATCTGTCTGGAAATTGGAGTCATGAAGATCCAGGAATGTCGGAAAAATAAATGTTGAATAGTTTCTCATTTTCATTTACATTTTCCCAGTTCCCACTTCTGTACTATATGCCACTTATGGCATAAGTGCCCCCCTAAGTACTGAAGATTCTAAATTATATTCTCAGCACCTAGAAAAATTCAATATACAGTAGTCATCATCACTTGAAGAGTTAAGAGTCTTGTAGATTACATATACCCAGCCCCAAAGTACTTCTGATTAAACCGGCTTCCTAAACATCTCTAATACTTATCCTGTATTGAACATGCAAACATGGAAGTTACCTTCTACTGGCCTAGTATTATTGTCACGGAGTGGCAATAGCTCTGGGGAATTCTGGGAGTTGAAATCTATACATCTTAAAGTTGCCAAGTTTGAAAAACACTGCTTTAAAGCTTGCAAATGACCAGATGTGTGATCCACTTGTATAAACTAACTCCACAATTTTATTTAGTCTTATTGTTAATGCAACAATACTGTTCTAGCATTCATAAATGTTGACCTTTTCATTTTCATTTTAGTAAAAGGAACATGTTTTCACTTTTTAATGTTAATATATGTGTTCTAACCTGAGGTTTGCAAAACTACTGCAGACAATGGGAGGAATAAAATAAAAATATAACTCTGTTCATCTATTATATATTACATTCAATTTTTTTTCATTTCCAATCTAATTTGTTTCACAAACATCCTTGTTTAATATAATATAGTCTGAATTTAAATATATGTACTTTTGTATGAGTGTAATGTAGAAACAGCGCTATTTTTAATAGTCTTTGTTATATAAATTAAACTCCTGACAGCCACAGGTTATGTTAAAATGTTTTCAGTGGTGATGAGTGCTACAACATTTTTTAGTTACAATGCAGTAATCTACATAAAGGAAAAGTTGGGAAATGTTGGTGTAAGAGACTGGGGGATATTCACACATTACAGTCAACACAAATGAACAATCTATTTATATATAGACTGCTGATTGTTGCGCCCATAGTTGTTCACCCATGATGTTCAAAGGGTATACATTCTATATACTTGCCATACAGAGATTGCTGAACCCTACATTCATTCAGGTACTCACATATAATTCACACAGGAATTTCTAAAGGACAATCCAGCATCCTTTTGCCCACTGAAGAGCATTTTTTCACACACAAAAATATGTAACATAATATTGTAACCCACACATTGCATTCACATTTTTTAAAAATTAACAAACAGTAGAAAGGAGGAATGCTTAGATTTTGAGAATATTGATTACTTCTTGTAAGTAACTCAAGAAGTTATTCCTATAAGTGTTGCAGTTACTCAGTACAGATACTATTGGAATGTACAGGGATTGTGAGTTATTAGTTCTATCTTAAATGAAACCATATAAATAGTCTGGTTGTGTTTCTCAAGATTCCTGTCCCTCAGGACTCAAGGATGGGCACTCAATTTCACAATTATACAAGCGTGTGCACCAGTGATGGACCCTGAAGAAGTGGTTGATTAATTCTGTGGAATATTACAAGTAATAGAACAAACACCAAAGAAGGATGCTCTAATAATTATTGGCAACTTTAATGCAAAAGCTGGAGAGGAACCTGTACTGAAAGTGGTTAGAAAATTTGGAATAGGAACTGACAGTGATACAGGGCAATGACGAATAGAGTTCTGTATAGAAATGGGGTGTGTATTGCTGACACATTGTTTTGATAAGATAAAAGCCAGTTCTAAACCTACACCTTTTCAAATGGACAACTCCACAATCAAATAGATTACATTATGTGTAGCAACAGATAGAAAAGCTCTATGCTGAAATGCAAAACACTGCTGGGTGCTCACTGTGGATCAGCCTGAGTTACTAATCACAGAAATACACATTAGACTGAAAAATATCAATCAGTGTTGTAGGGAAAAAGCATGGGAAGAGTTAATGATGGAACATAATGTGAAAAAGGATGAAAGGAATATATGAAAAACCTGTACAAGAAGATGAAATTGGACAACATCATATTCACAAGAGAAGAATATGAAGAGGAACCAGTGATGCTTGAGGAGGAAGTCAGATGGGCTATAGAACAACTGGCAAATAGGAAAGCTAAAGGGTTATTACAAGAGGCTGGCATGGAAACAATCAAGATCATGACAGTCCTCTGCCAACAAACATGGGGAAAAGCAGAATGGCCCAAAAACAGGAAAAGGTCTATCTATATCCTGATCCCTAAAAAGGAAGATGTAAAGGAATGTTCTAATTATAGGACAATAGACCTAATACCACCTGCCAGCAAGACACTGCTGATAATTCTATAGAAGAATTGGAGAGAAGTAGCAGTTGAACAAGCAGGCTTCAGAAAGAAGAGGGAAACATGAGACCACACAGTTAATATTAGCTGGATGATGGATAGAGCAAGAGGATATCAAAAAGAGTTCTACTTCTGTTTTATATAAGCTTTTAATAATGTTAATAATTAGAATTCTCTCAAAACAATAGAATCTGATTCTTCTGATAAGAAAACTCTACAATAGCCAGAAAACAACAGTGAGAACAGAATTTGGTAACACCAAATAATTTACCATTGGAAAAGGAGTTCTCAATTTATACACTGAATATGGGCCACAGGTTTGGAAGAATTAAAGGTTGGAGTCAAAATCAATGGAAGGAAAGTCAATAATCTGAGATATATGAATGACACTACCTTGGTTGCAGGAACTGAAGAAGACCTAAGAACAATCATTCTAAAAGTAAAACAGGGAGACCAAAAACGCAGGGCTTTTCTTGAACATCAGGAAAACTGAGATTACATCAGCTGGAAAACTAAAAAATGAGATTATATAAGTAGTTGATAGTTGCAATCTTGTAGGCTCCAGAAATGATGAAGATGGTGGGCATACAAAAGAGAACTGGAGAAGAATAACAATGGGCAAAAAGGCATTGAGGGACTAAGAAAAACTCATGAAAGACAATCTAGACAAAAGTTTAAATGATCAGCTCAATTGTACCCTCTGTTATGATATATGATTGCATGGGATGGACTCTGCACATGAGTGAAAGGAAGAAGTTTGATTGATGAGTTATGATGTTGGAGAAGGATTTGCATTCCTTGGACAACCAAGAGAACCAACTGTTCAATGCTAGAGGAAATCAAGCCAGAATGCTCACTAGAAACAAGGAGCATGGAGGGTTTCTGGTGAGGACTTATGATGGACTAGACGTCCCTGAAACAAGAACAGCATTGCAATGGAGTTCAGCAGCCAGACAGTGAATTCTGGCCAGCATAATCTTTCTGGATAAAGGAGAGGTCATGAGATCACCCGTTTACACTCTGAACAGCTGCTGAAGTTTTTGTGTTCAGCTTGTGAGTTGAGTGGCTGGGAGTTGAGGGATTTCAACCAAGCTCACAGCCGTAATACTGCCTATATGGACACAAGGTTCACACAAGCCTCATTTCTTAAACACTTTTGGATGTAATTAATTTACAGCTAAAGAGAGATTTTCTGAGCAGCAAGACAAGAGAATTCCACTTCGTGAGTCAACATTCTTTCTGGATTGAAAAGGAAAAAAAGGGGGGGAGGTTTCAAAGATTTAAAAACTTTTGGCAAAAAGCTTAACAAGGTGTGGGTGTAGGAAAGCTTAAAATGGATAAAGGGGATAGTTATTTTGAAAAATTATTTTTGGGTGAAAGTGCTTTTGAACAAATTGGAATTAAAATAGACAAACGAACCACACCTTCATGGGAATGTTTTTTGCTTACTATTAAAGAGTGTGACGGTGAATTTTACAAACAAACGTTAAAGGTAATATGAGCCATACTGTGATGCTGATTGTAACTACGGAGTACCATTTGAGACAAAAACATTAAGGGCACAGGAGGACAAAACAGAAAAAAAAAAGTAGGAGGGGGAAGCTTGCCTTCTTCTCTTTCCCTTGCAATTGAGACACTTTCACTTTTGGATTACAATATTATAATGGCAACCACCAGAAAAGTGGCGAAAGCAGCAGAGGCAAGAAGAGGATCACTACAGCAACCTGCAGAGAGAGGAATTACACCAGATTTACTTCAGAAAATGTCTGAAGAATTAGGCAAGAAGTTGTTGAATCACTTGATACTAAATTGACAGCTTTTGAAAAAAGAATGGATCAAAGACTTGTAAAGATGAAAGAAGAGATGAAAGAAGAAGTTAAGAAGATGGAAAGCTCTGTAAAACAAGTGTCTGGAGATGTAAAACAAATTAATGACGAAGTGGAAATTCTGGAGAGAAAGAGAGAAGTTATAGATGGAGAGTTGGAAAGAGAACTAGATAATTGGCTCTATTGGAATTAAGAGAGAAGGAATTTTGTTTGAGATTTAGAGCAATCCCAGAGGATTCTGGTGAATATATTAGAGAAAAGGTTATTAAAGCTTTAGAAATTTTTTTGGACTGGGATAAGGAGGATACCAAGGCAAAAACTGATAAAATATATAGAATAAATACCAGATTTGTGAGAATAAAAAAATGTTCCAAGGGATGTCTTGGTGCACTTTGTCAGGAAAAAGACAAGTGATCAAATTTTGCAGCAGCATTTTAATACAAGACTGAAGATGGATAATACAGATGTAATTGCTCTTAAAGAAATTCCTATTAGAATTTTGCATAAGAGAAAAGAGTATTCTTTTTTGACTGATAGATTAAAACAGAAAAGGATTCCATTTCGATAGGACAGATTGGAAGGTGTGATTTTTACTTTTAAAAGCAGAGGTTTCAACTAAATTCTGTCCAGAAGGCAAGAGAATTTCTAGAAAAATTTAAACAGCAATTGGAGGAGATTCAAATGGAGGTGTCAGATGAGACTACACAAAAATTTCAACAGGTGCAACAGGAAACTGAAAGGGTTGATACTGAACTAGGTGCTATGGGTATCAACTTTTCTAAATTTTTGGCTTGATTATGGATTACAAATGCTTAACATGGAATATAAATGGAGCAAATGCTCCTCAAAAGAGAAAAAAAATCACTATTTGAAAAAATGAAAGCAAGATATAATTTGCCTACAAGAGACACATATTAGAAAAAAGGACATAAAATATTTGATTTATAAAAATTTGGGTGAAGAATTTATTTCAACAGGAACAACAAGAACAAAGGAAATGGAGTTGTTTTGTATATAAGTCCCCAGTTAAAACCAGAACTTGTATTGACTGATGAGCATGATAGATTTCTTGGAGTGAAAGTTAATTTGCATGGGACTAAGACTTTGATACTTGGAATTGATGCCCCAAATGAGGATAAAGTACTGTTCTACAAAGGACTTATGGGGAGACTAATAGGTTTCTCTCATGAAAATTGGTGTTTGATGGGAGATTGGAATGGAGTGATATCCCCACAATTGGATAGATCTTCTGAAAAAAATATTAAAATCACTCAAGGCAAATTACCAAAGGTTTTCTTTGATCTGATGAACAGTTTAGGGCTGGTTGATATATGGAGACAGAAAAATGGCAATTCAAGAGAGTATACCTACTTTTCTGAAAGACATAGATCCTTTTCAAGAATAGACATGATTTAGATTTCAAAGAATTTGGCTACTAAGGTTTCTAAAGTAGAGATATTACCAAAGATTTTTTTTTATCAAAATCCTGTGAGTTTGGTTTATAAAAGGAAATCTAGTTCTTTTAGTTGGAGACTAAATGAAATGTTGCTATAGAAAGAAGCAATAGTGGAAGTTTGTAAAAATAAATTAAAAGAATGTTTTTGAAAATAATTTAGATAAAGGTACTGATTTAAGAATGGTTTGGGATGCAAGTAAAGCTTTTATAAGAGGTCATTTTATACAACATAATAGTGAACTCAAAAAGAAGAGTCAAGAGAAAACACAAGCTATTTTGGATAAGATAAAGAGAAAAGAAGAATTAAAGAAATTTCCAGAGGAAGTATTTTTCAACAAATTAAGCTTTTACAATGACACTTATCTATGTTAACAGTAAGAGAAATGGAAATAAAAATGAACTATGTAAAGCAAAAAAAAAAAATTGAGTTTGCAAACAAACCAGGGAAGTGGCTGGCATATAAATTGCGAAAAAAAAAAGAAAAGAAAATGATATTGAAATTACAACAGGGAGATACTGTATTAACGGATAGCATAGCTATACAAAAAGCATTTCATCAATGTTATTCCAACTTGTATAAAGGAAGTGATATCTCTCTGGAGAGAATAGATGAATATTTAAAGAAACAAAATTTACCGAGGATTACAGAGGAACAGAAACTGATTATGAATGGAATAACAATAAGGGAAGTTTCTGAAGCTATAAAAAAGATTAAACCAGGAAAAGTACCCGGATCATATGGATTATCAGGTTCTTATTATAAATGTTTTGAGGATGAATTTTTACAACCTTTACAAAACACAATGAATTCTATCCTACAGGGAGGAAACATGCCAGAGAGTTGGAAAGAGGCCAATATAGCATTAATACCTAAAGAGGGACAAGATTTGACTTTAACAAGAAACTATAGGCTGATATCATTATTGAATAATGACTACAAGTTGTTTACAACGATTCTAGCTGATAGACCGAAAAGAATTTTGCAAGAATTTATTCATGAGGATCAATGTGGGTTTTTACTAAAAGAGAGCTAAAGGACAATGTTAGGAATGTGTGGGATATTTTGGAATATTTGGAGCAACATAATGAAAAATAAGCCGCATTGATTTTCTTAGATGCAGAGAAGGCCTTTGACAATTTGAACTGGGCTTTCTCATTCAAGGTTTTGGAAGATATGAATTTTGGAGAGAACTTTATAAAATGGGTAAGATCGATTTACACTTCACAGAAAGCACAAACAATTGTTAATGGAGATTTAACAAAACCCTGTGAGACACAAAAAAGAACCAGATAGGGATGCCCACTATCTATTCTCTTGTTTATTTTGGTTCTTGAAATACTGAATAAAGACATAAGACAAGATGAGAGGATTGTGGGACTAAAGATTAAAAAAGAAACTTATAAGTTAAGGGCTTTTGCAGATGAATTGGTATTAGTTTTGGAAGATCCTTTAAAGGGAATTGAAACATTAACGGGAAAACTAAAGAATTTGGTACATTAGCAGGTTTTAAGATCAACAAACAGAAGACAATGTTAACAAAAAAACATGAAAATAAAAGATCAAACAGAATTGATGAATAAAATGGGTTTTAAGATTGAGAAGAAAGTAAAATATTTGGATATCACTATGACAAATATGAATTGCATGTTATTTCAAAATAATTATGTTAGGACATGTAATGAATTTAAATATATATATGTTAAGATGGGGGAAACTACAACTGTCATTGCTGGGGAGAATTTCTGTCATAAAAATGAATGTGTTGCCTGGAATGATATTTTTGTTTCAGACAATACCTGTTTTAACAACTGATACACCATTTAAATAGTGGCAGAAGAATATATCTAAATTTGTGTGGCAGGGGAAAAAATCATGAATTAAATATAAGGTGTTACAAGAGGAAAGAGGAGGATTGGGTCTACCTGATTGGAAATTATATTTTGCAGCTTGCTGTTTGGTTTGGATGAAAGAGTGGGTGCTGCTGAGAATAGAAGGCTCTTGGAGTTAGAAGGACACAACCTGAGATTTGGGTGGCATAGATATTTGTGGTATGATAAAGTCAAGGTTAATGTGGATTTTAAAAGTCGTTATGTTAGACATGCCATACTGAAAATATGGAATAGATACAAACCCAGGTTGTACCCCAAAACACTTTTGTGGCTCTCAGCACAAGAAACATTTTATACATGAGAAGTAATAGGCAAACATAAATGGCTAATCTATCGTGAGATAGTAGAATTTTGTCAAGGGGAATACAAAATAAAATCAAGAGAAGAACTGGTGGCAGAAGGATATAATTGCCAATAATTTTCTTATTTACAAAAGAATTTATTGTTTTGAACATTGTAAGATTGAGTTTGAAATAAAATACATACACTGATTCAGAGGATTTTAAAGATTAATATACAGTTGAGGCCAGAGGCCTTTCTTTTGGGATTGATGGGCAAACAGTTGGAAAGAAGTCATGGAACTTTGTTTCTGTATATGATAACTGCAGCAAGATTATTGTATACACAAAGATGGAAAGACTCAGCATTACCCACAGTGGAGGAATGGTTGGTGAAAATGATGGAACTTGCTGAGATGGCCAAATTGACTTCCTTGGTCAGAGAAAAGACAATATTGACATATATTGTTGACTGGAAACCCCTTATGGACTTTTTGAGTAAAACAGAAAAAAATGAACTTATGATTTATGGTTTTGATGATTAGACAGGATAGATTATAGAAAGAAGAGAGTTATATTGTAACCTTAGAGTAAGAGGTAAATTTATAATTGTACGTATAATTGCTGTAAAGAAGATTGGAAGCCACTTCTTTGTATTTTTTCTTTCTTTTCTATTTTTCTTTTTCTTTTTTCTTTTCTTGCACTTTTAGCTTTCTTTCTGATTTCTTTTTCTTACTTTATATTAGTTTGTATTAGTTTTTATCTTCCTTTTTAAAACTTTTAATAAAATTATATTAAAAAAGAAACAAGGAGCATGAAACAAAACCTGACATACTTTGGACACATCATGAGGGCTGATGCTTCTATGGAAAATATGATGATACATGACAAGGTGGACAGAAGGAGAAGAAGAGGTTGACAGGGCGTGACGTGGATAGCTGGAGTACTGGAAGCTACAGGAATGCACCTTTAAGAATTGTGCAACGTGGAAAGAGACAGGACAGTTTGGAGAGCTTTTATCCATAGAGTCACTAGAGGTTGGCTACTACTCAGTGGAGCACAACAACAACAACAAAGTTGGGTGTAGATTAAGGAAAAAGGTTACCCACCAAAAGCAATATATTTAACTTTGAAAACTGAAGTAAAATATTAACAAAAGTCCAGGAATATGTTGGGATTTATCTGTAAAACAAAACCAGAATTTTGAAGAGCATTAGCTTAGAGAGAGAAGTGGGAGAGGGGGGAGAGAGAGAATTCATATGCCTTCCTCACATATGTATATTCATTCAAGCCCAGTTTAATACAACTTGTTCAATTATTCCTGGCTCATTATCATCCTTTTTATTAATAGTAACTAAATGGGCTAATTTCCTTCGCCCTCCAAGCATCTGAGTGTCAAATGCTGAAGCTCTATCACCACTTGCATCTTAGCCCAGCCCTATTATGCCCCAGCCCTTCCTTTCTGTCCTGGTTGTATAACACTTCCTCCAAATTATTCTCCACACATAAGGAAGAGGGCCTTAGCGATCATCAGCTGTCCTGGCATAAAAATAGCATTTTCCCCTTGTCCCAGCAACTGTCAAAAAACAGTTTAATGTGTTTTAAAATATGTTGTGCTTTGTCTTCTATTTCCTTGGAAACAAATACAGGTTATCTGTGGCAAGTATAACTGGAGTTGTGTTTTTGGAGTATTGTGAGATGAAGGCACACCTCCTCCCCTCTGATCACCTGCCTGTTTCCACTTCAATCATTTCTCTTCCAGACTTTGCCCTTCCCATTACTGTAGTATGTTGTGTCCTGAAATCCTTTCATACTGTGCCTCACCATCCTATCTATTTTAACACCACCTTCTCTCTAGCCTGCAAACAAGATAGAGGACAGCAAATAGAGCTCCATCATTTTCACTGGGGAAAAAATAGGTATATTTGTAACTATTTGTCTGGGGAAAAAATAGGTATATTTGTAACTATTTGTCAATCAATCGAATCTTGATAGACCAGCATACTGTAGTAGTTATTTGTCAGTTTCCCTGCATTTGTCATTTTGAATAACTGCTTTCATTCAAAATAAGAGAGGTACCTGCCCAATACCTATGCAGTTTCAGTTCTCCCACATATACTTAGTTAATTGCACAATCTGGGGCTATTCCTGCCCTGGTGTCTTCCCCCTTGTTCTTTATTTCAACTTGGAAGAACAAGATGGGTGTGGGAGGAGGGACAGGCAAATTAGCCTAGAGAAGTGAGACTCCCTGAAGTCAGATCCTCCCTGTTCCTGTTGCAGTACCCTGACTGAGTGCAGTTTTCCCCATTAGTTGGTGACATGCTAAAACAGGACATCAGCAAAGTCAGAGAGAAAAGCAATAATCTTGCCTGTAACGAGTGATACAATTACAAATCGGGACACTAAACAGCAGTGATTTATAAATGGATAGAATAGAATCATTGGCAATAGGGACAATTCTGTGGTAGTAACTCAAGAATTAGTGGGCAGCATTCATGAGAAAAGGCCCTGAGAAATTCCTGGGTGGAAGGGAAACCTGAGAAAGAACAAATGGAATGGAGAAGGAATAGACTGGTGAAAAATATGATTGGTTGGCTAGCTTGCACACAAAATAGGATCACTCCACACTGCAACATTTAGTTTTGTTATTAATAATATAACTGATGACAACATTATTTAAATACACTGCAGCTTTGTTCCAATGAAGTCAAAGTCACCTCTTTATTTTCACATCCACTTTCTGCAGTAGATTAGGCTGAACATTCTTGGAAGTGTCATGGCAAAACAAGGATTTGAACTAGTTCTTCTTTGTAATTCTAACTACTGTGCCTCATTTTCTTTCAGTGGCAGATGTAGTTCAAGAAACTAAGCTAATTAGATTCCTCTTAAAACATTTATGTGCCACACCTTATACTTAATTGACAGAGATTCCAGGGATATTCACTTTTCCTTATATAATTCAGTAGGCTATGTTGCTTTTTCCAATGGATCAGAGGATTGAAAAGCTCCACTTCTGGACTCTCAAAAAGACCCTTCACACTACATTTTAAGATGCATATTTAATTTTTTAAACAATGTACATTTTAAAAGATAATATATAACATTACACAACATGTATCATGAGAATGGATGAGAGGCTGGATTCAGCATTAGGTTTAAGAGGCTGGATTAAGTGGAAGCCTCTGAGAAAGCCATGGATCTATTGATAATAGTTTATTGCTGGAAGCCATCTCCCAAGGTTCATTTTATGAGACCAGCATCTCCTTCCTGGAGGTGTAGAAGAGTTTGTTTTTCATGCTGTCCTTGGATGTTTATGATTTTCCTCAGCAGCTGGAAAGAACCGGAAAAAATATACATGACGATTATGTGTCCGTGATGAGGGAACAATGGGGGGCCAGAAGGGGGTGGGAAGGAGGAAACAGCTGGAGCTCAGAGAAGGTGAGGAGGCAAGTATTGGTGAAATACCCAAATCATAAGATTTAGTATGAGATGGGAGAGATTAAGCTAAACCCTCAGAATGGGCCTTCATGCTGAGATTCCAGACTACATTTTAGCCATGTGGGTAATTCCAGGGTACATTTTTAGTCATGTAGGTAAATCTGAGAGGGAGATGAAAGTGGAGATGGCATGTAGGAAATCACTACCTGAACAGGCAGATTCTTGGAGGTTTGTTTACTAATATGACAGCAATCAGAGAGGTCATGGCAACTCCCTTTGTAGGCATGTCCAGGTTAGTCATTTTCTCTTGTATCTTCTTCTACACCAGAAACCAAAAATCCATCAATAAGTTCAAACCTGAAACAAAAACTCTAATCAAAACTCCTTACAGAGAAGAGAGTGAAACTCATGAGAAATAGATCAGCTTTCTGAGTGTGGAAAAAATTTACTCTTTGTAGAAAACTTCAATTTGAAGAAATTGGAGAAATTGGAGAAAAGAACGTAGGAACTGCCATACATAATACCATTACCAAGTTCATTTAGCTCAGCCTCATTTACAGTGACCAACAACTGTTCTCTAGGCTTTCTTAGAAGGTCCCCTTCTGGAAATCTCAGGATCAGATCTTGAGTCTCCCAGACATGTCCTCTTACACTGAGTTAAAGCCCTTCTCCCTTACATGTATTATCAAAGCAATGGTTGTGAGCCCTTATTGTGTTGGACTCACAGAGGAAAAGGAGATGGTAACCAATCACATTCTTCCTTTGCAAACTTTATTACACTTTCAGAAAGAAAAGACAAAGAACTCATATTCTTTTTGTGGAAAAATGCAAAAAGTGACTGTGATTGATTTTCATAATTAGCAAAAGAAATGGAAAATGGAATTGCCTGAATACAGAAAACTGGAGATCTCTGCCTACTAGTATCTTCTAATACTAATCAGTTCCCTCCCAGCCAGGGAAGTTCACTGGGTGATCTGGGGCCAATTGTTCTCTCTTCGCCCAACCTCTTTTACAGGACAGTTGTTGTTGTGGAGGAAAATAGGAAGAGGGAGTGCTATGTTTGTTGCCTCGTGCTCCCAAAGGGAAGACGGGATATCAATCTATCAGATAAATAAATAGACATGTGAACTTTAATAAATGCCTAATTTAGAAGCATTATGGAATATGACATCTCCAGGACTACCAAAACAGATGTTGTGATTTACCCAAGCAGAAAAAAAGGAGTAGACCTTCAGGGGCTATGTCTCTTACTTTACAGAGAAAAAACCTTTTTGTTAAGGCTCCCCTCATTTGAAGGCGTTCAATCCACATCTAATTCAAAGGCAGAAAAGTGTAAGCCTAGAAATTGCCCGTTCACAGTTAATACTTGCATCACAAACCAAGCAAGTGTATCAGGAGCCTGATCACAGACTTCCTTGTTATGGACAAATGCAGAATAATTGTTCCTAACTGTGCCACAATTTATATACATATATATGCACAAGCAGTGACGTAAGTAGCCACACCATGTAGCAATAAGAAGCGCACCACATAAAAACACTGATATTGAGAAATTTAGTATTTGTTACCCCTGAGATCTGACTTGAAATTTTCTCTCAACTGTATTTTCCTCAGGAGCCTGAAGATAATCACTGAATTTGCTGGACATTGACCGATGATCATTCTAAAAAAAGATATTAAAATATGTACAATTCAGTGGCTGCAACAAAATAGGGTGGTCCATTTTTTTAAAAAAAGTGTTCCTTCTCTTCAGCAGATCACAGGCTGCCATGTATTTTTAATTCTAATGTGCTAGTTTGAGGGACAAACTAGATATGATGGTTGCTATGAAATTTGGCATTGCATAAATTTCCTTAAGCTACAGAGCTGACGCACTCAAACTGGTTAAGCTGGGTCTGGTGGTAGAATAGTTATGTTTTAACCTTTACCTGTTGCAAAAGGCCAGCATGCAACTTTAAAGAGCCTAATAAAAACTGTGGAAAGTTCAGTGGGTTGAAACTACCTCCCTCAGCCATGCTTCCAATTCAGTTTCTTCTGCCCACCCCTGACTATTTCATTTCTTTAAAATCTGCTAAACACCTGTTGAGGTACTTTTGGAATTTGCCTTTCATGGCCTTCCAGGGCCTCCCTTAGTAGTAAAACTTACCCTTCACTCACTGCAAAATATAGTAAGCCTGCTCTATAGAGTTTAGGGCCTTCCCTCCTGCTCATTCTGCTGAATGGCCTCCCGGACCTGGACCTTAAGGTCCTTCTCTGATGGTACCATTGGCTTGGCTGTGCAATGCCAATAGTGTGAGAAACATTCTAGCTATTTAGTTTCCCCTTGAAAATTAACTCTATAAACCAACCAGCCAAATGCCTACATGTACAGACGTGTATGCACCACATGTCTGGCTATCATTTGGAGTATGTAAAAACAAAAACAGAATGGTGCAGGATCAGTATGTCTGTAGTTCCAGTTTGCAGAGATGGGGGGGTGGGGGTAACAGTCTGAGAAATTCTGGTAGAGACACAAATCTAACCTTTACCTCAGAAATCTGTTCTCCCTGTAGCACCAGCGCTTTAGACCCAGCCTATGTGCTACAGAGAGACACGGCTCTCCAGCAGCCAGACGGGAAATTAAGTGTCCTTGTCATATCCTCCATTTAAAAAGCACCTGCATGTTTTGTCATCCTTAGTATTGTGGTGGCTATTTCCAGAACCTGGAACTTTTGTCTATATTAATGTTGGTTCTGAGTGTGTGTCCCTTGAACTTTAAAAATGAGCGTTTGAAGGGACAAAGGAGTGGAAACGGATGAGGAAACTAAAGGAATGCGTCAAGGAAGGGCCAACTGTGCTCAGAACAGCTTCTCATAAGTGGGGGATTCTTCACGCGAGATATTCCAGAAATGCGATGAATGAAATGGGGGAGGGGTGTTAATTTCAGCAGGGCTTTCATAAAACAGTCTCCTGAGCGTTCTTTCCTCTACTTAAAAAACAACACGATCATCATCTCATATTCTTAGAATGGGTAATAATGTGTGATTTGAGTTTCCTGATTGGATGTAGGGGAATATTTTTCCTGATTTCCTCCCATCCTCTCTGCCTCTTCAGCTTCAGTCCCAAATGTAGACCTTTCATTTGCATGATTTTTAAACAGAATGGCAAGGTTTGCTTTCTTCTGCACTCAACCATGGAACTACATTATGACTACTCTGCAGTTGCACCAGTTTCCCACGTGCTAAGGATGACCTTTCCAACCTGAACAAACTTGGACCCAGCCACCTCCTCATACACTGTCTCATAATTTAAGATCATTTTTTTAAATAAAATGATGTATTGTTGGTATATGACACCAGGTAAACTATCAAAAATGTGCAAAAGTATTTCCAGATGTGAAAAGCATGTGGGGACATTTTATCATGCATGGGGGACTAGTGAGAAAGCTAAGAAATTTTGGATACAAATTCATATAATGATGCAAAGGATATTAAAGATTAATATTGCTAAGAAACCAGAACTCTTTTTATTGGGACTTATGGACAATGAATTAGAAAAGATGATGGTAGATTGATATTGTATATGATAATTGCAGCAAGATTACTGTATGCACAACGATGGAAGAATAGTGAAATTCCCACAGTGGAAGAGTGGATTGTGAAAATGTCAGAATTTGCAGAAATGGTGAAGCTGACCTGTTTGGTGAGCTTGTCCTAATAGTAAGCAAAGTGAGTTGTTGTCTCAGTCAGCAGACCTTGGAAGCAGGAAGATGCAGCAAACTTTTGGAAGGCTGACCAGTGCGTACCACGTGATTTGCCCTGAGCTGCCTCCTAAACTAAGTTACAACTCCAAGGCACAGTGGACGTTCTGTCCCCTCACTCGCAGTCTGGTTCACCTTTGTACCGGGAACAGGAGACAGGCTGTTTATTCTTCACCTCAAGCAGCAAAGTCATTTAGGCCAGGCCCTGTGATTTCTCAGTGCGTGACAAAGACAAGGTTGTGCCAGCTCAAGGTTGGAGGAGTCCCTGAACAAGATGCCCTAAGTGTGCCACCCTTGTAAGTTCCTCTTTCTGCCCCACCTTTCCGTCTACTTCCT
The DNA here is from genome assembly GCF_059951505.1 of Python bivittatus. Lineage (NCBI taxonomy): Eukaryota > Metazoa > Chordata > Lepidosauria > Squamata > Pythonidae > Python > Python bivittatus. The sequence continues at coordinate 14,216,046 of NW_028277067.1, read as the reverse complement.
CTCCACCTTCTCATGACTTTCCATCTACCTGAACCTATCCATTCCAGAGGTTTTCCAGACATTGAAGGCTGAGGGGCAATGGCGTAACTCCAGACCTTACACTGTTTTGACCCTTCCAAGGTACTTCTACACCAGTATTTCTCAACCTTGGCAACTTTAAGATGTGTGGACTTCAACTCCCAGAATTCCCCAGCCAGCATGCTGACTGGGACAAAAAAGTCAACATTTGAAAGGACATGCAGTATTAAAAGACAAAGCTTGACAAAAACATGGAATCCTGCAAAAGTAAAAACAAGTCCATCAGTTTCCCCTCTAGCCTCACCATCAGATGCTTTTTATTCTGGAGATAATTACTGTATTGCAAGAAAGGTGCAATTACCTATGCAGATTATGGTGCATTCTGACTCAAGAAACAGATTAAAGATCAGTAAAAATTATCCAGCGAAGGCCAAAACTTACCATGGTTGATGTACTTAAAAAATGCTGGAAGAACAAAAAGTGATCTTAAGAAAGAAGGAGTGTTTTTAACATAAATGACAGAATTTGAAACCCATATACAGAATCACAACCCCCTATTAGGAATATATATGAATTACTGTTAAAATATGACACAGAGATAGAACAAGTAAAAAAATTGCATGATAAAGTGGATGCAAAATTTTAAAGAAACAATTACAGTACAAGAATGGGTGGAACTATGGGAAAAAAATCAATAAATTTACCCCAAACTATAATTTAAGAGAAAATTGGTATATTGTAAAATGTTTTATAGATGATATATAACTCTGTCAATAATCCCAAAAATACATAAATCTTATAACAACAAATGCTGGAAATGTTGCAATATAGAAGGAATATTTTATCATATGTGGTGGTTATGTAAAAGAAGTACTGGAAAGATATGCATAGTATTATTCAAAGAATTTTAAAAATAAAGCTTGAATTGAAATGATCCAGAATATGAATAAATAACATCACAATCTATTAAGATATATGCTGATGGCAATGAGGACAAATCTGGCTGAACATTGGAAAAGAGACCCTTTGCTGACAGTATTGGACTGGGGAACCAAACTTGGGGAATATGCAGCAATGGTAAAATTAATAATTTACATTTAGAATAGAAACTTGGCGAAATTTAAGCAAGAATGGCTCCCCTCTATATCATACATCATACAACAAGGCAAACGTAGACTTAAGAGTATGGTTTTTAAAGGGAAAAATAATTGATGCAAGGACTGCAATCAAATAATTTCAAATGTTTATAAACATGTTCATTCTAATTATCAGTTGGGCTACAATGGGTGGGAACTGGAAATCAATTGGTTTTCTAATAATGTTTTCACTGATTTTTCTTTTTTCTTTCTCTTATTATTTTTCTCTTCCTTTTTTTATTTTCCTTTTTGTATGATTATGTGCACTTATCCTTGAATAATGTTAAATGGTGGTGTTATTAACATCTTGTCTAGAATTTTATAGAGACTTTTAGTTTTTAAAAAGATGGTACAATGTAGTCAGTTCTATAAAGCTAATTCAATCAATTACCTAATTACTGAAGTTTAGATTTCATGACAGTGGTAAACTCTGTTTATTCAGTGATATTATATTCTTTTATCTACAACTTTTCTTTTCTCTTTTCTTTTCTTTCCTTTTCTTCCTTTTTTCTTTTTTTAACTATGTACTCTGCTTTTTCCCAATTTCTTTAACAATTTTTTTTTTGAAAATCAAGATGCTGGGAGTACAAAGGTCAGGGCTGCCATGTCCACCATCTTGACTTTTTTGGCCCCACTCCCACAGACTCTAACTGCCCTGTCCTCATCCTCACTCCCCCCCATGTGCTTTTGTTGTTTTGTTTTATATTTTAAAAAAGGCTAGCCAATTACTGCAAGGGGACATGAAGTGGAGTTCCAAAATTTGCCCTTTCATTCTACTGACTTGGTTGGTGCAATAATACTGTGGCCCCATGGCAGCTTTAGCTCTACAGGAGGAGGGAAATGGGGAGAGGCAGGAGTTCCCACCAATGAACAGCCCGGGGGTTGCTTCAAAATTCCACGGTTGTGATTATTCTTGAGTCATAGCCAAGGAGAAGTGAATTGATTCGATTTTCTGAGGATGTTAAGATGGAATCACAGGGACACAGTACCACTCCAGGAACAACATGAAAGCCGGTTTTGGAAAGGTTTCTTCCCACTGAATGTTGCAAAAGAAAAAGAACAAGCAAGGCTTTTTTTAAAATTATGTGCCATCAAGTCAATGGCTTAAAGACTATATAGATTTTCTCCAGGATAATCTGCATATTGTCATGCCTGTATGTTACATAACGTTTGCTGTTTGGGACAATTTGAGGTCAGGAAGCATGTTCCCAATGAAGGAAGCCTTACAGACCACGAAAACTGCATATCACATGCTCCAAGGACTGTGCCGAGTCCTAGGAATCCTACTGATTTCTGTTCATAGTAAGGGAGAAAGTTCTCTTCTACCACCAAAGTTGGAAAGCATTCCCCAGAGACATGCAATTGTTTTGTAGTTTTCTGGGAAAACTTTGGCTTAGATTCAAACTAGTTGAGCTCATCTGTATTGAACTGAACTAGTTATCCACTTGTATGTAATTGATATCACATTGGTTTCAACAGATCTACTGTAATCATGACCAAATATTGACCCATCTTTTTATCTTTGTAACGATTTAATCTTCTTTATGGTTTTATTCTGTTCTTACAATATTTGGGACTTTTAGACTATACCCACTCACCTTGGAATAAGGCTTCTTTGAGGTTAACGAGGCTTATTTCCAATGCCAGAGCATTTAACTATGGGAAAATATGTGCTGGCAATATCTTTTTTCTGCTGTGTCCCTGTGATATTTCCTTTAACAAAGTCAGTCTGTGCATGAGACAGGCTTAAATTGCCTTAGCTCTGCTAGTGTCAAAAATATGTTTTCCCCTCTTATTCCAACACCATCCAAAAGCAACCTCCAAGTGAATAAAGTCTGTTAGGCTTTGACACCCATTACCTTGGAAAAAAGTCAGGTGATTGCAGTGATTTGGAACAGAGGCTCAGTTATGGGGACAGCAAATGTTATATACTTTTCTGCTGACTCAAGGGCAGATGCACAGTACTAATTTGGCAGTGGGGAAAGGCCCTAGAAGAAAGGATTTAGAACAGTGTTTCTTTAACTTGGCAACTTTAAGATGTGTGGACTTCAACTCCCAGAATTCCCCAGCCAGCCATGTTAGCTACGGAATTCTGGGAGTTGAAGTCCACGCTTCTTAAAACTATCAAGTTTGGAAATCACTGATCTAGAGGAACATTATGAACCAGGAATGAATGGTTGATGTTCCTTAGCAAGAAGCAAATGTTTCTTGGTGAAGCTAATATTAGATCTGTCTTTCTAACACTAAGATCTGGATGGAGTGTTCAGAATAGGGAAATTGTAATAAACGTTTCCTGAAACTATTTCACCAAGCTTTCTTAATTAGTTCTTCCTGATGTATTGAACACTAGCTGTTGTTGACTGGGGAAGATAGATCTTAGTCGACTGCATCAAGTCCACTGATGAAGCAGAAACAGGAAGTTCTTGGAGATATAACAGTTTAATGTATAAAGTAGGTATTTAAAATCTCTTAGAATGTAAGACTGAGGAGTTTTGTTTGAACAAAACAAAATATAACATATAACAATATATATACCAAATATAGTTTATGGCTATATTATGAAATCTTCATACAATATATTTACAAAGAAAAGAAAGAAAAATAAGGAAGCTATAAGCTGAAAACATCCTCATGCCTCCACAGAAATATAAACAGAGAATTTTCTTTTTTATTATGTCTGTTCTGTCTATAACTCTGCACAACTTATTTTTTTAATAATTAAATAAATAGGCTTAAATAAATAAGCCTAAATATTACAAAAAACGTGTACCTTCCAGTTACTTCTCATCCAAAGGAAACCAAACCTGGGTTAAACACTTCCTATGGAACTTCTCACCCCTTGGGAGTAATGGAGGACAGATAACGATGCATAGGAGCCAGGATTACTCATTGTGCTAATCCATTATTTGTTTGAATTAGAGTTTGTAGAATAAATAGGATCTGCGTTCATGCCAAGCCATGGTCTACATAACACAGGGGCTGGGTTCAGTGAAAAAACTAGGCCGAACCAAAACAAACCACATTAGAGTTTAATGCAATGTGTGAATTACCTTAAACACATAAAGGACAACAGCTGTTGAAGCAAATTCAGCCTTTTGAAATTAACCATGTGGGAGGCACGAATCCATGGGTTTGATTTAATAGATGCAGATTTCACCTCGCTGTCATGCATACCGGCTTGCATTTTGCCAGATTAGAGACCCTCTGTCCCAATCCATAGCTGTGAATGTGGAAGACGTAAGATGGACACAAAAGTCTTACCAGTGGGATTTTTGGGGGGGGAGGGGAATGTTTTTTGTAAGCATCTGTTAAAGAACTGCCCCAACAAACGATGGATTTGGACCAGCGTTTATGTCACCCTAGTGGTGGAGTTATGGTTCTCATGCTCATGCTTTAGTTGCCTTTGAAACTTGGAAATTGGCAGCCTACACAACTTTATCCTGGTTAATGGTATTTAAGATCTCTCACACTGATTTCAATGAGTCAGGTTGCTTGCATATTAAGAAATGCAGCTTTAACAGATAAACCCTTTGGATAATAGAACAAGTCCAGTCTCTTCCTTGTCCTATTGCCAAAAGCTGATCTGCTCATCAGGGTCACTTTTGGAAATAAACATACCTGGATTATACCGGGAAGTAAACTTAACTTTTTGCCCCTGGCCTATTTTTGGCTGAAGAGGAAGGACATCCAGTACCATTTTCCCACCCACTACAGTCCCCCTTTGCTTCAACTGGAAAGCCCCATGATTATAGGAATGGCCTTTGAAGGAATTGTTCTCAGTTCCGAGAAAAGTGGCTGGAAAATTCTGTTTGTATAAACTCTATATTGTTTTATTGATTTAAAATATTTATAACTAACCCTGTGTCAATGGATCTCACAGCGGAAAATGGTCTGTAAAAATATAACAACAACCCCACAGTGGGGAGTCAAGGCTAACTGACGGTGGGCTGAAACCTAAATGTTTGGGGTAAATAGCTAGGTTTTCACATAGGGCCAAATTAAAACTAAAACTTCCCCACAAACAAGCCCTTTCATAATCAAGATTATGAAGAAGCCGTATGTTTTGGGAACACACAGGGAGTTTTCTGAATGGGGCCGTGCCCCTCACCCCCTAACTTTATTCATATTTGGTTTGATTTTGCTTTCTCTCTCATACCAGAGAGAGAACAAGAAAAAAGGGACAGCCGGTTTGCTGTAGGGCAGTGTTGTCCAAACCTGGCCACTTTGAGTGGACTTCAACTCCCAGAATGCTGGCTGGGGAATTCTGGGAGTTGAAGTCCACGCATCTTAAAGTGGCCAAGTTTGGACGACACTGCTGTAGTGGTTAAGGCTGTGGCCCAGCACATAGGAGGAATGAAAGCCAGCTAAATGGCTTTGTGCCAGTCACTCTCTTTCAGCCCACCCACCTTACAGGGCTGTTGTTGTAGGGAAAATAGGAGCAAGATAAGAAGTGGGAGGATTATGTACACCCCTTGAGCTGTGCAAAATATAGGTGGGTAATAAATCTAATAATAACTTTTTTTAAAAATGCCACTTGGTACATTTTTGAAAAAGAGAATCCTCTAAGCAGGGGTAAGTGCGTAGGCTGGGGGCAGGCTTAGCTGGCTTTGGTGGCTGGTTTTGAAAAAGTTAATATTTGGATGGGAGACCACCAGAAAAATCCCAGAGGTGTAGATAGGTTGGGAAGAAAACGAAAATCCCAGAGGAAGACCCTGGCAGACCACGCCTTATTGTGGCCAAAAAACCAACACGGACGTGTCTGCATAATTACGAGGAGTCAGACTTGAACATTCAGATAGTTCATCCTCAACAGCTGTGTTTTCATTCAGCACCTGAGATTACCATTAGAGATAATTTGAAACCTTAATTAACTTCTACAAAACTGTTACATACTGAACTATATACAAATGGCTGCCCTCTAGTGGCCAACCCACGTTTTTTTAGATTTCTTTTTTATTCTGCCTTTCTTATTTTCGTAAATAGCTCAAGGCAGCAAACTTACCTAATACTCCTTCCCCACAACAACAACCCTCTGAGGTGAGTTGGGCTAAGAGAACAACTGGCCCAAAGTCACCCAGCCAGCTTTCATGCCTAAGGCAGGACTAGAACTCAGAATCTCCTGGATTCTAGCCTGGTGGCTTCCCCGCTAGACCAAACTGATTACTAAATTGACCCACACTCGGATTTGCACAATGTGAGCCACAAACTATGCAGATATCCTCACACAACTTGGCCATAAAAAAACCTAGGCAAGGCACCAAGCTTAGCAGGTTGTGTGAATGAGGCCACTAGGATTATAAATGAGCTGCTAAGCATATTGAGTGAACACAGCAATTGTGTCTTTACTATAAATCTTTCTGATTCTTATTGAGGATTCTCAGATATTGTTGAACTACAACTCCCAGCAGCCCTGGCTAAGACAGTCAAGGTGAGGGATGCTGGGAGCAGGAGGACCCAACAGTCCTCCTGTCTGTTTCATTGCTTTTGTATCTCAGGATGTGTTTCTGTTGCAATAACTATCTTTCCTCAAGATTAGAACATGCTTAAAACTAACGCAGAGTGTTTCAAAGGAGAGAGGATAAACGTTTTGCCACCCCACATGAAAATAGTCATGGAAATCAATGTTTTCCTTCCTCCTGCCTATAAAAATATACCTGTCCAAGCTGAGAACCAATCTTCGCAGCTAGCAATTAGCTGAGATGTCCATTCTGATGGAGAAGAATGGATAATTCAGGACTGGTCTGTAATGGTATGTAGGAAAGACCTTGGGAGACAGGGCCCAGAGTCACTGCCTAGGGAAGCCCATGAGACATGAATCTGTCGACTGGTTCTGCTCCTTGGTTACTGCACACATTGCTGTGTTTTGTGTTGTTTTTAAATGCAGTGAGCTGCCCAGAGTCACTATGAGTGAGAGTGGCAAATGATAGTTAGATAGCTAGATAGGCAATTGATTATGTGCAATCAAGTCATTGATGAGTCTTAGTGACCACATAGTGACCATGAATTTTATCCATGAATATCTAACCTGGTCCTTCAGGTCTTCCAACGGTGCACCTGTCACCACTGTAATTGAATCCAGCCACCTTGCTGCTGGTCATCCTCTTCTCTTTCCTTCCACCTTTCCCAGCATTAGAGCCTTTTCCAGAGAGCTGGGTCTTTGCATAATGTGTCTTGAAGTAGGATAATCTGACCCTGGTCATTTGTGCCTTGAGTGAGAACTCTGGGTTGATTTATTTGATGATCCATGGGTTAATATTATTCATTTTGGCTTTGTTCACACTATATGCTAAACCAGGCCAGATAAAGACCTGGTGTCTGTGCTTGTGCAAGATACTAAGCTTTGTTGGTGCTAAACCTGGATAGGTCATTACTATTATTATTGGCTCAGGATGTTGCATAAACCCAGGCAGTTGATAAGTTTATGGTTCAATGTATTTCATGAATCCAGAAAAAGGGTTAATTTGGTAACCAGGTTAAGTGTGTTACTGGTGGCTGGAGAATTCTGGGGGTTGAAGTTCACACATCTTAAAGCTGCTCAGGTTGAGAAACACTGCACTAGAGGGTTGGCAACTTTTCCTGTTCATTTTTATTTATTTTTCAATCATTCTCTAATCAACAGGAGGCATGTCCAATGCTGTGGTGAATACACTAGTGCAGTGTTGTCCAAACTTGGCCACTTTAAGATGAGTGGACTTCAACTCCCAGAATTCCCCAGCCAGCCATGCTAGCTGGGGAATTCTGGGAGTTGAAGTCCACTCATCTTAAAGTGGCCAAGTTTGGACAACACTGCACTAGGGGCAGGGCCAAAAATGGAGCCTATTTAATGTGGTGTGAGTGTATGCATAGGGGTAGAGCGGCTTGGCTCTCCAACCCTGTTGAACCTTTCCACAACTCCTGGGAAAAGTCAACAAAGTATGCTAACACAGCCACTTTCATTCCAGAGAAACTCTCTCTGCCCCTAGTTTATCAATGTAGCATCTGCCTTCCTTCAATAACCTAGTTCAGGGGTTTTCAAACTTAATTAGATCACAGAATCTATTAGTCAAAAAAAAAAAAAAATCCAGAACCCATAAAAAAAAAAAAAGGCAAAGCTCTAGTGATAGTTGTCTGCATTTGAATGAACTGGTTTTTTTCCTCCTTAGTCTCTTGCAAAACCCCATCAAGTTCTTGTGGAACTTTGGATTCCATGGAACACAGTCTGAAAACCTTTGGTCTAGGTTCCTTTCCCAGAACAGTACCATTGTTTCATTAAGAATTTGAATCTTTATTGGTGATTTCTGGGGAAGCAATGGTGCACAGAAGACAGCTCCACAAGAGTGGAGCCAGTGGCCGTGGCACAAAGAGGAGCTGGTGAACGGATTGGCTCCTCAGAACCCCTTCCCGGATCAAGGAGACTAGGATCACCCACAAGTTTGTGTCGTACAGAGGCTCCCCACCAAGAGGTCAGAATAGTGATCTCCAGTGGGTTTGAGAGCTCTGAGAGCCGGGAGAAAGTCATCCTGCCTAAGTGTCTGGTTCAGCCCAAGAACCACAGCGAGACAAATCCAGGGACAGTTCAGCTTACACCTAGTAGACAGAATCTTGCCAGACTAACTCTAACCCCCAACGACAGCAACTAAACACTCCGAATTCCTTAGGGTAGTACCAGTCTCCTTCTCTTCACTTTCACACACTCTGGCTGAGGGCCGAGGAGATGCTTGGGATTCCTCTCCGCCCCCCTATGACCTTGGACCTCCTCACTCATGTCTTCCATCACATCAAGCTGCGGTTCCACGCCTTCAAAAGGACACTGGGTTCGCCCACTTCCTCTCTTAATTGCCTTACAAAATTGCTTGTTCTTGATCTTTTGGATGTTAAGAACCTTCTGAAGGGCGAGTTTCATTATGCTAGGACAGCTTCCTTCTATCCTGGATGAAAGAAGTTTCATGTAAGTTTAAGGATTAAAAAGAAAACTCTTAATTTTTGGAAAACAGCAAAAGAGTTGAATGTTGATTTTGGAAAATTAAGGGGCCAGACAGACTTGAAAGAATATTTCCTGTAGGTTGTTTAAAATTTTATAACAGTGTATGTGAAGATTTTGAAATTAACTAACAAATCCTCCCATGGGACAGTTCTGTTGATTGGAAAATAAACATATGATAAGAGGGGACTTTGAAGGTTGACCAGAAGGAACCAGAGAGAACTAAGGATTACAATTAAAGGAGAAGAGTCCTATTAATACAATGGAGCAATATTATCTGAAATTAAGGCTCTCTGGGAACAATATACTCAGAAATTACTTTCAAGTTTGTCTGCCACTATAAAAATGGAACAGAGGCTACAGAAGAGGAACAGATTTTACTTGACAAAACAGAGACAGAAACTGACTTGAATGTGGATTTGAAAATGGATTTTTTTTAAAATGCCATACTACAAGACTAATACGGAAAAAGATGATGTGGATTTGAAAATGGATTTAAAATGACAAAACTATAAGAGTGATATGGAAAAAGATGCCACAATGGATTTACAAATGAAACTGGCTGTTTTAATAACTAAAGGGGACATACAAATAATAAATCAGAAGAGTGACTTGGATAGCCTTCTCATCTTGGATTTACAAAAGGGACATTAACTAGTGAAGCTGTTCCTGAGAGGAGACAAAGAGAAAATGATAAGAAATCAACTTGTGGGATATTATTTGATGGGATTAAAGATCAAACTTTAAAAAAGTAAACAGAAGGACTATAAAGTGAATTTATTCGATCAGGGTTATAATATATATGTTGTGGTTTCTGATAGCTATTAATGGAATTTCTTTTTGACCAGGACTGAATGATGAGCCTTTAAAGATTTGTTTATAAATGGGGAGAGATTTCTTTTGCTTTATTCCTCAAAGAAAGTGATAAGTTGAAATATAAAATGGATGTATTTGATTACAGTAAATAAATATTTCTGATAGCTCTTAATGGACTTTTGCTGAATAGGACTGAATGAGTTTTTACAATTTGTTAAGAGATGAGATATGGGAAGAAGAGATTAAAAAAAAAAATTATTGAAATACTAGAGAAGGTGTTAAGTTACTGAAGTTGTTTATACTTGTCTGGAGGGAGGGGGGAGTCATTCTTTTATATATCTCCTTTTCTTTTTTCTTGTTTCCTTTTCTTTTTTCTCTCTCTTTGCACTTTTTCTTTTATTCACTTTTTATATTTCAGTTTGTATTAGTCTTTTGTCTTTGTATTTGTAAACATTATTAAAATTATTACCAAAAAAAGAATTTACATCTTTATTGTATATAACAAGGTCAGAGAAATATTAGTTGAAAATAATAAAAGAATGAAAAAAGAAAGGATGAGCAAATGCCTCAGATAATATCAGCTTGAGGAACAGGCATTCGCATAGCCTCATGAGAACTTCATATAACCCAGATCTCAATCCATGAAATAAAACAGAATCTATATCTCAGCTAACTTCACTGAGTTAGTAAAGTTCTTGTCCAGGTCACCAGATCCAGGCACTTTCTTGCCAAGGGGAGAACTTGCTTTTGTGACTCACTTGCACATCATGCTTGCCCTGGTGAGAAAATGGTCCACTAGACAATTGTTGAGGACATGAATGCACAATCATGTCCTCAACCAACTGCCAGCCCATCAAATAAGGCAGCCTCCGTCGGCCTTTTCTTGCTCTACTTCAAGTTATCTTTCTTCTGCCAATGGAAGCCATGCTGACTGGTCAGTCTACAGCAAATCCTTTGAAGGGAAATTTAGAGGCAAGGGGCTGCCCTGCTATTAGTCATGTGAGGCTACTGCAGGCATGCCACCTTCGTCCCTCGCCACTGGTTTTCAGGACCATTTGCCTATGGATGACAGGGCAGTCAAGACACTCCCACTTTTTTTGCCAACCCTTTGCTATCAGTTTTCCAATCACATGGAATGATCAGTCTGTGGGATTGGAGAACTAAGCATACCTCTTTCCTCCCCTTCTCTCACCATGGTGGGGAGAGAGAAATAGGTCTTTTATCTGGTTCTCTTGCCATGGGTAGCAGGAGAAGCAGGGAAAGAAAAGGAAGAGAGAGACACAGTAGAGAACAGTCCTCCAATCCCAAGTATTAATCACTCCCTAGGATCAGAGAACTGACAGCAGAAGACCCACTGTTACTGGTACCAACAGAGGCACTGGCCACCACCCCACCTTTCTCTCTTCTTTGTTGCCAAGACAAAATAAAGGTAGGAAGTGTAAGGAGCCCTTCTTTAAGCATAACTTAAAAGCTTTAAGCGTGACAGCTGGGTAGTGGTATCTTAGAAAGCCCACCTTAACATCTACCACTTGAGACAAACCCTTCACTCTGCCTAATAGTAGAGTTGGCCACCTGCTAATAGAAAACTGCAGAAGCAATCACCAGGGAAACAGAATGGACTGTTTTGAGAGGAAAGCCCCACAATTATTTTTATCCGTCAGTCTGAGGCAGGAATCCAATATAGATTTAAAGTAAATCCTATTTAATTCAACTGTGTTTACTTAAATAGACAATTATAGTGCAATTTCCAGAAAAGGCCTCTGGATGGCAATATATTACAAGAGAAAGAAATAACCACAATACAATTTTGGCAGTACTGTAATACATTTGCAAAAAGGAAGAGTACATTGGTCATTTTCTTATTCCTTTGCAAGCTGTTTTCAGGGCCACGTTCTGAGAACCAGAAGAGTTAAAAATTCCCCACCACATACAGTGTATGGTCCTCACACTTCCACACAGAAGCTATCCTGACATAACTGGACAAATAGGGAAGGCAATGTGATTTGAATAGGAATAGGAATTGGGTTTACATAAGACTGAATCCTAATATTCAGTATGGAGTTTGGTTTTGGCTTAGTGCAATGAGTGAATTCGACCACAGGGAGAAGGAATTTATATGGATGCATTCATTCAATCTCGCCAGTCACTGAAGAATAATGTTGCTGAGCAAAGACAACAGTAACAGGTTGACGATCATGGCTGAGAAACTGTCTTGAGGGATGAATGCATTCACATACTCATTTAAATTTGGGTGCAATCTGCTTGTTAATACCTCTGTCAATGTAACTTTTTGGTTAGATCTACGCTTGGTTTGCTATTGAAACTTTGGGTTATGGAGTTCTAAGCTCTCTGTCTAGAATTTTTATTGTAAATTATTTTAAGGTCACAAAATCCTTCAATGTGTTCTGTTTTGAATCTGGGATTATAGAATTGTTTTCTCTTGAAAAGTGGCATAGAATGTTTGAAATAAATAATGAATGGCTTATTTTAATTCTTCTCAGCCTTTTGGCTAAGATCAGTTAGGCAATCACCCCCATGGCCACGCTGGCTAGGAATTTTGGGAGTTGTAGTCCTAACACATCAGGAGATTGTGTTGGAGAAGACTACCTATAATAGCATTTTGCAATTTGATACCTGCCAAACACCTTGAACTACAATACACTATTTTCAAATCACAAGCAAACCATCCATTTTCACTTGCATACCTACTGTTACAATCAATACATCACTAAACAATGGTTTCAAGCTCTGGTTTACTGTCCTAAAACAAACCATACACCTGCTGTGTTCGCTCTCTAAACTAAACCAAAAGTAAGCAAATCACACTCTAGCTTAACCTGATTTGTGTATATTTTCTCTCTACTGCATATTCTTCAGCTATGCCTTTATGTGTCTTGTGATCCCTCATTTCCATCCCATTCTCAAATACACACAACCATTATTGGCCGAGCTCTCATCCATCTGCTGGATTTATGCAACACACTAAACTCTTTTTGCACCCTTGTACTAAACGACAGTATGTGATTTGCTTGGTTTTGGCTTAGTTTATTCAATAAACTATATAAATATTTAAAATATAAATTTTTGAAATAAATCTGGCTTATGTTATGAGTAAAACTCAATCTTTCTTATGCTGCCCATTCTTACTCCTACCCCATATCTATACTTAGACCCCTTCAAACACAACTCATTCCGCTCCATCCCAAATCAAGAGTGAATCTCTGCAAATAATCAACATCTTTAAGATCCAGTTGCTTCAGACAGAGAAACATTTATTTTGCTAGCTGATGGAATCTCAAATAAGGGGTTATATGAAAGCAACAAGAGATATTTTTGCCAAAGAGTTAAAAACCAAAAGTGGCTAGCAGTAGAAAGAGATTTTTTCCCCCAGGATGGTAGAGGAAGATTTATTTCACGCTATCTGCTTTCGGCACTGGATGAAGGGAAAGGGAACGCTGCTGATGGTCTTTTGCTCTGGTTTAGGGAGGTCATCCAAGCTGGAAAACAGAGAAATTCTGGTATATAACCTCTGAACCACTCTCCCTTCCATCCTCTGTACCAGTAGGTGCAACAGCTGACACTGGTACAAGGGTTGGGAGAGAAAGGAGAAGAGTCTGGAATTCTTTCTCCTTTCTGCAGGTGGTGGGAAGAGATGTCCATCAAAGTGAATTATCTGTAAGAGTTGGTAAATGAGAAAGAAATAATTAGAAAGATTTAAACTAAGAGAACCCGGTTACAAAAGACATCTTAGAACACAAGAAGAAATTGCAGGTTTTCTTTAAATGCCAGTGAGGTATTGTGCTTACAGTCTTAAACTAGCAACGGAGACATCCATGGGTAAGGTGATCATGAGGCCTCCTCTATTTGAGGGGGTCCCCAGTCCAGGTTTAGCTGAAGGGTAAACAGGGTTGAGGAGGGAGGGTTGATGCACATCAACTCACCTGTTCAAAGTCTTTCCCACTGTAATCAATCAAACAGTGTAAACTTTGCATTAATATCTATCTTTTTTTTTTGGTTTCTTCGAGTCAGTGTTGACTCCTGGTGTTTGCTAGGACTAATCCCCGCAGTTTTCTTGGCAAGCTTTTCTGAAGTGGTTTGCCATTGCCTTCTTCCTAGGGCTGAGAGAGAGTGACTGGCCCAAGGTCACCCAGTTGGCTTTGTGCCTAAGGCAGGACTGGAACTCATGGTTTCCCATTTTTAGCCTGATGCCTTAACCACTACACCAAACTGGCTCTCATCTATCAATTACAACATGCATTTTAGGTAAACCTGTGTCCTTTTTTGTCCATGCAAACTTCTGCTTGTTGTGGCAATATCTAAGTGCTTACTTTATTTATCTGTGGGTGACCTAAGGCAAGTTACTTTTGCTCAACTTAATCTACTGCACTTTGCAAAATTATTGTGAGAATAAAATGGGTGTGAATGCAGGCTACTTGAGATCACTGGAGAAAGGCAGGTAATAATGTAATCAGGATATTGAAATGCAAATAGCAATTAGTATTTTAGAGTTCTAGGCATCTTATTTAATAGTTAGATGTTACACCATGTACAGGCAATTATGCACTGCTGTTATGATGTTTTCACATTAGAAGAGTCTCTTTTCTCCATGGAATGGATGTACAGTAAGTGAAAAACCGAAAGATCAGTGAAGCTAATTACAGATTTGTTATTACCTCTGCCATTAATAAATACCTTTATTCCAGGGAACGGGGGTGGTGGTGGTGTTATTCAAACGAATTCTACATGAAAGTGCCAGAAATATTAAGAGAGGAATAGCAAATTTAGATCTGCAGCCCCAAAATTTCTTCTTCTTTATGTAAAATTTCTAAAACTTCTTCAACTGAAGTTCAAACCAGAAACTGCCATGGGAACTCATCTTCAGAAAGTTAGACAAGCATCCTTAAATTCTCTCTTTGAAATGTAATAGTGAGCATTTTGAGAATGAATGGTCACCATTGCACTTCAGCCCCTTTTTTGGTGTAGTGGTTAAGGCACCAGCCTAGAAATTGGGAGACTGTGAGTTCTAGTCCTGCATTAGACACAAAGTCAGCTGGGTGACCTTGGCCAGGCACTCCCTCTCAGCCCGAGGAAGGAGGCAATGGCAAATTGCTTTTCAAATCTTGCCAAGAAAACTGCAGGGATTTGTCCAGGCACTCGCCAGGAGTCAACACTGACTCAAAGGTGCCAAAAAATAAAAAATGTTATTATGCTATTCCTCTTGGATTTTTTTTAAAAAAATTTTTATTCTTATTGTGCTCTGTTTCTATGTTATACAGTACAAAAGTATAATAAAGAAAGCCTTTGCCTTCCAGAAGTATAGAACCACAGCTCCCATCATTTCTGTTGAAAGGCAAAACAATGGGGAAAATAATATTAGATCAGCATGACCCTGTTGGATGGGGAAGATGAGGCTGTAGTTCAAACCAAAGTCCCAGATTCAGAAAAGCTGGTCTAGAGGGGCAGCCTGTAAAGAGTGAATTTGGCCAGAGGAAAAGAAAATAGCTGTTTTTATTTGTGTTTGTATTCTCTCTTAATAATGTGCTTATTAAAAACATTTCCTTTCTGCCTTTTGACCATGTTTCCCCAAACCAGTTTACAATTGCCAGTAAGAATAATCTACATAAATTAACAGCATACAGAAAACAAAAACCACACAAGGACGTTTCAGCAAACAGCATAAAAGAGATTTCAATTAAGATCAAATGCTTTACTCAGGGGAATAGGAATAATTTTAACCTCATGTCTAATTGTTAACAAAGTAAATAATAGGCAAATAAATAACACTAAGGCTGCACTGAAAATATCTATGTTCTTGCTTATTTGCCCTGTCTAGTTGCATAGAAACAGACCTATAGTGAAATCCTATAAATATCCACTCATAAGTAAGTCCTAATGTAATTTATTGGATGCAAGATTTCCCCCTTCCCAATTGAATCCACATATCTGCTCTAGAATTTCCTAGTACATAGGAATATAACATGGCACATTGGAGGGACACAAATTCCTTTGCAGAATACTTCTCTCTCAAGGCAGTGTTTCTCAACCTTGGCAACTTTAAGGCGTGTGGACTTCAACTCCCAGAATTCCCTAGCCAGCCATGCTAGCTGGGGAATTCTGGGAGTTGAAGTCCACACATCTTAAAAGTTGCCAAGGTTGAGAAACCCTGCTGTAAGGGCTCTACCACACTGCAGCGCTGAAGTGTCATTACCTATTGTGGGAGCTACACAAAAGTATACTAGCTAAAACAATGCTCATTGCACTTCTCCAGAACAAGATGCTGGTGGAGCAAACCCCCTGAATATCAGCACATGCATTTTATTTGCAATTCTTGGACCCAATTAGACTTTAAGATCTCTTGCTTCCCTTCAACAGAACCTAACTAGCCCTAAAGAAATTAGGATCTTAAATGTCAGATAATGCCTCCAAATCATGAAATGGTTGCCTTTGTGAAAGCTAGCTGATTGGCATACAAGTTAGTTATCCATTGGACAAATATTGAAAATTGGATCTCATATTTTCTGAAATGCAAATTAAATAAATCATTCATGGTAAAAAGAACGGTTTGCATGAGCTCTTTTTCTTCTACATTATAGTTATTTGAAGGGTAAATACATATATACGTCCCTGGACTCTGTGGACCACATTCAGATGGTTTCCCTACTTCACAGATGGTTTTTACAAAAAAATTAAGAGAAGGCATGTTTGAGTGTAGTTTTCTACTCTCTTGGGAAGGCTGTTGTTTGTTTGTTTCTGCCTTTAATAGCAGGCTAATGCAAAGAAATGTCTTGTTCCTAGACATTGCAGAAGTCAACCACATCAGCTTCTGCTTAAATGATGTGCACCACATTTGTTCACAAGTTACCTTCCTCTCCTAGGAGAAACTATTCATTTGGAGACCTTTAGCTGGACAGGGTGAATTTCTATACTGCAATTTGAACAACATAATTATGCCAGCATAAGTGTAGGTGCTGAAGTCTCTAAGGGATTCATAATAGGCTGAAGATGAAGGAAATCAAATGAGATGAACATTGGCATCTCATTTGATTTTAAATAGCAGTACAGTCCTTAAGCAGCAGTAGTAATCCTTAAACATAATAATAATTTCCCTGCAGCACTCGCCACCCCCCATCCCACTTTCAGACATATGCCATTCAACATCAAAACTGTCTTGCTGTTCTTCCCCAAAATAACTTACTAAATACTTCTGCTAACGTGGCCCCCCTGCACAGATGGATGGATAAGAGTTCAAAAACTTAGAACCTCTGGCCTTCCAGGGACTCCAGCTCTCACTTTCAGCTATACTGCCCGGGGCTGTGGTGATTTGTAGCTGAGCTGCATTGGAAAGGTCACAGCTTTCCACCCCTGCTTTCCAACCTTTTATAGAACAGCATTTTAGGAGGTAGTTGCAAGACTGTTAGGTTATTACAGAAAGACAAACACCATCAACTAGCAGGCACAGGAAAACCATTAAAAAGAAGTTAGCACGGGGCTGTAATTGTGGCACATTGACCAGACTTGACACTTACGTAAAATGTCCCCTGCACTTTGGCACAGCAGGGCCTCAATCAACAGAGAATTGAGCATCTGTACCTCATGGCTCTATAGCCAGCACTCCTATGGTAAAATTACTTTGGTCTTACTACAAGGATGGGGGTTGATAAGCCCCTTCCCCCCACCTCTCTATTCATGTAGGAAGGGAAGCACGTGAAAGCAGCTTGGCGGGGGGGTTGGTGAATCAACACTAAAATGACTTGCTTCCCTTCTTCTGTTTCTGCTTCTCATGCCATCCATGGGTTGGCAAAAGAAATGGGGCAGAGAGAGACAGAGAGACAGATAGCGTTTTGCTGCACTGGGAAGACTGACTCTCCTGCTCCAACCACTGATTTCACCAGAAAATCAGTGGTTGAGGATGGGATGGGGGTGACGGCTGCCTGCCAGGAGTTTCAGGTGGCCAACGGCATCAGAGCGTCTCTACCCCAAAACTCATCTAGGAATGATTGACCTCAGATTGAAGTCTGAAGCTGAAAAAGACCACTTTTGAAGCGTAGCAAGAAACCATCTTCATTGTGGTCCAAGGGCAGGTGAGGACTGCACATTCATGTGCTCAAGAAAGAGTTAGTGGGGCACTTGCTTGGTACAGTAAAATATACTTGTGGGGGAGGTTATTAGGCTCCTCAAAGGATGTTTTAAAAAGGTCTTTTTATTCTAGAGAGGTAATGCATTAAAAGAGCTTTAGTTCCTATCTTCTCCACTTCTCCACTGGTGGTTCCCAATTGGTTAAATATTATTCCTACTCAGATTCTTGGACAGAAGATAAGGCCTATAGATGTTAATGAGTTGTTAAATTATATTCCAAAAAATTGGAATTGGTCTTTGATTATATCATGCCTGGACTGTTGCAAAGAAAGTGATTATGTACTCCTAGAAGATGCATGTACCAGACTTTAACAATTGCCTTAATGAAATTTGTTGACATATGGCCTCCAAAATAGCTTTGTTTCAAAAGATTGGATAATTTGATGCTATATATTCTGAATTTAAGATGTGATTTAAAAATTGAATTGTAAGTATTTATATACACATAAAAGATTTTGACATTGAAGAAAAGTAGTAGTCTTGAAATTTTAATTATTTTGTGTTATCATATTTTTCTTTCTCTATTTTATTTTTTTTAGTTTTTCATCATTAATTTTCCTTTAGTAATTTATGCCTTTTTAGTTCATTTTTTAAGTTTTTAAACATTTTTCTATAGTAGTTTCCATAAGTCTATTTAATTTAATGTTTAAACAAAAGAATATATGTATACATTTTTATTACTGATGGCTATCAGTTGTATTGTTTGAAATAAATACACTATCACAAAATGAACACGAAAATAATTGGTCACTGGAGTTTCTTAACGTCAGGGCAAGTAGGATGTATGGATGAGCCTTCAAAGGGCCTGGTGGCTTAAATTTTACTGAAAGGCCATTCTCAGCAGCCATAGCCAAAATATCCAGTAGTGAAGGATTCTAGAAGTTGCAATTCAGCAACCAGTGTTTCTCATCCTCGGCAGCTTTAAGACATATGGTCTTCAACTTGCAGAATTCCCGGCCCAGAGTTGGAGTCCACACGTCTTAAAGCTGTCGAGGCTGAGAAACACTGTCAGCAACTATCTGGAATTTCCCATAATTTAATGTAGTATATAATATAGATAATGGAGTCTTTTTACGCAATAGCGTTTAAAGAGAGGATACTGGAGGAAGACGGCTATTTTGCTGACAAAATCCTTATAGACTCCTAGAGGTCAAACATCTTTGTGCATCAATTCCCCCCACCCCCCAAAAAACTGATAGAACAATACCTTTTCTCATAGCTATATCTAGAAAAAAAGATGTTGCTTTGTCATATGAGAAAAAATATTCCTGCCCTGCTGAATTCCTGCTCTATTGTGCCAAATGCAACGGGACTAGGATGTTGAAACTCAAACATCCTTTAAAAAAACAAAACAAAGCAGGATCTTATAAAGTAATGTTCCTGAATCCAAGAGAATTTCCGGTAAAGTCACTCTCTGGAGAGGTCCAAGAAACTCTACTCTGAATATTCTACAATAGTGGTCAGTACGATGTATTTATTTTGTTTAAATAATTCACAACTCACATTTCAGTGCCACATATCCTGACATCTGATTAGCAACTCCTCATACAAGGAAAGAAGAACAATCAATTCACGAATAGTAGAACCTTTCCACTGCAATCCTATACGTTACCCAGGAGGAAATCTTGTTAACTCAGTAGGACTTGCTTTTGAGAAGATATGCATTATGCTGTTAGTTAATTAATAAAAACATATGGATAAATTCAGTCCTCTACCACAGAGGGTTCCTTTCCTTTGATATTGTTTGCCATCTATACATTCTGTAAGTATTTGTATAATTAAAAAAAATATGAAGACTCAGTCATAACTTTTGACCCAATAATAGATTAAGTCAACTGATCAGTTGAATATTAAGGTTGTACAATGCTTGAGATTCCATTAGTTTAGCAGCTACCATTCACCATGCACTGGCTTAATGAAGAGTTTAATTTTTTATTAATTATTAATGAAGAATTAATAAAGAGTCACCCATTGGGGGAGATGAGCGACATACAAACAAAGTGTTTGTTTATTAAAACAAACAAAGTGTGAAAATGTTTGCAAGCAGAATAACTCAAAACACATAGGCTTCTCCAATGTAACGATGGTGCCTTGTGAAGTTCTGCACTGGTCATCACCATGCAGATGGCACTTGTGGATTTAGTTCCCTAGCCTAGACTGGCTGAAAACCATTTTGGTTTCCCCCTCATCTCACATTACAAATTACAATTCAACAGCAATTTTTTTAGAGTGGCTGTGGGGATCACAGCCAGAGGTCTGGGAGGTTTCAGGTACCTTGCAGCCTTCAGCTGTGCCTCTCTGGTTTGGGGGAAGGAAAAAATGAGAGGAAATAAGAGAGGACACTTTTCCCAATTATATATGACATAGGACAACTTGATAGAGAAAGATGCCTCTATGCAGAGTTGTTAAATGAAACTGGTTGGTAGTAGATTCAAGATGAGGAGGCAAAGATATATATTTTTCTTACAATAATGGGATTAGACCAATTTAGGGACCATAAAGCTATCAAAGGCAATTATTTATGACGACTTTCTGGAACCTCCAGTATCTTTTGGAATATCATCTGCAGAAGAGGCAGTCAGCAGCAGAGATAGAAGCTTTTGCCGGAAGCTGCCTAAAACAAGATGCTTCACTACAGAGACCATGGGCCTGATCCAGGAGAGCCCTGTAATTAAAACTATGCTGCAAGTCTCTAGATTTGATTCTGAGCAGTAATTCTGGTCCCCAGTTCCCCACTGCTGATAGGTTATTTTTAAAAGCCTATTGGACTCACTAGAAAAATAGTATGTGCACATTAATCCCTGGAACAAACAAGAAGAAACAAAAAGAGTTGGAAATATACTAGAAAAATCAAGTATATTTCAAAATCAAAATCTATCATGAGGCAGAATGAACTGCTTGACATTGCTGCCAAGTTTGATCTTTACTAGAACAATGCAAGTCATTTTATATGTATACATTTACATATACTTCATGAGTAAGCATCTGTACACAGCACAAATATCATCTTATATATTACATTACTGTAATTCCAGTAATGTATTCCAGTAAATTTCAGATTAGCCCTATTCTCCACAAAAACACATAAATAAGGCTTAGCTATGTATGGCAAAGTATTTGGGTGGGGAGGGTCAAAACTAGCTGATAGGCAATTCAGAGGTGAACAAAGAAAGGCAAGCTTGTGGAAAATATTTCTCATTAGGAAATATTGAAAGAACTGAGGGCAACCATGGCAGCATTCTTCAAATACCTGAAGAGCTATCAAAAAGAGGGAGATGTTTTGTTCTCTCTTCCATCATAAGGCAGGAGTAGACCTAATGGTCTTAATGTCTAAGAGAGAACATTTCAGTTGAATATTTGTAGGAACTTCTTAATGGAAAGAGCAAACTGATAATGGATTCAATTATGAGAGGTGATAACTATGATAATTACTGGATATGATCAAGCAAAGACATCTGTTGCAGATGCTTTAGGTCTAGAGTTCCTGCTTGGATGACCTAGAAGGCTTTCCACTCTGCAGAACTTTCCCACTTGCATCTAACCACAGCACAAAACATATCCAGGCAACATCTTTTCCCTGCCATTTCTCATGACGTTGCCTTCATTTTGTCCCCAGCTCATGCATGGGACAGGCTTAAGTCACTCTTAGATGGAGTAGTGTTAAAATAGTATTCTCCTCCACCCTTATTCTGACACTATCCAAGGGCAGCTTCAAGGGTGCCACTTTTATTAGGTATTGTCACTACTTAGTGGCAGTGAGGGAACTGGCAGTGACTGGGAACAGAAGTACTATGGACAGGGATTAGCAATTGGGAGTGCAAAGTTCATACAGATCTTGTCTTCTGCTGTCTCAAGGAGAATGGCTAGCAGTGGAGAAAGGCCCTCAAATTCTAGGAACCAGCATAGAATTCTCTAAGTGACAGAACAGATGATTTCAGATTTTTTCCTATCAACACAACCTTATCAACACATTGTACTGCTACTTTTTCTTTCCTCCTCAATAGACTTTATTTGGTGGAGAGGATGAAAGATGGCAAAGCCATCAAGAAAATTCAAAAGAATGACACATGAAAAAATGGTGGCTCCGACCTCTCCCTCCCCAAATACTCCTTTGTATAAGATACATTTTGACGAGGGTAATTTGCACAGCAGTGAACAAGTGTGGCTGCTAAGCTACTGTTTGCTCCTCACACCTCCACCCTGATGGCAGAGCACCTATTAAGGCTGTGCATGCTTCAAAAATGATTCAGAAAAACTTTTGGACTCACCCATGCGCAACATCTCTGCTATTTATTCAACTTTCCTCAAGGTACTATATGAGCCTGAAAAACGGCTTTAAGAGTCACATTAATGAGTAGATTCCCTAAAGCAGTATGGGGAACAATTTAATGTTAATTAAAATTAAATAGCAGTTAGTGTTTTCCCTGGCCCTGAATATTTTGACCCTGAATGACTGGGATTTGAAGTCCACTTCTGGGAGTTGAAGTCCACACATCTTAAAGTTCCCCAGGTTGAGAAACACCGCCTTAGAGACTTCAGTACCATTCTACACTTATACTGGCATAATTGCTTTTTTAAATTGCAGCACAGAAGTTCACCCTATCCAGCTAAAGGTTTCCAAATGAGCAATCTTTCGTAAGAGAGGAAGCTAACTGTGAGCAAATGCGGTGCGCATCATTCAAGCAAGGAACATGGAAATTTTGATTTTGACGTGGTTTCTTCTGCAATGTCTAGGAATAAAAAAAACTAATATTTAATTTTAAAAAATGTGTGTTAATGGCATGAGAACATTTGGCCTTCCATTCTGGTACTGCATTTTAACATTTTCATTGTCTGTGGAGCCTTCCCCAGTAAGGCTCCCCCCAGGTGTAATACTCCAAATCATATAATTCCCTGCCTGTATATCATATGGCCCATATTGTGGACTGTGCCTCTCATCATCTGATCTGGCATGATCGTGCTGACTGGGGATGATGGGAGTCATAATTCAGCCCATTTAGGTGCCTGGTTAAAAAAAGCAGATTGACAGGCTAGGAAATAGTTGCATCTTATACATCAGGAAAGAAATGATGAGAAGGTAGCAGTGGTGGAATCTTGCTAGTCAAACAGGTATAATTGGCCAGTACTTTGTTATTGCTTTTTAAAGCACACCCTTTCTTCAAGTAACATACACTAGCATAAATGGCATCTTCTCTTATTTTATTCTTAAAGCAACCTGTAGACAGGGCAGGCTGACTGAGCTGCATGGATGAATCATGAATTAATTTTATGGGCTCAGTGCCTGTAACACACCAGCCCAACATTAGCTAGTTGGCGGCTAAGGATGACATCATACTTAGCTATCTGTCAGGAATCTAATAGCACTTTTTCCAATGAACAAACTTTATTAAAAGGCATAAGCTTTTTAATAAAATGTCCTTGTCGGAAAAGTTGCTACCAGATTCCTGATTTTTTGCATAGATTAACAGGCTCTCCTCCTACTTAGTTATCTAATTTCTATAAGAAAAGTTTTTTTAAAATTGTTTTACCTTTTTTCTTCTCCAGATGAATTATACCCCACTCTTTTGTCTATTTTGTTAATTAGCTATAGGAAAAGAATATCTAGGCTGAAAGGAAAGCATGGACTTCCTTAATGGATTCTCCAAGATCCTTCTGATCACAGATCCTGCTCAACATAAAGTATAGCATATTAAACAATTCACTTTTGAAATGTCGCATTACAAATATTTAAAAGCAAAAATAACTAAAAGAACATAACTGTTGTTTTGGAAACTTATATTCAGCTTGCTCAGCTGTCTGTAACTCTTGCTTGACACATAATTTAGTAACTGACACTTTCCCCAGAATTCATGGAGTAAATGATATTTGCTATTAAAGGTAGATAAGTTGTACCAAAAAAGCAGCAATTGTACCCAATAGAATGAAAATCGGTATCAAACATGCCTCTATTTAGTTATTTATTTGTATGAATCATCTGGGGGCAGGGATACAATTTGAATTTGGACCACACAGTCCTGGGAAAGGTAAGTGCATTAACTTTCTTATAACTATAATTTAGAAGAGTATTATTTATGCCAATCAAGCTGCTTTTTTCCCATCACTAATGATTTATCCAATTTGTAGTTAAGAGAATAGGAGAATTTCAGTTATGGCTCTTCAATATGACTCTCAACAGCTCCACAGGAGCAACCAATTTGGTGTCTATCAAGTAATTTTCACAAAGCCAAGTTAATGATTGGGAGGTATTATTAGACAGTTTGACACCCTAATTTTTTAGGGGTAGTAAGGTTTTCTTTAAGGGAGGCAAGAAATCACAGAGGTCCAACTGAAATTCTAGAACTGCAAATGAAATGTACTTAGTAATATTCCAAAGATTTGTCCCAATATGGTCTTTTTGGAGAAACAGTATGAGAGAGCGCAGTTACAAAGCAGAAGGGCGTTCCTCTGCATTTAATCGAGAGAAGGGAATAGCTGCAAGCAGCATTTTCAACACAGTTCAGAAAAGTGGCAAAAATTTGCTCTCCTGAGCGACCACAAAAAGTCCCAGAGCCTTGCTATTCCTGACTGTAGCAGTCCTCTATAAATGAAGTTTGTAGTGGTCGGCAGAACGTATTTATCTTGGGTTATTAAATTAATTCACACTTCAGAATTATAAACTAACCAAATGAGTTCACATAACATGCTAAGCCATAGTAAAAAGGAAAATGACGAATTAAAACAATCCAAGCATTGCATTTTATGCAAATGCAGCTGCTGTGTCTTTAACTGAACTGGATGTGTGTTTGGTGAATCTTCACCACAGACTGAAAATACTAAAGTGGGTCCCAAGGGCAATTCTGCATGCCTTAAAGACATGCTTTGGACCTCTGACGAGCAGGGAACCTCTCAGCTAACCCCGACTATTTTTCAGACTTCCGTACGAGCCAGAAAAAATAGGTGCCATGGCTTAAAGTGTCACATTAATTTTAAGGAGCGGATTTGTTAAAGAAAACAGCATATTCTTTTTTTCCAGGCTCATGGGGATGCCTGGAAAAAGTCAGGCTACTTTAATGGACAGCATAGAGGTCTAAAGTACTTCGGATTCATTCTCAAAGCATGTGCAGCCCCATTCAGAGGGTTAACAGCAACTAAGAACAAGGGAACTGAGGACAGGGATTTTCTTCTGAAGGCAAAGAACGGGCTATAAACAGACTTTTCTCAACCTGGTCACCTTCCAAATATGTTGAACCACAAAGCCCAGCCCCATCATTATATCTGAAGGACATCAGATTGATGAAAGGTCATTTATTAGACTTATATCCAACCTTTCCTCCAGGATCTCAAGGCTATCTATCCAGCACTGCCTCCTCCAATTCTTCCCCACACTAACCCTGTGAAGTAGGATGTGCTGAAAGAGAGCGACTGGCCCCAAGTCACTCCGTGAGCTTCCGTGGCTGAAGACTGAATTGAACCTGGTCCTCTTCAGTCCTAGTCCAACACCTTAACCACTACACCACCGATTTAGTAAATTTAGGGTATACTCGGGGGCCTCTTTTTCTTGGGAGGAAGAAAACAACTGAGTGCACATTATACTTAGAAGTAAAACCGACGTCCCCTTGAACTGAGCGGAATATACTTTCCAGCAGACAGCCTAGGTTAAAATCCACAGAAGCCATACCTGAGGATTTGGGGTAGGGGTTTGGGATTCCCCCGCCCCCCAGCCAAGCAGCTACTACAGTATTTCTATGGCTAAGCTAGGAATACAAAGCAGAGAGGCCCGTGCTGGGTGGGTAGGATCCCCTCTGTCGTACAGAGCAGGAGAAAAACAACATGCCACCGACCCTAAGCTACCCGTGCCCAAGTCTCGCCCACACCCTCGTGCCCTCCCCGGTTCCCTGTTCTTACCCTTTGTGCCTCCTGCGTCTTTGCCGCGTTCCCCCCGCATGACAGCAGGTTCGGCGCGCAACCCTTTAAAGTCCCCCCACCCCACTCTCTTCTGCCCTGTACCCCACCCCACCCCAGCCGATGCGGTGTGGCGGGAAGCTGTGTCCTGCAGGGTTTCCTGTTGGGGGGGAAGTGAGCTCAGAAACCCACTGATGAAAGCTCCCGCTCCGGTTTGTAAACAGGAAACAGCAGCTCGAGGGTGGGGAGAGAGTACTTGGGGGGAGGGGGTCAAGGGCAGGGTGGGGTTAAGCAGGGTCCTCCCAAGAATTCTCACCAAGGGGGTGGGGGAGGGTTGAGGTTCAGGGCATCTGGGATCCTGGCTTGCAAACTTCCAGCTCATAAATTCCTGGCTCTCCACGCGTTTAGAATACATTTTCCCACAGTTGCCCCCTTTTTTCGCAAATCATGTTTATTATAAATGCTTTTTCATCGTGTTGCCGTCGCCTTTGACCAAATACGGTAAGGTTTGTCTCACTGACTGACAAATACATAACGTAAGAGATAAATGGAAGGATGCTAAACGCTTTTTGAAGACCCGTTTTAACAAACCAGATTATTTTCAGTCCTCGGCTACGACGGACAAATTGCAGATAAATGCTTGCGTCTTATTCCAGTCTAGGGCTATAATAAAGTACTCATTTGTAGCTAAGAACCCAGATGCCATTGCACGTTGCTGAGAGTTGGGCTGTCGCTTGAAGATAAAATGTAGGGGCTTTACCTATATATTCCTAGGTTGAATTCCAGTCACTGGCAGGCAAGACTGGAAAGTTAGCTGTCTGAAACCATAGAGTAGTTTTGCCCAATTTAGTACCCTTAGATATGCTGGGCCTCAATTTCCCATACTAGCTGGGATTGTGGGAACTGAAGTCCTATACTTAAGGAGGCCGCCAGTTTGAACAACACTGCTGCCCAGTCATGAGACAGTATTTATCTAAATCAGTGTTTTTCAAACCTGGCAACTTTAAGATGAGTGGACTCCAACTCCCAGAATTCCCCAGCCAGCATGCTGGAGTCCACCCATCTTAAAGTTGCCAGGTTTGAAAAACACTGATCTAAATGGACGAATGGGCTGTGTTTTAACTAGTTTCATTTGTTCATTCTCAAGGCTCACGGTTTAGTTGGCTAGGGCAGATTTATGAAGTTCATTTCCTTTGCTTGCAGGACATCCTCACTTCCCCTAGCCCCGCGGTCATCATGCAATCATATGGGAAAACGATCAGTCTGAACATGGGCTACATTTATGGATACAACCAAAGTTCTGCAGCAGTTATGATATATCTGCAAACCATAGTGTTTTGATAAGCTGGTTTGAAAATAATACTCAGAGAATGTTTCTGGGTGGTTGCTTATCACACTGAGTATCAAGTAAGATACTACAAGGGTTATTTCTGGGTATTTTATTTTAAAAACTCCATTAATAACTTGGATGAAGAAGTGGAGTGAATGCTTAGGAAATTCACAGATTACACAAATTCAGAAGGATAGCCAATACCCTGCAAGGCAGAAATAGTCTTTAAAATTATATTGAGAGATTGGAGAAATGGGCTGTAAATATCAGGAAGGAATTTATAGAAATGTGCTTTTTCCCCCCTTTAAAAAAAGAAAAATCAAATAAGCAGATAAAGGATGAGGGATATCTAGCTTGGTACAGGTACCTGTGAGAAAGTTCTCACAAGTGGAATACTAAATGACTAAACTGAATATAAGCCACAAGGGTGATACAACTGCAGAAAAGTTAAATGCAATTTCAGGCTGTATCATAAAAATGTAAGTTTCCAAATCACAGTACTTAGTACTAGTACTGTGATTTGTTATATAATAATAGCAATACAAGCATATAACAGTAAAAATCACAACATATAAAACTATTACTTTCACATTATCTAACCCAAGCACTTTCATATTTAAACCAGGATCAGACACTACAACCAAAAACACTGGTTTTTCCAACTTCATAAATATGTTGAAAAAAGAAGCACAATTATTCCCCTTTATTTTGGTTTGGCCAAATCCCACCAGAAATGCTGTGTCCAGTTCTAGGCACCGCGCTTTAAGAAAATCCAGAGAACAGTTTCAGAAAAGGGCACTGAGGATGACTGGGGAGACTAGAAATCTGTCCTTTAAAGCAGGGTTCCTCAACCTCAGCAACTTTAAGATGGGTGGGCTTCAACTCCCAGCGTGCTGGGTGGGGAATTCCAGGAGTTGAAGTCCACCCATCTTAAAGTTGCTGAGGTTGAGGAACCCTGCTTTAAAAAGAGTCTGAAGGAGCTAGGACTGTTTAGCCCTGAGAAATGGCAAATGAGAAAGAATATGATAGTATTCTTCAAGTAACCAACAACATCATGAAGATCCCTTAATAACCATTTTTGAAGGACATGTCTTCATGAAGTTGCTTCCATCTCATCCCTCAACTTTATTTGTTCTAATGTAAAACAATTCATACCAGAGTTGTTGTTGTTCTCCCAACACAAATCTTGCCATACAGACTGCACAACACCATGTTAATGCTACTGGGGATGATGTGATCAGGGGTTGCAAACCACACAGTTCCTATTAGCTGTGGCCATGCCCCACCCAATGTGCTCACTGGGCACTGACCTCCTTGACCATTTTGGACTTGTTTTTGGGTGGAGGAGGGTTGGATAGAGGAATATTGATCTCATAGATGACTGAATGTGGATCTTCCAGGAAGTCAATATTCCCACGTCCAAACAAAAACACCCTCTATACACTTTAAACTGTATTTAAGCTTTATTCATTATATATTCTGTCACAAGTTAGAATATGATAGCTTGTACAGAATCATGTCATTTGCCATCCAAGTTCTCCCTACACATTTTAGATACAGAAGAAGCACAAAGAAAAAAAATACAGAAGCCCAGATCTGGCATAGCAGGTGAAAGGACAGGTGGGGGAGAGAACAGTGTTTTGCTGTTCTCTTTCACAGAGGGAAATTGGATCCCAGACTTCATTATTGGGGGGGGGGGATGTTCTTGATGACTAATTTCCTCCCTACACCTAAAGTCTTTGGCCACCAGTCCAGATAGCATCCTTGCAAGCCTTGGGCCCCAAAGCATAACAAACTAATTGCCAAATCATAACTACCTTTAATTATTGGCAGCTCTCCTTGAAGCGATCTTACCTTGCTTTGCTATCTATTACCACCATTCCACGCAACTGGGAGAGGCAAGCTTTAGCACCAAGGCTCATGACTCCTTGTTACTGTAATGCTGTATTTCTCCTGGGGTCATCCACACCCCAGAATGCTTCAGTATTTCTTTGGTGGTCAGGCTGTGCATGTTCTCTGTACTTCTTGTGTGAGTCATGCGCTCTTCCACGTGTTCTTCCTGCCTGTCAGACCACTTTGGGAGAGCAGATTGTGCCTGCAGCAAGGTGAAAGGCAATCTCTGAAGTCCAGTGAATCTTAATTTGGAATCCCACGAGTGATATGACTGGAACATCCACAGCTGTGTTAAAAAGGATTTTAAAGTAGTTCTCTCAAAGGCCAAATTTCTAATTCTTCAAGACCTTTGCACAAACAGCTTCATCTCCAAGATTCCAGAGGTGTCCCCGAAAGAGAAGTCACTTCCAGGAATCAGGGAGTGACCGTTTGTGGAGAGGCTGGGAAAGGAACAGAAGAGAGAGTAAAGAACCAATAGATAACAGGTGAGACAGTTGACAGCTTATCTCATAAACGGCCACTTAGCCCAGGTGGAAAGAAAGTGTTTCAGATCATTCAGAGGCACCGCCTTAATAATCTGTCTCTAAATGAGAGTTGGAAATTCCTCTTACAGTTTCCAAGATACTGCATTAACCCCGGGCTAGCATTAAAGATACCTTAGTGAAATCTGTGTCATTCTTGATTTCTTGATCTTGCACAATTGTGTGGGGCTTGACACAAGGAGAAGGATTATGCCTGAATCCATTCCCCTCACTTGTATGTTTTCCTTTTGTGCTTATATTTTCCTTTTGTCTTTTAGAAACAGGAAGGAGAAGGAGGGGGAGTCTATTATGAGGATCATCTTCGAGAAGAATATTGATCTCTTGATCTTCCATATCTTTCCTGAGATTGAAAGATCAATATTCCCATGGCTTAAACTTTTTAAAAGATTATGATTGTTGCAGTTTGGTAAGATATTGATAAAACCATCAGAGAAATAGTTGCTTTGGAGGTAGGTACTGACATAATGTAGGACAATTGATCTCCAAGGAGACCAGGAGACTTCTTAAAAAATATATATATATTCTTGCAAAAAACCGCATAAGGGGCAAAGGATGAAGCAGGAGGGATCAACCAAGTGGTTTTCTTTCCCACTGCCTTGAAATTGCCCTGCAATAAAAAAATGGAAAGACTGCAACGCTGCCCAGCCTTGGGGCCGAGACTCCGTAAAGCTCAGCCAAAAGCTCAGTGCAATTTATGTTGACATGTAATTTGACTTTTTTGCCAACTTAAGGACAAATGGAAAGCACGTTAAAGAGTCTGCAGCCCAGAAAAACGACAAGACTTGTTTTCTCCCATTCCAGAGCTCAAAACATGGAAGAATGGATTTGGGTAACAGGAAGGCCGATTCCAACTGAATGTTGGAACCACATTGACAACATCGTAACAGGAAGAGCAGTTTGGCAGTGGAACCAGCTCCTGTACATTGGATGTGCTTAAGTGGAGGCTAGAGAGCCATCCACAGCTGCTGCCCAGCCAGAAGCAATGGAAGGAAAAAAAATACCTTACTCTGCAACAAACAGGATTTCCATTCCGGGAATCAAAGGCTGAAGCAAGCAGCCACAGCAGGATTCTGCTTGTTGAAGAAATGGCAACTGGCTGCACGTTCATAAAAACGGAAGAGTGAGAGCCTGCCTAGGAACGTTCATTGGGGAGGTAGGAGGCCATCCGAGTTCTTCAGAGCTTTTGGTTTTACTTACCAATGGGAATATCAACCTCCTGGTAGACCTGAGGTCAGTCCTCCAGAGTCAGTATTCGCATGACTGAAGGAGGAGGAGGTGGAAGAGAAAATAAGTTGTGCTAGTGAGGTACTCTGGTAGCCAAGTGGTCTACTCTTGAAATAGGGCACTGTACCAGCTCTTGGGGGAAGATACTTATTCTTTAAAATCTATTACCAATCTCCTAAAAAGTCCAGCAGATGTTTCACCCATAAGCCTCTGCTCCAGTTCTCAAGAGGGCAGATGGAGGGCACACTTCTCTCATAGTTATTTACAGCAGCTCCAACTGATGCTGGTGCCATTGTGGGAGTTGGTACCCAATCCCTGCTTTTGTCCACCTCCCCCCTCCAGCCCATCTTGGCAGATGCTCAAAAAAATACATAAAATGATCCCACACCCTTGGCCAACTGCCTCGAACCACTTCCTCCTTGCAGGTGCTCCAATCTCAGGAGGGTGCGGTGGTTTGTGGTTCTCGAAGTAGCTCTTGGGAGAGGGTGGGGTCTCTGAATAAACAGGAACTAAGAACAGAGCCAACTCTGAGAAAAAAAGCACCTTAGTAAACAGGACCACATTTCCCTGGGCAGAAAATTGGTTCAACTGTGGGCATCATTTGGGAATCCAAGAGTTGGAAGAGCTATTGCCATTTTCACCACCTGTTTCCTAGTGCCCATTTTTAAAGGAAGACCATGATTTTTTACAGACCATTGGTCTAAAATGCACTTGTGCCCAGTTGGAATTCAACTGATACAGTACATTTTTCCCACCCGCATGGAGCTGCAATACTAGGAATTGCTTTGCATATTATACTTCTGCAACTGTTAAAAGCATAATATATAGTTGTATTACAAAATCAAAGAGAATATGATTACATTGGGGCAGAGAACATTCCCACTTCTTCCAACCCATACTCTTAGTGGGTCATATCCAAATTCAGTCTTTTTTCCTACCTATTCTGGAGACTACAAATACAGGTTTTGTGCTGTAGGTATTAAACCAATGGGTAGATTAAATGTACTGACCAGAACTCACATTAGTCAGGTTTGCTGGTGATATCCCTGGAGAAAAATTACTAGAAGTATAACATTTTGTTGATTAATACATCTCCAGTTTTCTTGGAGATGGTATCATTTAGAATTTTGAGGACATGTTGTGATTTTGGGAGGTAAGACAGCATTCATGAGAAACCTGCCAGTTCACAAAGTATTTGCCAAGGTCTTGGGCTAAAAAGTTAGGTGAGGGAGGGCACCATGTTGGGGATCTAGTATGGAGGTTTGTAATCCAACACACAGAAGGTACCAAGTTGAGGAAAGCTGGATTAATTAGTTAAGAAGAGTGTGTGATTATAAGCAAAGAAAATGTTGTCATTGATTTGACCAGGTTTTTAAAAATTCCTTACAGTCACTTTTAATACAAGTTCTTGAAAAAATGGTAGCTGAAAAACTGGTTCAGCTCCACTAGCTGTTGAAATCAGGACATGTCTAATAAAAATGCAAAGCACAGGTGTGTGTGCATATACCAGTTTTTATTTTTTGTCATACGCACATGTAAACCATTAACTTGACTAAAAGAGAGATGCATAACCTTAAGGGTCACATATGGTATCCAAAAATCTTGAGCGTGACCCCTAGAGTCTTCCAAAAGTTGTTTTGAAATCATAATTTTAAATGTGAAAATCAATAAAGGAAAAAACATTTTTTAATTTTACGTTGTGTTATTCATATCTCAGCTTGGTTGTTTGATTGCAGACATTTCATCACCCAGCTAGTTGGGTAACAAAACATCTGCAATCAAACAACCAAGCTCAGAGAGCTTGGTGTGCATATACCAGTTTTTATTTTTTGTCGTATGCACATGTATTTGACTAAAAGAGAGATGCATAACCTTAAGGGTTAGATATGGTATCCAAAAATCTTGAGCGTGACCCCTAGAGTCTTCCGAAAGTTGTTTTGAAATCATAATTTTAAATGTGAAAATCAATAAAGGGAAAAACATTTTTTAATTTTATGTTGTGGTATTCATATCTCAGCTTGGTTGTTTGATTGCAGATGCTTCATCACCCAACTAGTCGGGTAATGAAACATCTGTAATCAAACAACCAAGTTCAGAGAGCACCAAGGACATCACAGTTCAACCCTGAGCTTCTATTGGTATTCATATCTCAATTTTTCTCTGGGAGTCCACGATGACTTTTATGGCAGAGTCTCCCCTCACTTTATCCTCATAACAAAAAAACCCTAAGCCAGGTCGAGTTAAGCCTAGTTCAAAGTTATCAACATAAAATTAATATAATATATTACATTTTAATTAAATTTAAATGTTAACCACATCAATTTTTTTTTCTTTTTATTCTGTTCCCACTCATTATTTTCAGAGTATGGCTCCTAATCAGTCACTTAAAGCTTTGCACAACTTTTGGCCTAGGAAAAAAAATAAATAACATTGTGCTAACCAAAAAGTATTATTTTTTTCCCCATAAATAATGCTTCCAGCTTCCCCACCCTCCCTTCACTGGAGATATAGCTGGATGAGATCTATTTTACAGATGAGAATTAGAAGGAAACAGCCCTACGCCTTGTCCAGTCAAAAGGTCCTCGCTGTTGGTGAGAGGTTAATTTCTAGCGCAAGAAAAGCATTTCACAAATGTTTTTGAACCTTCCCAGATGCTCCTGAGAAGTCTGTTCTATTGTTTGCAATTCCCAAGAGAATTGATCTGCAGGGCTCTTTCTATTTTGAAATCGGGCATGGAAATGGAATACGGCTACAGTATAAAGAAGAAAAGCATTCCATTTGTCCCCGTAGTGCTGGACTCTCCAGTCCCAATGGCCAGTGTGAGTTGAGGACCAATAACTTCTGGAGGCCCACTGGGTTGCCATGCCTGCACCCAGCTGCAGAATTCCATAGTATGGAAGCCATGGATTTTTCTTCTCTTCTTATTCGTGTTGCATCCAATCTCCAACATGAGCTCATCAGGTCCCTGTTATTAGAGAGCAGGAGTAGCCCCAATGCTTGAACCCAGGAAACATATTTGAGTTCTGCATCTCCCTTCCTCGCTCCCTCCCCCAGTCTGTGTCCTGCAGCCTGGATACAAACCCATTACCTTTGCATAAGTTCATAGACTTTTCTTTGCCTCATTTATTCTTGTTTCCTGTTATAAAAAAAATCTGGAGCAGACTACAATTGCACAGCCATTCAAGCGATGCATAGAAGTTAGTATGTCTTGTACCAACAACAGTCTTCATGTGGTTTGGAGCCCCGAGACTCACATCCCTCTGTTGTTCAGCACCCCAAACCACAGGCTTTGCTAAAAGCAAGGCAGACTGAGAGGTGAGAGATGTTTGCTGAGCAAAATATAGGGCAATACAATAGAAAGCACTATTCTGATACCCGAGGCACTGCCGAGCGAGCTAGAGGCAACCTTAACAGTAACATGTAACTGACAGATTTCTAAACTTCCTGCACAACATCCAAACCTGAAATCAAACTGAATGCACTTGCAGAAAACTTGGATATTGAGTTTTCCTTTGTTTTATGCAGCTTTAATATGTGTGTACTACATTTTTGCTTTGTCATGATACATTCTCTCTCCCTCCCTCCCTCCCTCTTTTTATCTCTCCCACCCCACCTCGCTACCCCCGGTTCTGCAGGAAGACCATATTGCCTAAAAGTGGGATGGCGTGACTGCATTCTTCACATGTGCACGCGTGCATGTGCACACACAACACACACATACAGAGTATTATGTACACAGGTCCTTTATTAACACACATGAAACCGTGTGAATTTACAAGTAGTTTGTGTGTGTGTGTAAGGGGTTAGGGGGAGGGCAAAGGTCCCAGGCTCTGAGACCCATGTAAAATCCAGCTAAATGAATTCCATGCAGGGAAGAAAATACGCGGGCCGGGGGAGACAGCAGAAGCTAGGATATGGGGAAGGGTTTAAAGGGCAATATTGTAAAAACCACTGAATATCACACATCAAGGAAGTAACACTGGTAACCTTTGCACCACTTAATTCTCCCATGGTACTGTAGGAGGGTTTTTCATCCCCACAATCCTTTGCAGTAGTGTGCACAAAGTAGGGGTGGTACTCTTTCCCTACAGACTTTTGCAACAGGTCGAAAGAGATGTGGTGCGTACTTTGCCTCCCACGAACTTTCTTGTGCTTCCCGCTGCATACAATCCAATCATTTCACAGGATTCCCATTTGAAAGGTGGGACAGAACTCAAATAAATAAATAAATAAATAAATAAATAGATAAATAGATAAATAGATAAATAGATAAATAGTAAGGAAGTACAGTAAATGAATAAATGAACATCACTGATACCTTTTTCAGCTTGTGCTAAGCTTTAGTGCCCAAGGTTCCAACTTATTTTCTTTTATACCTACTTTCTTTTATTCTCATTTTCTGTCATTTGCATCCATTGCTGCGAGGGACACTCGTTCTTTTTTGCCCCCCTCCCCTCCTCCCCAAATCCTTTATACTGGATTCCCCCAAGGATACTGGTTTTCCTTCTCTTTCCAGCACTTTTTTCCCCTTGCTGTCTTCGCTGGGAGCCAAACGAGGTGTCTGCAGGGTCTGGTAAAAATAAAAGTCAAGATGGAGGATGCAGCAGTGTGATGGGAGCTTGGCCTCCATCTTGATTTCTTTGACCAGGCCCTGCAGACCCCTCTAGAGCCGAATAAGGGGAGGGAAAGGAGGCTTACAGGACAGAATGCCAACTGGGCAAAGGAAGGCAACGGAGCGGCTGTAGGTGCACACAGATGTTGAGAAAGGCAGGAGAAGCTTTAGACCAATGTTTTTCAACCTTGGCAACTTTAAGATGAGTGGACTTCCACTTCCAGAATTCCCCAGCCAGCATGCTAGCTGGGGAATTCTGGAAGTCCACACATTTCAAAGTTGCCAAAGTTGAAAAATACTGCTTTAGAACCGAGACAGATATGGTTGCCTAACTTAGAGATCCAAAGGGGGAAGGGTAGCTAAGCTCTCCCTCTCTCCCATCCCCTCCCCAAGATTTTTTCACCCACTCCCATATTTCCCCTTGCAGAGGAAAACCCCTTTTCTCTCCTTTAACCTTCCCTTCCTTTTTCGCTTGGTTGTTTTCTTCCTACTCCACTTTGGTGCTCATTGCAGCCGCGGCCAATACTGGGCAAGATCAGAGTCCCCACCTGGGACTTGTACGGGAACTGACACTCCCGGAGAGATTAACCCTAGAAAGAGAGACAGATTGTCAGGGGGGTGGGGGAGAGTCTTCTCCGAATGTTTCAGAGTGCAGAATTCTGAACCCAGGCTTTCCAGCTTAGAGAAATGACAGAGCCCCAGAGAAATTTCTGGGCCCCTGGAATAAAATGTGTGCATCAGTTGCCACAGCTGCATTCTTAACAACCGTTTAAGAGGACGGGCAGGTCCATACACTATCTGCTGTTTGCATCAGGAAGGAGGTGAAATATACATCTCTAGGGCCTCTACTTTCACACAAAACACTCTTGCTTTGAGCCCAGATCCAGGCAGATGGTTACATATATAGAAGCAGGCTTTCCACTTCATAATGTCACAGCTTGCTTGCTTGCTTTTCCTTCCTTCCTTCCTTCCTTCCTTCCTTCCTTCCTTCCTTCCTTCCTTCCTTCCTTCCTTCCTTCCTTCCTTCCTTCCTTCCTTCCTTCCTTCCTTCCTTCCTTCCTTCCTTCCTTCCCCTCCCCTCCCCTCCCCTCCCCTCCCCTCCTTCTCCTGCAGTTTTTCCCCCAAAGGTGCTAGTATCACTTAGTAACAATGAGTTGAAAAAAATGAAATAGGCAATTTGCAGCCAAAACCCATTCATAATTACTCTGCTTTGTGCACTAGGAATTGCTAGAATGAGTCTTAGAGAGTCACTGAAAAACTCACACAAGGTGAAGAGCAATAAAGATAATTCTGTGTATTCTATTTTGATTATAAGGTTGGAAGAAATAATAGCTGCAACAACAACAACGCCTTCCCATCTAAACAGGGATGAAGTAGCAAATTTGTTTCTCAAAAGCAATTTCTCTCTGCTCGATTTCTTTGGCAGACTTTGACATTTTTTGTTCACTTCTTTTCCTTTTTTTCTTTCCTGAGGCTGAAAATTGCCTTGTGGTCTCTATAAAGGAAGACTCTGACACCCAGTGCGGTAGCTAAAATTATGCTTGATGAGTAAGTATTGCCCTTAATGAAAGAAAAATGAAACTAGCACATGTTTAATGATTTCTCCATGACCATGAGGCTAGAAATAGGCATCTTCTCTTTTGTTTTTGAAATACATTAAAACGAAGGTTTTCAGAAATTCACACAAGCAGATGTGTTCTACCTACCACAGTGTAAGAATCACTTCCCAGATTCTCATTGTCTCTGCTGGCATTTCATACATCCTTTCATTTGCTATGGCCATCTTGATTGCCCAGTTGCCAAGTTTTCTTACTATCAATTCTGTTTACCCCCCATCCCAAGAGCTCTGTTTCCATCTCACCCGGTCCCAATCCCACTTGCCGTGTGCCCATCCCATTACCGGTAGAGGTCCCACTGCTGGAGTTCAGACTATGAGAGGGGAGCTGGGAGGGCGTGTATGAATCATAACTTCGCACCGATGGGCTGCCAGGAATCATGCAGGAATAAGGCGATGTCTGGCTGGCAACAGGGGGCACTGCCTGCTAATGAGTGCCAAAGGATATGCAACAGGGAAAGAAAAAAAAGGATATTAATGTTTCTGGTGAATCAGCATTGGTCATCTGCAACCCCCACCTGGCGCTATTCAAGAATTGTCTAGTTCCTTTTAAGCTCACCTGAATAGGGAGGCTGTTGTTGGCCATGGAGAAGGGGGGTAAAGGTGGGAGAGAACCATAGCTGTTGCTGAGGACACTTTCCGAATGGCCCAACATTGCACCTGGAAAAGAGAAGAGAGATGCGATTGAGGAGAATGGTGCATCAAGGCAGCAAATTAAGAAACAGTCCAAGAACTGTTCAGTAGAATGAGGAGGTGTGTTCTTAAAAGTCACCCAGTTGGCTATCAGTTTTGGCAATGAGTGAATAGCAGGGATTACTATGGAAACAGTGATCCTTTAAGTCCAACATCTAAATATACCTAATGGCACCAATGTTTCCAAAGGGTACATGGTACCTTGCTGACTTATGCCTCTTAGGAAGACCCCGGGAATAGGTGGGGAATGAATGAGCTGGTTGGGGACAGGGCCCTCACCTGACCCTATAGGCTGGGGGAGTGACTGGTAGACAGCACTGCCCACAGCGCCAAAACTGCTGTTTATGATCAGATGCCCCCCAGTGCCACCTGCTTGGCGCCTCTGGCTCCGCAGTTTCTCTTCCCGACGCCATTTAGCTCGACGGTTGGAGAACCAGACCTGGAAAAATAAGGAAAGGGACTATATTGCCCAAGAGAACCGGGAAAGTAATGGTAGATAGCCATTGCCCATTTGTTTCTTGGTAAACTTGGTAAAAGGGCATCTCATTTACCTGGATCCGGGCTTCAGGGAGATCAATTTTTGCTGCCAAGCGTTCACGGGCAAAGACATCAGGGTAATGAGTACGCTCAAATTCTGAAGGAGATTTAAGTAGGCAGGTGTCAAAATGTTGAAGAGAGATCTTCCTCTTTACCCAACACTTACAGTTCTTAATAAAGTAATATTTTCAAGCACTCACACTCTAGAAGACACCTTACGGGTGCACACTTCCCCTTGTCATTTTGATACTTGGATTCCAAAGTACAGTTGTTTCATATGCAATTCTCCTTTCCTTTTAGTTCTCTTATAGTAACCAGCAGTAGAATATGTATTAAAAAGTTAGTCTTCCTTCAATATTAGGCTATCATCTGGTCACCCCAGCTTTCAGACTTCCACTGGAATTCAACAAGACTGCAAATGTTATGTCCAGTGCTACCCATTTACTGTCCACCATCTGTTCCAGTGTTTTTCAAACTGGGCAACTTTAAGACGTGTGGACTTCAACTCCCAGAATTCCCCAGCCTGGGGAATTCTGGGAATCAAAGTGCACACGTCTTAAAGTTGCCCAGTTTGAAAAACACAGATTTATTGCATTCTATGCTTCTAGTACAATGCATGATTTTTAAATAGCATGGCTTATAACGCGTGGCAAGAAAAAAAAAGCTTATTACGTAGGCTGCAATACTGCTTATGCCCACCAGATGGCCATGCCTGTCTTTTCCCTTCTCATCCCCATTCTGATTTAGAGCACCTTGACATGGGATTACCAACTCTGGACTTTAAAATAATCTGACATGATTAGTAGAATGCCTCTAAGCATATGCAGTTACTGTTACTTTAAAAACAATGCCCATGTCTAGGTTTTGGAAACAAATGAAAATATACCTCTAAACCAGAGTTTCTCAACCTTGGCAACTTTAAGACGTGTAGACTTCAACTCCCAGAATTCCCCAGCCAGCATATGCTGGCTGGGGATTTCTGGGAGTTGAAGTCTACACATCTTAAAGTTGCCAAGGATGAGAAACCCTGCTCTAAACAGTAGGTCACAGTTGTTTCAAAGCAATGTCCTAACAAAGAGATTAGAGGATGTCAGTGAAATTATTATGTGTAATCTAGTGCTCTCCAATCTTCTATGATTCCTATATGGCACGACTACCACCCTACTGAAAGGATTTCCCACAACCTTTGGCTTTGCACGGTCGACATGTAGAGCATCTGAGTGGATGTGAAACCTGCATCGATTCCGTAGATGCAACTTTTGTGGACAGATGCATTCTCCCTTTAGCAAAATCCTCAGATTTATTCCCTGGTATCTTTGGGTTAGAACCAGAAAAAATCCTGTGTGAAGCCTTGGAGACCCATAATGCTAGCTTAGATGGCCTGATGATCTGATGCATAAAAGGCAACTTCCTCTGTTCCAGGAAGTTCCTCCCAGCTGCCTTGAGCTGCATGTCTGTGCCTGTTGGATTGGCTATACCTGTGATATGGCAACAGGTCCCTAGGAAGACTGTACAGCCAAAGTTACTAACCTCTCCTCACACCTCTTGTTGTTGTTCAGTCATTAAGTCATGTCCGACTCTTCGTGACCCCATGAACCATATCGTGCCAGGCCTTCCTGTCCTTCACTGCCTCCCTGAGTTTGCTCAGTTTCATGCTCATTGCTTCAGTGATGCTATCTAACCATCTCATCCTCTGCCGTCCTCTTCTCCTTTTGCCTTCAATCTTTCCCAGCATCAGGGTCTTCTCCAAAGAGTCCTCTCTTCACATTAGGTGACCAAAGTATCTGAGCTTGAGCTTCATAATTGATCCTTCCAATGAGCAGTCAGGGTTGATTTCCTTTAAGATTGACTGGTTTGACCTCCTAGCAGTCCAGGGGACTCTTAAGAGTCTTCTCCAGCACCACAGTTCAAAGGCATCAATTCTTCAGCGCTCTGCCTTTTTTATGGTCCAGCTCTCACAGCCATACATTACTACCTCACACCTCTTATTAAAGGCAAATGCCACATGCTAGTAAAGTATTACGTGTTTGTTTGAATCAGCCTCTTAGTGCACTTGCACAGAATGCAATAGGGCACATGTGCATGCTGGCTATAAAAGCACTGACATTCCCCCTCTCCTAATTTGACAGCCTCCTGTTCAAATTACCCCAGAGATGAAATTCCCCCCAATTGGCCACCGCGCCTGGCATCAGAGAGCA
Source organism: Python bivittatus (assembly GCF_059951505.1). Taxonomy (NCBI): domain Eukaryota; kingdom Metazoa; phylum Chordata; class Lepidosauria; order Squamata; family Pythonidae; genus Python; species Python bivittatus. Next base: position 14,175,455 of record NW_028277067.1, on the reverse strand, counting down.
ACCCCCGCTTCCTCCTTGCCTTACCTTTCTCCAGCGCCTCTATTTGCTCCTGTGTAAAAGAAGTTCGGTTCCTTTGCAATTTGCGCTTCAGTTGCAAACGGATTTGGGACTCGTCTAGATCTTGGCTGCTGCCTCCTTGGGGGTGCTCAGGATCCAAGCTACTTTCCAGCTGCTGACAGCTGTCTGGGGAGGTAGAGTAGAGAACAATGTGCAGGGTAGAGTTAATAACAGCCTTCCCCAACCTGGCGCTCTTCAGATAGGCTTGACCGTGTGATGCATTGCCTGTGAGATATGGGAGTTGTAGTCCTCTATGACACCAAGTTCCCAGGTGAGAAACTGATGGTTTAGAAATTGGAGCAGAGATGGAAAGAAAGAAAGAAATCCTTTCCACATTGCTGTTTTTACTTATTTATGTATTAGATTTATATCCTGCCTTTATTTGTACAACTCAAGGTGATATAGTAATGTGCTCTCTTTTTATTTGCTCCACAACAGTAACTCTGTGAGATAGATTGGACTGAGAATGAGTGGCCCAAGATCACCCAGCTGCTTTTGTGCCTAACCACTAGACCCAACTGTCTCTCCAAGCCCGCAGAAACATTTTGAACTGACTTATGGTGGTCATCACCCGCACCAGTCTTTAAATGCTGCTTGAGCCAACCAGTGCTCCTTCTGCCGACCAGGAGGGGAGCGTGAAAATCAGCATCAAGCTAGCCCCCTCCCCAGTTATGGGTCTTTTTTGCTTGGCATCAGAATCATAGGCAAAGCATAGGGGCTTAGAGTAGCAGTCCAGACCTTCTGCTGGAGATTCAGATTCAGTGTGTTTCCTGCTGGAATGCAGCTGATCTGGAAATAAATGGGCCCCGTGCCATAACTAACCTGCATAATTGTGCTGATGTGAAGATCGTTAACTTTCTTTGCACTTCCTCCTATTCTAAATTGTTCCTCTCTCCTGCATAGCAGCTTGCTCTAATGCAGTGTTTCTCAACTTTGGCGACTTTAAGCTGTGCGGACTTCAACTCCCAGAATTCCCCAGCCAGCATTGCTGGCTGGGGAATTCTGGGAGTTGAAGTCCGCACAGCTTAAAGTCGCCAAGGTTGAGAAACACTGCTTTAATGGATGAGTCAGGGCACCCTCAACCAATGCTGGTTAAGGTTCATGTGCTGACCAGTTTGTACAATATCTGGTGAGGAAGCACCTGATTGTAAAAGGAAAAGAGAAAAATGTAGCCACAAGGTGCTGCTTGAGTGGGAATCCATCTGAACTCCTATATTCAAGCACAACTGCTTTTCTTCCATTTCCAACCTCTCCTCCTCTTTTCCAGGTTCCCCTTTCCTCTGTAATATTAGGGTCCAGTTGAGGGATATCCTACCCAATTCACGTTCTTTGCAAACTCACCAAACGCAGACGTGAAAGAAATCTGAATAATTTTGCTCCAATCACAGACTGTGAGATTTTAGTGCAGGGTGTAAAGCCTTGCACGAATTCATAGACATCTAAGGAAGTTCTGGATGCTCTTGGCATTTAAAAGAATGGACTGCTGGAAAGTCTTAAGAGAGGCATGGAGGGTTAGTGTTGGCATCCCTGAGCGTTTGCTCAGCTCCACATCAAATGCTTTGCATGGGCCTAGCCACAAGTAACTGGGCCAAGCCTCCATTTCAATTTCCCACAATGCTCTGGTTTCAAGTCAGAGTCAGTGGGTATAGCCATCGGCAGCTAGGGGTGTGAGGGAGTTTTGGAGCATTGTAACACCGCTGTTACTGCCCCTTGCCTGGGGTTACAAAGATTGGACTCACAGAAGGAAGATGAATACTTTTGCTCGGGGCACGCTTGAACAACAGGGTCTGCAGGAGGGGGCAAGGGGAGACCAAATGACAAACGTAGCCGTGCAGTGCAAGCCCTGATCCTTTCGTATGTGTGCACAATGTTGCCTGCACGTACAAAAAAGGGTGGATTTTGCAGGGTGATGCTGTTGTTCTGCAGCAAGATCCTGCAGCCACAACTGTCCTTGAGCCTAGATGCAGCCCTGGTGATGTGAGAACTGCTTCTCACGCTGATAGGAAACCAACTAGCCAATTTCCAAACAATCAACAGATACAGGCTGCCTCACCTTCCTCAAAGAGTCAAGCACCTCTCCTTTACACAGAAAAAGGAAGAGAAAACAAACCAGAATCTCACCACCTAAAACTGCCTATATATAGATTTCTTATTTGAAAGTATATTCACTGGAATTCCTATGCTATCGCTTTAACCTTCTTTCTAGCAAATATTGCTAATCAGAACTCTGCATGACTTTCTCTTCAAATGAACTGTTTCCAGTCAGGTTGCTACAAGAGAAATCTGGCATGTGGTAGCTCTGTCCCCTCATCCCTGACCCTCATGTGCGGCCCCCAGTTTTGTCCCCCGATGGAAAACTGACACTCTCCTCTGGCTTCTTAGCTTCCTCCCACCCCAGGCCTTCCATTCTTCCTGTCTGACTCTGTGGTGTGACAACTGTTTATTAATAGTTTATAAAGTGTGTTAAGAAATCGTTAATCCATGACTGCACACTCACAGTGAAGACAGATTCTTCGTTCTAGTTCACTGTAATGGGGGCAGAACTATCCTTACTCCCCCCACCTCCATCCATGACGCATGACATAACAAAATATAATGCATGCACAGTGACTCAAGACCAGAAGGGACAACAAACGGAGAGATATGAAGGCGGTCTTGGTCTCTCTGGGGGTTGAATAGAAGAAGCCTTCATTTCCTAAGATTGGATGCAGTCTTTATATATCTATGTGTACTGCGGGAATCTTGGTCTCTCTGAGACAGGAAGGTTTCTTTCTGGTTGGCCCAGAATACAACCTTCAGGGGAACTGGTGACAGTTGTTTGGGGACTTGAAGCCTGTGCGAAAGGGATAATGGATGGGTGGCAACTGGGGGTTTGGGGGAACCCACAAGAGCTTAACCTTTTATCCAAGGGGAGCTCTAGCCTGAGCAATGACCTTTCTGTGCTTCTACAAAGCCAGGCACTCAGATCTCCGCAGGCAATGCAAAGCCACAGCATCAGCCAGAGTGCCTTAATGTGAGATGACAGGGCCTTCTCCCTCCCCCAGATTCTTCTAACTGTTTGCAGCCCCTGCAGCAAAGAGATCCAAAATGCCTCATTGGTGAAGAATATTTCTGCTTGGCCCTGGCCCAGATACAGGGTTGTCAGGGTCTGTCCTTACTCCCCCCGCCCCCGCCACCTCAACCAGCCTGCCTCTCCCCCCCTCCCCATCCTCCCATATCCCCCTCAGTTCTATTTTTGCTGAGATATCTTTGCAAAATGCAAAGGGAGGAAACACACTTGCATACACCCAAAGGGGAAATGGGGCAGGAGGGTTGGGGTGGTGAGGTGGAGGAGAGAAGGGAAGTGTGGGGAGAGAAGGCCTCGAACTGTATCTAAAATCAGCACAAATGGAGAAGTTGGGCGGAAGGAGGGCCGCCTGCTTTTATGCCTTGGCAACCACAACAGCAAGGGCTTTCTCCATGGATGCGGGTCATATGATGGGACTGAGAACATCAGAATAGGATGCGCACACATACGGCAGTTAACACAGCCTTCCCAAACTTGTCAACTTCCAAGTGTCTTGAATAATTCTCAGAATCCGCAAGTTGGGTTGGCTACAGATTCTGATACTTCTGCTCCTGGCCCTCTGAATGCTCCAGGTTGGGCAAAGCCAATCAAAGGCATTAGGAATTAGGCTACATCCCTAAGGACATCTACCCTAGGTTTCACATGGGCAGGATTGTCCATGGGCCTCCAGGCTAGATCACACAATGCAGTCAATCATCAGGCATGTTTTCAAGATAATTAATTATTCTAGCTTTTTGGGAGACAGGGACAGTCTTGAGGTGTGTAGCACTTGTTAGGCTTTTTGTCACCAATTATCTTGGAGGGAAGTCAAGTAACTGGCAACATCTGGGAGCAGAGGTGAGAGAAGCAGGAGAGGGACTGGCAATGAGACAGCAAAGTTCATGCTGGTATTTTATTTCTGCTGTGTCAAATAGGATGGAGAACACATCAGCTCAGCTGTGGGGAAAGTCCCGTAGTGAGTGGGCAGAAGACCCAGTGGAGTAGCACCACTACAGCTTTTTATTAATAGTAGATATTCAGTTCAGCTGTTTAATGTTGATGGTTGAAAAGAAGCAATACTATGTGACTCAACCATTGGGTAGCAGCAGTCAACAAGGATGATTGTGGTTTGAGGTGGGGTGGGATGGCAGCAGTGTTTATGAATTGTCTCACCATGGAGCAGCAAACAACAGGAGCAAACTATTGGAGTGGAAGGATCTTGGAATTTCAGCAATAATAGCCTAACATTAAGGTCCACACTTATCTTAGAGCAATCCCACATTTTGCCCATCAGTCTCCCCAGGGATTACTCTAGGGCAGTGTTTCTCAACCATAGCAACTTTAAGATAAGTGGACTTCAACTCCCAGAATTCCCCAGCCAGGATGGCTGGCTGGGGAATTTGGGAGTTGAAGTCCACGTATTTTAAAAGTTGCCAAGGTCGAGAAACACTACTATAGGGATTGTTTCTGATTTATATTCCATTTTCCCCCTACTTACACTCAGATAGATAAGAGTTTTTCAGAATGCAAAAGGGTCCTTCTGAATCTCAGTGGAGACTATGAAAGGGTGCGGTGCAAAGAGCTATGTATCTACCAGGCTGTATGAACAACTAGTAAGCGGGAAGGGATCAAAAAAGTCAAGACACCATAACCGTACAATGAAAGCCCCACCCATTTTATATATGTAAAAAGGGATAGAGCTTCAGTGGCATGATCATGATTGCCACCTTGACTTTTCTAACTGCTTCCATGGACAACCCTGTCTAGGTACTGCTAGGTAGCACAATGTTCAGCTCTAGTAGGCGTATTTAATTATCTTACAGAGAAGGGTCCCACTACCTTCTTGTCTTATGTGCTAATGCCCTTAGCTTTGATTTTGAAGTCAGCAGCTAAGGTTCATCGGGGGGAGGGGGGGCTCTATTTCCTCAGCCTTAAAATACAAACTGTGGGCCCATTCATTTCCACTCAGCGGAAAATGTTTCCGTTCAGGGCATACCACCCTTTTGCCCATGTGCTTTGGGGTCAAAAAGAAGGTATACTTTTTTGCTGCTGCCACCTAGAGTTTGCTACCAAGAAACAAATGCTCAAAGGGAATGAGAAAGTCTAGTGTTCCTGCATGCTCAGCTCTCTCTTGCAAGAGAAGTAGCAACACACTACTGAAAAGCGAGCTTTGAGGAATTCGTAAGCACCAAATAATAAATTGGAGGAGGTGTGAGATACGTATTAGGTTGCCTCATCCGCTGGATAATCAGCCCACATTATTCTAATTGAAAGTAATTTGGAGTAATTATTTGAGGTCTGCAACATAAGAAAATAAAATGAGTCCTTCTCATTCATTGTTGCTTCCCACAGTGGCCCATCAAGTGCTCCAGGAAACCCTTAAGCTAGGCATGAAAGCATTCGTTCTCCCTCTTGTCCCTCTCATTCATCTTCACGGAGGAGAATTCAACGACACACTGCCTTTGAAGTTTCTTTTAACATTTAAGATTTTCTTTTAATTTGTGATAACCTCTGGATATGCTGGTGTGACTCACCAGTGCTCTCTAGAGCATCTAGGAAGTGATGCCAAGATCTTCGATTTTGGCAGGCAAGAAAGCCATGCTGTATCAAGCTGAAGGCCTGCCCAATCTCACTGGTTATTCCACATGCCAGTCAAGCAGAAGATAAGCACAAGAACCCCCTCCCAGTCCAGTCATGGTTGGGCAAACTGGGTTTAGAGCAGTGAGGAGCCAACTATGGCCTAATATCCCCAAAGCCATCTCCAGCCCCATTTCTGGAGCCCCCAAAGCATCCAAGCACAGACTGTGCAAATCATGTGCTTGGGAATTCAAAGCACTTCCTATTTCACCTGCTCCATCAAACGCTCCTTCTATGGAGTTTGTCCAAAATGTGAACCAAGTTCTTGTCAGCTTTTTCCTCAGTTGGTGGAACAGTCAATTAGTAATCAGAGAGACTGTGATGCTGAGTGAACAAAGGATTTACCTGGCAGAAATAGGGACTGGGAAGCAGAGAGTTTGGGGGAAAATCCAAGGGCATTCCCAGCACTGATATTTGATATGAGAAGATTTGGAGGTCCTGATCAAATTCCGTTTAGAAGATTACTCGATCAAGAGGAAGTCAGCAGCAGCAGCACCAGATGGCAGGTCACACTACTGTTTACATTTCTACAATGCCTTCAACTGACTCTCCACTCAGGCATTGTGGGAAATTGAAATTGTGATTAAAAACAACCCCCTAGTAACCGGAGTTATGAATTAGCAGTGGTCCCTACCAAGGTGTTTTTGTGTGCTGGTGAATACCAGTAGATACCAGGTAGTGATACTGGTCCTGGAGGTGGAACAAGCAACTTTATTTAGTAGGAGAAGGCAGTGGGCTGATCTTGGCCCACTCCAGATGTTAGCTGGATAGGGTGATTAATGAAGAAATGCTTGAGGCCCCTGGAATGGCTACCACGGTCATTGCTGAGAATTCTGGAAGTCTACCCATGTAGAAGGCCCCCATGCTGGGAAGGCTGTATTTAATACCTCTTAGCTATAATAAAGCACAGAATCAACTATTTGGAAGCTGAAAAGAAGATACACTCTAGGAAAAGCAGTTTGGAGCAACAGAGAAATTCCCTTCTGCTTCTCCACTCTACATTCCCAATCTCAAAGTTGGACATATTGAACTAACTAGCTCCTAAGAAAGCCCAAGGGAAAGGGCAATGCATGTTGTGTGTGTGTGTCTGTGTGTGCATGCACACACAGACACATATATAGAGGAATTTCATACCAGAGTTGAGTGATCCTGTCACCAAACTGTCTTGGTACCACTCCTGACGACTACCCCATGTGCTGTTTTGTATATTCAGCATTCTGCTCTTCTCATACATGCCATCCACCCCCATGGAATGGGGCTGAAGACCAGAGGGGCAGGAAGAAGGAAGGTGGAGTCAGTAGATAGAAGTTCCCCCACCTGGAGGACTGCAAGCTGCAGGGTACACACCCTGCCTTGTATAAACCTGCAAAAGAGAGAGAGAGAGAGAGAGAGAGAGAGAGAAGAAAGAATTAAGAAACATCTGGGGGAGATAGGCGGCATATAAATTTAATAAATAAATAAATAAATAAATAAATAAATAAATAGTTGCTAGATCATATTTTCAAATTCCAGATAACCCATGCTTCTTTAATCAGGCAATGCATTTTCAGCGACTAAGAAAACATTATTATTTTTATAATTCTCCTTCATGTCCACAGCAGGCCTTTAACTCTGTGAGCAAGTGCTTTGTGGGTAGAGGATTACTCTAGAATTATGAAGACTTTTGTTGTACGCTGCCCAGAGTCACTTTTTGTGAGATGGGCTGCCATATAAATTTGAAAAATAAATAAATACATAAAAGACTCAAAGTGCCACTTAAGTAGGAAGGTCATGCACTGGTAACATTAGGTCATCTCAGTCTAATCTACCTCACAGTATTGTGTGAATTAAATTATTTGTGACAAGGGAGCCGTATGTGCTGCTCTGAATTGTTTGAAAGAAAGTCCAGGTTGAGAAAGAGTGGGGCAGAGATCAGCCCAAGGAACCAATAGATCGGGCCGATCTAAGGAGCTTCTGTAGTTCCTTAGAAAGGAAGGGATTCCCTTTCTATCATTAGTCTCAAGGTCATGGAGTCAAACTATAGGAAGTAAATCCTCTTTCCTTCACAATCAGAAGAATTAGAAAATATATTGAATTGAATTGTAGTCTGCCAAATGTATCTTTACCATTTCTTTCCCTATATCTGTTCTTTATACCTGGCTACTGCTTGTTCTGGTTGGTAACTTTGTGGCTTCCCACAAACAAAGATGTGCTCCACCCGGGGGCCCTGTGAAGAGCTGTTTGTGGAACTTTAGAAGGCCAGGCAATAGCTGTACTTACATAGGTGGTTGGGGAGAGTTGATGTTCAGTCCTTCATCCTGGCAGCCCCTTCCCTCATGCCACGCTGTGAATGGGCCAACAATCCTGCCTTTGGCAGTTCTGAGTGCTAGTCAAAGCAAGCATGCGTGCACACACGCACACACACATTCCTAGCACTCAACTTCTCCCTTCTTTCCCAAGCTCTCTGGGTGGCCATCCATCACCACCCTCATTCACCTTATCCCTGGCTAAATATTCAGGAGAAGACATTTGGGGTGGAAGCTTGGGGCAGGAAACTTAAGAGAGGCAGGAAGGATAAGCATACATGGCTAGATAAAATTGGTGGATAAGTAAGAAAGAGCAAATGGAACAAAACTGCACATGAATGAAATGTTTGTTAACCATGAATGCAGGAGACAAACATATCACAGAGGTATTCTGAGATCCTACCACCTGTCTTTTCTCCTGTGCATCCATGTTTACCTACCAAGGCACTGGATAATAACAGTTATAGCAACCCCTAAAAACTCCACTTAGCTCCCTGCCATGATTTTTAAAAATTTGACACTCCCAGTGTGATAATTTTTTTGATTTCTTGATTTACATTCCTAAGTCACAAACTCTACAGACAGATGAGAAACTAGTTTGACCAGAATGTAACAACAGAAAAATGAATCTGTGTCTTAAGGACAATGCGACATTTGACAATGCCACTTGTACATACCTTTCCAGTAGGGAAATCTCTAGACACTTGGAGTGAGTCTATTGTCACCGCCTGAGGGCAGACTCATTGTGAGGTTAAATGTGTTAATTAAGAAATGAAAATATTTGAATAGGTTTATTACAGTAAGCTCTCGAGGGTTCCAGTTTTACAAGGAGGAACAATAAATTCCTGGAGCTCACTTCCTGGGAAAGGTAACACCTTTCATGTTGGGTGATGGCAAAGATCACACCAAAGATGAACTGAATGGATCTTCCTTCATCCACTAGTTATGTCACAAACTAATTAGTACAGAGAGAGTGGAATGGGATAAAAATAAAGCAAATGTGTTCTAAACCTGTTAATACTGAAAATCAGTTGTGATTCTGTTACAAGGGAAAAAGCAATGAATGCTTAGCACTAGGAGACCCTTTTCTGAAACCACTCACTGGAAATTGCCTCCATGCAATTCAGACTGGCAACAGATCTTTAGAGCCTAATCCTAACCTTAAGCCTAACCCTAATACTAATTATTTAGGGACTTAGGCAGCAGTGTATCTCTTCCAGCCTGAGATGTCAGGGAGAACCCAGCATCTTCTCCACACAAAGCATATGTTCTACCATGAGCTGCAGCCTTTCTCAATAAACTAGCAGAAAAGTACTGTAAATTGAACAAGGGAGATTCATATGTTACACAACAAGAAGACCTTCAAACGCATCTAATCTTATAAAAGACAACATTCAAAAGAATATAGATTTCTAGCTCTGCATTTGATATCTCTGAAGCATCAGAGATAGTTCAAACGTGACTAGTGTAGGGAACTTCATGGTCACAGACCAAACTAGGAACTTCATAGTCTTTGACCGTAATAATATACACGGTACAGAAATCTTCCAGGTACAACACATGTACAGTAACCCTAATTCTGGGTTAGCATAATATAATGCTATTAAACAACCTCCCAATAAACCATATTATAGCTTAATATGAGCTCTTAGTTCATACACAACATGTTAAGACAACGGCTGGGTTTCCCAACTGTTCAATCCCTAACGACCTAGCCTGGCATGCTATATGAGAATCCAAGTGGCACACAAGTCAGGATATATACATATAACACATATCATTTTAAGTATAGATGTGTATCATGATTGCACATGCTTCAGTGCACAGAACTACATTTGCAGTATACGCAGCGACCCTCTTCCAGAGGTACCTGCCCTAGCCACATGTGGCAATATTACACTCTCATGCACAGACATGATCCAGCAAGCAGAGTATTGACTTGTTCTGTTGTGCTAAAGGGAAAGAGTTCTCAGAGATTATTTCTTCTCCAGTATATCACAGTTGGGAAAATGTGCTGAAGTTTTCCTTTCAAATCCTTTTGCTCAACTGAAAAGAAGCAGATGAGGCCCATCTGACGATCTGTGCTCTTGATCTGAAGGAGCTCTCTTTCTAGTTACTTTTAACTTTAAAAAATGGAGATCCAGCTACAGCTTCATGAATAATATTGTAGGTTAGTCATTAGAAATCTAAGGCATTATAACAAAGTTGTAAGAAAGATGTTGGGATTTTGCAGCTTGCAGTTGAGAAAAAGCAAATAAGTAAAACAGAGAGATGGCATCACTGTCAGTGAATATGCAGATAATTTAAACCACAACTTAAAAAAGGACAGAAGACAAAAGAAGTAAAATTAACAAAAAGAAGAACATGGTACCTTCAATTTTAGCACAACAATGTGCTGATTAGTCTTGTAACTACATGGAGAAGAAACACAGCCCTGTTCCTATTATGAAAATTCACTTGACTTCCAAAAGTCTCAAACAGAATTTTTAAAACAGAAACCTAAATTTTGCAGCACAATGACAAGTAATTAAATTTCATTGCACTGCATATTTATAAACAGCATGTTCATCTTTAAATTAATTATGAAAACTAGTGTTAAAATGTCTTTGGCATGAAATAAAGTCCTCCTCATATTGGCATACCATATATGGGCTACAAAAATCTGGAAGACCACTAGATGTCAGCAATGAATAAGTTAGCATTTTCTGAATTGCTTTACTGCCATCTAATGATCAACCAGACTTTTTAAGTCCAGGTTTGCTATGCCTATCCTCGGGTACAACAGCAACCTTGCAAAAACATCAAAAACAAAGAATAAGATGTGTGTGTGTGCTACCTAGTTCAAACATCATGTTAAGCTGTGTCTTGCTTAATCATGGTTTGCCAAATGAGCCACAAATTGACTGCTTCATTCAAAATGCTCTGCCAGAAAACTGTTTACAAGCCATAATTGCTTGTTATAGCTTGAACAACTGCTTGCTAAATCAACCAAATGATATTCTGCTTTAGGTAGCTATATGAACCTAGCCTGTATGTATACGCCTGAGAAACTCCCAGTCTCAGAATGTTATCCTTTCTCCCCAGATAGTCAAATTCTTACTTTAACCATTCCATTTGCTGTACATCTGGTCAGTATCTAACCTCTGCTATTTCACAATATTTCACCCCACATATCCAGCAACCTAGCTTTGAAATTAAACACCATTAACCTTTCAGCAGCATTCATTTTTGCTAGATGTATTCATTTGATTTTACTGTAAACCATTTCATTTGGATGTCAAAATAGTGAGATGTCTCAGTTATTGCCTGTGTATCTATACCATGAGCTGCCAGATACTTTCTTCCTTGTCCTTTAACAGAGCAAGGAGAACCTCAGCATCTAGGTTTGGCAACCAGAAAACATAGTGATGGCCAATAATTTAAATGGTTTGAAAAGCAGATTAGACAAATTCATGGAGAATGAAGCAATCGGCCATGAAGACTGTATGATAGCCCCAGGATTCAGAGGTGCTAATGATACTAAACAACAGCACCTGGGTGCAAATCAGGAGTAGCCTTTTGCTCTCCTGTCTTGTTTTTTGAGCATTGTGGGAAATAAAATGCTGGACTAAGAGCCCAACCACACATCCCCTTAATTGTGGCTTGAAGATGCCTTGCTAGCCATTCTTCAAGGACACATCCTCATTACACAGCTTTTGTCATGTCCCCAACCTGGAACTGAGGCTGTCTAAGTGCCATATTTATCTCATCTACGTTAATGGCGCTTCCTATCTTCTCCTGACACAAACCTTGCAACAAATATGATTTGTGGTGCTTCAGCAGTGACCGTGGTGATGAGAGTCAGGGACTAGGATCAGTCCATCTCCTATTGGCTGCTTTTCACCTGCAGCATGCCTGATCCCTCCCCATTTTGCTTTATATTGCTGGATTGACATGACTCCTGGCTTCCGGAGACAGTCCTCCGCAACATGTTGGCTGGCTCTTTCCAAAGCACCAGTCAGGACTTTCATGCATTGATTATTTACACATATTCACTTCTCTTGTGAAACAGTGCTAGACCACTTTCAAACAATAGTTGAACATTCTTGTGAGAGGGTGCTAGGCAGAGCACTAGACCCATCCTTAAAAAAAATCTACAGCAGAAAAGTTTGAAAACTGACAGCAGGAAAGAGCCAGGCACGGTAGTTAAGGTGCTAGATTAGAAACAGGGAGACTGTGAGTTCCAGTCCATCTTCAGTCACAGAAGCTCTCTGGGTGACTTTGAGCCAGTCATTCTCTCTCAGCCCAACTCACATCACAGGGTTATTGTTGTGGGAAAAATAGGAGGCAAGGGCATTGTGTACATTGCCTTGAGCAAAATAAAGGCAGGATATATATCTAATATTATATAAATACATTTTGGTATGGAATTCCACCAGTTTTCTGTTGCTCATTACTATTGCCATTCACCAGCTACTTCTACTGAGTGGAGGGGTTGCCTTCTCTGCTGCCACTTTGCCTTATTCCATCTACCATTTTCCCCTGGCTGAAATGTCATGCCTGGATGGCGCTTGACCAACTACAAGTGAAAAGTGAAGTGAAGTGAAGTGAAGTGAAGTGAAGTGAAGTGAAGTGAAGTGAAGTGAAGTGAAGTGAAGTGAGTCAAGTCAAGTCAAGTCAAGTCAAGTCAAGTCAAGTCAAGTCAAGTCAAGTCAAGTCAAGTCAAGTCAAGTTTTACTTGGGCTCCAGCAGCTGGAAAAGGACACAAGCATCAGCAGCTTCATTAAGACTGACCACTACTCTGTGCTGTGTTTCCAATGTATCCAAGAGGGGAATAGTGAATCTTGGTGGCAAACCTGCAGTCAATATTGGTGGCCACTGTCTCACCCAGCATTAAGGAGAGCCATGGTTTCTCCTACTTGATGGTGAGGAGTGATGATGCTGGTGGGAGAGAAAACAAGCCAGCTCTCTCTGACCTTAACTTGTCTTGTTTATAATTTATTTATTTATAATTTAAATTTATAAGGCTGCCCAGCTCACAGCACCTTTAGGCAGCATACAAATGAAAAATAAATTCCAAATACATTACATCAGTAAAGAAAATAAGAAAATAAGAGATGGCCATAACCCACGGGGAACAAACGTACCACAACGATACTAAGCATTATTACATTCAGAGGGAGACACACCCCTGACCAACCCACAGCCTGGGAAAAAAGTCAAGCTCACTTAAAAGATAGCAGCAGCAGGGCTGTTTGAACCTCTGGGGGGATATTGTTCCAGAAGGCAGGTGCTTCAACCGAGAAAGTGTGCCTGCTAGTTCCTGTCAGATGGCAATGCTTAATGGAAGGGATCTGGAGCATGCCCACTGTCCGATCTTAAGGGACAGGCAGAAGCAGTGGGAGAAAGGTGGTCCCTCAGACAACTAAGCCCTATGCCATGAAGGAATTTACTGGTGATAGCCAACACCTTGAATTGCATCCAGAAGCTCACTGTCACCAGTGCAGCTTGTTAGCAGAGGTGTTAAATGGGTGTACTGAGACATGCCTCTAGCTGCTCACATTGCTGCATTCTGGACTAGCTGTAGCTTCCAAGAGGTCTTTAAGGGCAATCTCATGTTGAGTTAATTGCAGTAGTCCACACACAAGATTACTAAGAAGGGAGTTGCAGTCAAGAGACCAGTGTAGTTAGTGCAGTAGATGAGTCTGAGCAAAGGCCATACTGGCTAATGCTGCCACTGCTCTTTGAGCAGGAACTGCAAGTCCAGGAGAACCCCCAAATTGTGCACCAGGTCTGTCTGGAGAAGAGCAGCCCCATTCAGAGCTGAAGATAGAAAATCCATGGCCCTGGAAGAATCATGAATACACAGCCACTCAGTTTTGTCAGGGCTGAGCTTAAGCTTGCCACTCAGGCCCTGGACAAAAGATCGGCAGCGTCACTTGACCTGTACTGGTGATACCTGACCCTGTGTTGATGGATTACCTCACCCAGCTACTTCATGTAGTTGTTAAACAGGAGGGGTGAGATCATCAAGTCCTGTGGCAGCTTGTAAATCAACCTCTCCTCTACTGCCAGTGCCAATGGGAACTGGCCGCAGAAGAAATGAGGAGAACCACAGAAGAAATTAGGAGTAGAAAATTGGATTTCTATCATAGACTTTCAGACCAATCTTGCCTCTCACTCCCAATCCTCACATCCAGTCCAGAATGATATCAAGGCTGATGGTATCAAAAGCTGCTGAGAGGTCAAGGAGAACCAGGATGGTTGCATCACCCCATCTGCATTCCACCAGAGGTCATCAACAAGTGTGATCTATCCTGCCTCTCTATTATGTCCCAGTCTGAAACCCAACTAAAAAGGGTCCAGATTCTCCATTTCCTCCAAGGCCCTTTGAAGTTGCAACCTTACCACCTTCTCAACAATCTTCACCAATGAGGGAAGGTTAGAGACTGGGCAGAAATTGTCCAGAATTGCTACTGGTGGCACTAATAGCTTCTGGGGGGCGGGGAGTGTTCACCACTGCCTCCTTCAAGGAAGGCAAAATCAACCCCTCACTCAAAGCCTTAACCAGCGAGGAGGGACATGGACTTAAAAGACAGGTAGCACAATGACCTATCCACTTACTCAGATGTTATAGGAATAATCACTTCCCAGCGAAAAGGACAAGATTGTGACTCAGTCAACTCAGCCAGACTTTCCCAGTCAGAGTCCAACTCCAAGTGGATCTGAGCAACTTTACCCTAGAGTATTCCTCACAGCATCCTTGCAGTTGTTCCTGTAACCCCTCCCTTGCACTGAAATTGTAAGGACAGCACCCTCATCAGTCTTAAACCAGAACAGGGATGGGGGTTGTTGGGACAGCAAATTATGCCAGCATACTTTTAGTACCATCTCAAGCACTGTAGGAAAGCCTGTCAAACTGGCTGTCTGGATGTGCTGTAACTAGATTTTTCATTTAACCTAGTGCATCTCTTCTTACTTTCTTGAAGAAAATTCGCTGCTGTGTCCAATCATGGGTTGGTAAGGATATCCCATGAAGATATTTCCCACATCACCCATAAACACAGATTACAAAATCTAATGAATTAAACTAATCTTTCCAAATCAGGACCTTCTAAAGTATCCTGGGCATGAATTACTGTAATTCAAAATCAGCATGGCCAAAAATCATTTTGGCTGGGAATCATTTGAATGGAAAAATCAATGTATCAGAGGGACACAGGTTGGGGAAGGTTGATGGAAGAAACAACAAAGAGAGAGCATTAATACCCACTATATCACCCATCCAGAATTTTTGCAGCTCTGCTGTTTTGCTTTGTATTTATACATTTGGTGGGGGGGTGTGTGGAGATGAGAAACAATTAGCCCTCAAGAAATACTTATTGTTGCCATATTTATGTATCTTGTTATGTCTCCAAGCAGCATTGCCTCAAGGGTATATGATGCCCCTAGGCCAGATTGGTTGATGGCATCACCTCCCACTGATGCAAAGATGTGCATTTTTAGAATGATTCGGAAGGAGGGGGAGAATTGGTGCCCCCTAAATGTTGGCACCCTAGGCCAGTCCCTATTCAACCTTCGATCAAAGCCGCCCCAGTCTCCAAGCATTTCAGTACAAGATGCAGAGATGGGCTTCCCAGCCAATCTCCAGTCCAAGTACCAGCTAGTCAACCTGTTTAATTTTAGAAATAGATTTCTATTATAGACTTTCAGACCAATCTTGAAATTACCCTTTCCCTATCTCCTGTCTCCATTGTCCATATACTTAAAAGTAGGATCTGTATATGAGCAGATACATACTTAGGGAGCACTTAACTTGCACAGAAAACCTCCTGGCCTTTCTTTGGCCTCTTTTCAAGGCAGATGATACAGACAAGGACACAAAGCTATTCATTTTACATATCTGAGGATCTTGCATGCAAACAAAGCTCTCACTGAGGCACTGAACAGTCTGGATATGTTCTGATGCTAAAGCATTTTCAAAGAGAGTCTGGATGAAATGCATGCCTGAATAAACCCACTAGAAATCCATGGTAAGCCATGTGACTGATAGATAAAAAATAACAGAGGTACCCCCAGAATTATTACTCACACACATTCAGAAATATTGCATCCTCCTATGTCTCTTATATTCAAGCTATTAATGTATCCATGTTCACCTGTGTAGCACCCATCACATACAGTATTATATCTTATATAAACACGATGCACATGTACAACAACAGCATCTCTATTTTGGATAAATGTACAATATTGTTACTTACAAACACAATAATCAATATTACACTGAAAGAGGTTCCAGACAACTTCCAGATGCACTGTATGAACTATGCCACATTTTTTGGATATACATCATGCATCCTTCACTACAAGAATGTATAAGCCACCTTTCCCCAATTGGGCTCCCTCCAAAAGTGTAATCTATGTTGATATGTAAGCTGGAGATGATGTATACTATAGTATACTATAGCCCAACCCTTTCAGAGGACATCTGATTAGGGAAAGTTGATATAATCATACTGAAAAGACCTATTCCAAACCATATTCAAATAATGGGGATTTTTAAAACATGTCTTCTCAAGGTTCTTCTTCCAATCTGCCACCACTAGTAATCTTCCCTCATCCCCAAATCTCATGTTCCACTTCATAAGGATACCATACAACTCCATGTTTGTATACTTTCCTTAGCCCTACCAGCCCCATGGTTCATTCTGAATTCAGACAGCCCACATGCACATAAAGAAAGTCAACCACAAGAGTGAACACCAGCATGGGAGGAAGCCACATCGCTCTTAGACCAATAAATACACCACACCAAAATGGCTGCTTCCATATGTTCCTGCCAGTAACTTGGGAGCAAGGAACCTTTCACATTTTGGAGGAGTAAAATTGGCAGGGAAATCATAGAAGCAGGTTATGGGTTGAAAAGGAAAGCAACAGAGGAGCAGAAATTAAGGTTGGGAAATCATACTATAATAATATTTTGAACAAAGTGTAGCATTTGAGGTTATGTAACATGTCAATGTATCTGCTCCAAAGAATACATGGGTGGCAAAATCTCCTCTGAACAAATTTCCCATAAAGGACTCTTGGATCTCTCTTTCCATTGGCTGGGGTGAATTCTGTTCTCCAAGATCAGTTGTTTTAATTGAAACCACATCTCACTCCATAATCCTATAATCAATACTCAGGCACACTCAGTTTCACAAAATCTGGGGACGCATTTATGATTTAATACAAAAAATCCCACTCCATTCTATTTCTTTGCTCCCCTCCTCCTCTTCCTCCTTGCATTATTTTATATATCACACATATTAGCAGAATTATTATAATCACAATTACCTGGAATCCTCTGATATTGAAAATTGCAGCTGAACAGAACAGGGCGTAACTTGACTAAAACTGATGCTGAGGCAATATTTGGGTAAATTAGTTATGTATGAAGTAGGTTTGATCCATCTGAAATGATTGAAAATATTGTGTTATCCAGGGAAGGATGTAGAAATAGAAAAAGAAAAAGAATATTCTCAAAGAATCCAATCCCAAAGGTAAGTGAGACTACTTATATAAGTGTTTGCAAAATTGTGTTCTAATACATTAACCAAAACCCAACCTTGGGGAGGGGGGGAGGAGGAGGGAGGGGTCCATAAGAGAAAGAGAGAAAAAAGGAAAAACATGTATATAAGCCCAGGAACATTTGTAATCTCATTATTCTTTCAAAACGTTTTTGTGCAGTGAAACATGAAATACAGTTCTAGGACAACAGATTTCTAATCCCAGTATTGCTCCACACCCATCTCTCCACTTTTGTCTCTAGGTCCCAAGCCGTGTACCTACCAGTTCACTCGAAGTCAAGTCGTCTCGTGCCGGCATAACTTTTTCAATCCTTTTCTTAGTTTCCCTGCTGCCCAGTTTTAATTTTTCTCCCCTGGGGGCATTTCTTGACGTGCCCTGTCTTGGGGATTCTTTTTTCCTTTCCCCAGTTTGTGAATCGCTGAGTTCTTGCCAACCTTTTTGGATAGCTGATTTCCACCCTCCCTTTGTCTAGGCAATGCCCACCATGTTGTGCCTTGATAGGTGCCTGCTTTCTCTTGCACTTCCACTCAGGGATGCTCAGCTTAGATCCCTGCTCCCATGCCACCCTCAGAATCCAGTACTGTCACCACTTCCCCTCTTTGGCTCCTTGCCTTTTCATTCATCCCCCACCCCCTTTCAAACACCCATCCTTCCTCTGTGGCAGCTTTTTGGAGGTCTCATCATCCCCTCAAGTTTTGCCCGCTGTCTTCTGGTGCTCACCCAAAGTGGGCTCCCAAGAACAGAATCGTTGCCCCTTGCGTGCCTACTGCTCATACCCACACTCTCTTGCTGTGGTGCTATGAATGACTTTGGGGCGGGCGTTGTTCAGGAATAAATATCATTCCTGGAAACTGAGATGGGGGGGAGGCTGGGATGTGCTGAGGGGGGAACGCAATACTGCTGTGACATTTGTGCTAAGTTGTTGTGTCAGATTTGAACTTAATTCCCTCCAATGGATCAAGGGTGGGGAGGGGGGCAGAGCAGAGAGAGATGTCCCCAGTTATACAGCCATGCGTTGTTGCTTACAGAAATCATAGAGAAGGAGCTTGTCAGAGCTGGTCAGGGCTACAGGGGATGGTGAAGAAGGGGAGGGGGGAAATGGGACAGATGCCACAGACAGGCATGAGATGCACCTTGTATGAAAGGCTGAAGGGTTAGAAGAAAAAAAGAAATCAGTATGCTTCTTCTAGCCTTCCCATCTTCCCTTCCCATTTTCTTCCAGGCTTTTCCATCTTTGCCCCTTAGTTCCTGCCTTTGAGCATTACAGGCCCCTCTCCTTTTAACCAAAGAGGCCCCAAAGACTCCAGGATCATCTAAAGAAGCCAAGGAGTCCTCACCCTCAAAACTTCTAGGTTCAGTGTTCCCACCACAGGAACTCGGATGGCTGATTTCCAACTCCTGGCATGTATACTTGCCCAGACTTCCTTTCAGACGTGACAAATGAAACCTGTTTTCACTGTAGCCCCCTTTAGGATTTCCATTCTCCAAGTCACACTCTATTAAACCCAACCACAAAGCTGGGAATGGACATTGTGGTGCCTAAGTGATTTAGGGTAAGCAGTGAGGAGATGACCTTGATCAGAAGCAATTAAAATGGGACTGATATAAGACAACTCAGCCTGAGGGAAATAGGTTGTGAATAATAGAGAGAGATTACCAGCAATTAGCCTGATAGAGGATGCTTTTATACAAGGAGTAAAGGGACAGCTAGCCGGTGGAGTTCCCCATCTACTGAACTTGTTATCAGATGGTGCATCAAAATAATGATCCATTTATTCTCTGGGGCTTTCTCTGCAGCATTTTATTAAGCTGCTGAATGAGATTTGCTCAACTTATTAACATCTTATAAAAACCCGGTGGCTATACACCACCAAACCTGTCACCAACCAGAGCATAAAACAACTGAAGGAAGCCATACAAGATCGGAAAATGTGGAGAGAGCCGGTCCATAGAATCGCCAAGAATCGGACACAATTGAATGGATAGCAGCAGCAGCAGCAGCAGCAGCATTGTTTGCTCTTATTTAGTTCATTCTGGTTCTCGTAAGTTGATGTGGGAGAGGTTTAGTCCTGTAGGGAGGATCTGTATAAGGCTACTAGATCTGGGGTGCAAACATTCAGTTGATCACTAGATAGCAGCAAAAACATAATTGTCTGCATCTTTGCTGCCATCTAGTGGTCTTCTAAACTTTTGCAGTCTAAAGCTGGCAGCCATCAACTGGCAAGTATATTGAAAGAAAGCAAAGGAATGCAAACCAAACCCTGCTGAAACAAACAATAGATGGCTGACTAGATGCCTCTGCCAAATCTATAGTTAAAGTCTAAAGGCAACAGAAATTCCCACTGCAACTGCAAACAGATTTTATGTTATACATTCTCTCTGGATATGACTATTTATGACTAATCAGCTACTGGTTTAAAAAAAGAAAAGAAAACACTACTCTGACTTTATTTTTTTCCCTTTCTTCATTTATTTAATGTAGAACTTACCTTTCTTCCAAAGAATTTTAGGTGGCATACAGGTTATCCTTACAATAATTCTGTAAGGTGTTAGCTGAGGACTAAGGACTGACTCAAAGCTATTCAATAACTTTTGTGAGTGAGTAAATCTGGATCTCACCTATCTAGTCCAGTGTTCTAATCATGCAAACCAGTCCCACTGGGACAGAAGCTACCAGCTTGTATGAAAGAAAGCAGATAAGGTTAAGAGAGCCACAGGGTTGGCTCACTAAAGAATCCCCATCAGACAATCTGATTTGAAAAACAACAACAAAGAGATAAGTATCATAGGATGACTCCAAATCAGGGGCAGGCAGACTTCTGGTCTGCAAGTTACAGTTGCCTTTTTTTTTTTTTTTGGTAGTAACCTGAAACCCATTTAACAGAGCTGGGATAAGAGATGAGTTCATACAGAATTAAAATATGTGAATCCAGGAACTGGCTTATTGTTCTGGAATTTAATAAAACTCACAGTTTCCCACTAAAATTCCCGGGTGTCCAGTTTGCTTTATTACAGCAATCCAATTCTGAGAGGAAGGGATATTACTTATCTCTGTTGCTGCTATGTTAAAACAAGTGGGAATCAGAAATCCTCATGGATCTATTGCAAACCAACCTGAGATCTATCAGTGGTTCCAGATCTACCTGTGGTTTAAAGGAAAGAAAGCAGATAGTTCTAGTGCTGGGAAGGGGAGGGGAGGGGAGGGGGATGCAGAGGTAACCTGGTCACAACCAAATGTCCTCAGATAGACATTTTTGTAAAAAAAGCTTTGTTAAAACTGTGGGGATAGGGAAATGAGAGCTCTCAGAAAGTCTAGGAGGGGTAGTGGTCGGTACCTAACTGGGAGCATCTTTGTGAAAAGGTAAGGGTGTCCACATGACTTCAGAAGCAGAGAGGCTGGGGCTAAGTACGTATTTCTGTTGCTGCCACAGCTGTCAATTAAAAATGCAAAGCAGATTGACTCATGTGGAAGGGGGCTTGGGGGGAGCCAGGGAATGTCAGGCCTGATCTATCTGTCCAGCAAGACATGATGGGGAGGGGAGAAGGTGACATGACAAGGGGGGTGATGCCTGTAGGCCTACATGACTGAAGAGGTCTAGCAATGCTCCTTGCCCCACTTTTTAAAAGCAAAAGCAAGCCACTGCAGATCCAAGAGTGTCAGGACCCCCAGAGACCCCAATATTCCCTCACTAACCTACTGGCACATTGGAAGTGAAGTCTCCTTCTTGACACCTGCAAAATGTACCCCCCCATCACAACACAGAAGAACAGTCCTGCACCCCATGAAAATGGGGCACCGGTATTTCCCCTGCCTCAATCCTTGTCCTGTCTTGCTTTGCATTGGCCCCATCTCCTCTCTCTCTTTGCTCCACCACAACAACTCAGCTCCATCGCTTCAGATTATTTCTTGCTACTGTCAGAATCCTGATTTTGTTAATTGAAACGTTAAAGTGGCCCCTTCCGTAGCCTCGGCTTTACCCTGACTTCAGCAAACGCTTCTCAAGGCTGGCCCAGAAATAATGGGGGAGGAAATGGTGCATGGGGCAAGGCAGCATAAGATTCTCAACCGCATCCCTCGAGGCTAGAGAGAAAGATGGAATTTCAAGAGCAGCCAGTGATTTCAAGGCCCAAGAATAGTCGGGTAAAGCAGAAGCCACAACTAGACAAGATGGGAGTGACAGCCAGGAAGTGAATACGAAGGAGGGCTAAAGCAATGAAGGAGACTGAATGGAAAGGAAAGAAAAGGGACAATAGTTGTAGCAAATACAGCTGGGAAAAATCTCCCTGCACATGGCATAGGAGCAGGTTAGTTGCAGGACCACCTGCTCCTAGGATATCTGCCAGACCCACATGTTCCAATAGGTCCCCTCCCTGAGAGAATGCCAGCTTATGGGGCCTTGGAGGCATGCCTTCTTGGTAGTCACTCCTGCTTTTTGGAGTGATTCTGCCCCCCCCCCAATATACAGTTGGCCCCAACCCTGCAGATCCTTAGAAAGGCAATCAAGACTTGGCTTGTTCCCCAGATCTTTGGGTCTGGATGAGCAGAGTCCCAACTGTTGAGATGCAGTATATTTCAGCCTGGTTGCCACGTTGTGGTTTTAGTTGGCTTTTCATATATTGTGCAGTTTATATAACTGCAATAAATAAATAAATAAATAAATAGACAGACCGATAGACAAATAGATAAACGGATAAATAAAAATATTCTCACTCCATCTCTCCCCATGTCAAGGAACCTCTGAGTAAAGTCCAAAGCCAAGTGGTATCTACAGCTAGTTGTCATGTGTCTTCCCCTTCCAACCAGACCCCTGGCATGGATCCCATCAGTGTCAGACAGTGACAGGGCCAGAACAATCCAGTACCACAGAGGTGACTCCCTCTTCCCTGCCAACTTTCTGTCAGAGTCCTGGGGGAGCCCAGATGGGGAAAACAAAAGGAATGGAAAGTATGCCTCTTGCTCCACCAGCCTAGACTCTCTACAGCAGTGTTTCTCAACCTTGGCAATTTTAAGATGTGTGTACTTCAACTCCTAGAATTCCCCAGCCAGCCAGGGAGTTGAAGTTCACACTTCTTAAAGTTGCCTAGGTTGAGAAACACTGCTGTACAGTTATACAGTTAGAAACCCTTTAGAATTTTTTTTCGCCATAAGCATCTTCCAAATATGATGAACTGCAACTTCCATCAATCTCCTGAAGTCTGAAGAGGTTGGGGATTGCAATTCACCACATCTGGAAGGTGCCAGATTGGGGAATGGACTGTAGCCCAGATTGGGGATGGGCTGTAGCTTCATAACTTGAAACATCTGATCAACCTCCTTCAGATTTCAGTAATTCCCTCCAAGCTCCTTCATTCCCAAATTAGCTGGCAAATTCAATAGTGCTTTCCACCTTGACCCTCAATTCCTCTGCTCTCTTCTTCTGCTGTTGCACAGGCCCAGTCTCATTGTATGCCTCCTCCATTGGTCTCCCCACCAATTCACTCCCTGCAAGAATTTGGACCTTGTCCTACTTGTGCCCAAGCAACCTAGTTTCTTCTTTCTTTTCTACTAAAGGCACATCCAGCAGAGGCCTCAAGGCATCCCTGTTGTCAGAAAAGGCCATGCTTGCCTTTAGGCTGTAACTCATCCTGCCTGGGCCAGCTCAGAGAACATAGCTAAAGGCAAACACATACAAGTGGAAAGAAACTCTGTTTTTCCCACTTGGGGTGGATCTCATCAGCCACTGCCAAGGGCCTTTGGGGAAGCTTGCCAGGAGCATGCCAGATGGCATCTCATGTGTATCTGATTCTTCATGGGGATGGAATAAGACTGCAAGGCCAGATGGAGAAGAGAGACTGGCCATGGGAGGACTGGAAGAAGAGAAGATGTTTAAACTAAGATGAGAAGCTAGACAGGTCAGGGAATAAAACAGGTCTGGATGGTGTGCAGTGGATGGAGGGTGGTACAAACTAAAATAGAGATACAAGCAACCAAAGATGGGAATGTGGAATATTTGGCTGACAAGGCAGCATGCCCTTGTTTTCCATTTTCGCACTGATTTCACACAGTACACTAACCTGTGGTTAACTGAGCCGTGAATGACTGAATTAGCCCAATTACCTGGATTTGCACAACACATTGAACCATACACGAAGCAGACCGGCTGGGTTTGCGCAATATATTGGGTGCTTTCCCCATTTGTACTTGACCCTAGAAAAATGGTTTGTCCCCAGTGACATTTCCTTTAGCTTGTCCCAGCCCACAAGTCAGACAGGCTCAAGTCATCCTTAGCTGTTTCAGTGTTCAAGGTGTTTCCCCTTATTAAGTCAAGGGCCTCATGACAGCCACAGAAGCTGTTCTGCCTTGCCACCCATCATGTCAGAGGTGATGTCAGGTGACCAGTAAGGGGTGGGATCAGAGGGACACCTCTTGGCCATTTCAGGCTGAGATGCAAACAGTGCATTATTATACTAGGCTGAATAGTGTAACACCAAAATGATGGGACGCCCTTCCCCACTCCCTCCAACATATACTTATCTCTTGAAAGACCACAGAGGAATCTGGAAGCTTGTGGTTCAACTCCCTTTGTGACTCTGATCTGTTTACCAAAAAAACCCCTTTAGATCAACTTAGAGCAGAGAAGGGGTACAGGAAGCAGTTTAGTGGTGATGTCCCGTTCCTGTTGCTGTCCTGTGCTTTTCCACCTGCTGATGAGGTGCAGAAAACATGGGCAGCAAAGCCAGAGGAACCAACAATAATTTTGCTTATCACATGCTGTACATGCCAGATCACGATAGCACCATTCAGCAGTGAGTCAGAACAGAGGCAAGAGATGTCCTTCCACTATGGGTTTCTGCTGAGCCAAGGCTGAGTAGTAGCACTTTAACTCAGCAGAGCAGAAAACTCTGGGCCACACTCTAGGTCAGAACAGCATTTTGTGTGAATCCAGCTATCTGAATAGGAAGAGAAGATTGCTCAGTGATGGCTAATACTCTGAGGGTCTGTACTTGGTTAATCTGAAAAGTTAAAAAAAAAGAAAGATGAAATATAAGCTTTTTTCCTGACATGCCTTAAGAAACAAACATGAAGATGAAGAGTCTGCAGTTATGACTATAATACTTCTAGCATGTTTGTGTTTCCACCCAGCAACTTTCAAGCTTGCAGTAGTGCTTGAAGAAAAAGAAATAGTGAGGAAGCACACTTTAACTGTTGAGAGGGGACAAATACTTATTAGTCCAAAGGAGGTGTTACAACATGAAAGTTGATGGGAATGAAATGATTTCTTTAATTCCATTTCTGGGAAGGAGTCCCACTGAGTCCCAGAGAAGATACGGTAGCTTTGAAAAGCACCTTTAGGAAATCCTTAATTGCTTTCTACAATATGGATCTACCATAGGGTAGTAGAGTTAAGCTAAAATCATTATCTCTGTTTGTAAATAAAATCCAAAATGTGCTCCCCATCTTTAAGGGGAACTCAATTTAGGTAAATGTTGCCTGGCAGTTTCTTACTGAGTTTATATTTTGCTTAGCATGTTGTGTGAATTAGTTTTTATGATTTGTAAAGCATGATTTATGGCTTAGCACTATGGGTGGACCCACCTGTGGCTTATTCAGCAAATTATAACTAAAGGAATTGTGGTTTAGTGCAAAGAATGAACCTGAATAACACTATGGCTATCTGTAGAGGCAAATAAATGATTCCAGGAAAGCAACTATTTAAAACCATACTCCTATGTCTAGTTACCCATTGAATTTGTTACGGCTGATTTTTGACTAGACATCTAAAGAATTGTACTGGAACTCTATTAATGTTCAAGGACAGAAACATACTGAAAGGGAAAAAATGGTGACTGAAAATAGGATGACTGCATCTAGATATACAAAGTTCTCCATAAACAGGACTGAGCTCAAGAAAGTCATTTATTTCAAAGGTAGCTGACCAAAACTCAAAAAAAGTCTTGTGGTGCCTTAAGGACCAAACATAGGCTACAATGTTTTAAAGCTACTTCTGTAATTAAAGAAGAATTATTGATTAAAATCAGCCACCTTAAGTCAACAAGCTCTCAAATAAATCCGAGTCATAACAAGTTTCCATGCTTATTTTATTGCTCTGATATGGAACCAAACCCTGATCAATGTGCATCTCAGGATCAGAAACACAAAACAAAACCCTATCTGGATTACATTTGCAAGTTCCAGATGTCGGGAAGTTACCAACATTGTTCAAAGCAATACAAAAGTCGGGGGGGGGGGACACGATTAATGACAAAAGTTGCATCTTTGGCAGAGAAGTACAGTTGGAAATCTTATGGGATTGATTGGCTGATGTTGTCCAGAGGTAGCTTTGAAACATCATCACGGGCTTAGGAGGGACTGACTACCTTCAGAGAAAGGAAAGTGGTGCCTGATGGATAAGAACAAGCTCTAAAAGCCAAGTTTCCTGAAAGGACCACACTGCATCTTAAGTGGCTGCAGAACAAGCCTGGATGATGTGTCAGGTTCCCTCCCTTTAAGCTTGGCTGAAGCTTCCCAGTCATGTGGCATGACATGGCATGGCTAGCAAACAATCCTTTTTATGGAGTCCTTGGTGCTCTCTGAGCTTGGTTGCTTGCAGATGTTTCATTACCCAACTAGGTAATATCATCAGTGCAAGTGAGTGTGGGGTTTGCTGCCTGTTATATACGGTAGTTTGCCCTGCCAGTGTTGGTGGGGAAGTGGTTTCCTCCTTGGTAGTTCCTTGATTAGGGTATTGTTTTCTGCTTGCTTTTCTGTTTTTCTGTTTGTCTGGTGTTGATCCCTGCTTATTTGAATGTTGGCTACTGGAGGGAATCCTTTCTATCCATGAAGACTGAAGTCACATTAAACCGTCAATTGTCCTCTGACACAGGAAGGTGTAGCCCCTGTGTTGAGTTTAAACTCAGTGCCTTTTCACCCACCTTTCTCATGGAAACCACACTTTGCACTTCTCACGCTTAGTGCTAGGTGGGAATTGATTATCGACATTTTCAAAATTCCTTTCTTTGGAAACTAACTCTCAAAGTATCTTCCACCTTACAGGGGTGCAAATAAAACCAAATACTCATCCTAGCCTACAACTCTGGTGTTTTCCATTCAACTTCTAGCAAGTCTAAA
Source organism: Python bivittatus (assembly GCF_059951505.1). Lineage (NCBI taxonomy): Eukaryota > Metazoa > Chordata > Lepidosauria > Squamata > Pythonidae > Python > Python bivittatus. Next base: position 14,148,766 of record NW_028277067.1, on the reverse strand, counting down.
CATGCTTAGCTTCTTCAGTTCAGCAAAATTCTATAGAGAAATCCCAACTCTTTGCCATCACATAGCCATACTTTGCAGCCCAGATCTCAGAGCTCAGTAATGTCCCAAATCCAACCTCTGACATTTTTAGAAATGGTTGAAAAAAGTTACTGTCTGAAACCTGGGGCGCAATCCATCTAGCTTGGTGTTTTCCTGTACTGAAAGGCAGGATCTGGCTGGATGAACATACAGCCTGCCTTGAGAATATGATGCTAGACTGACCTCTTGGGGAAGAAAGTGTTATTACGGAGGCCAAGAAGAATGGAAAAAAGGAACCTAACAAATCAGAGAGCTGTGTTCAGGTTAATTGGGTTCACACAGCATGCTATACTTCAAAAATTAAACCATATAATGGCTTAACCTGATGGATTGGTTCACGCAGCATAGTGCTTGGGTTTCCAACAATATGCTGAACCATGGGCTACTCACCTTATTTTTGCGTAGTCCACCATACTGTATGAATCCAGCTGTGATGTTGGTTGTTTGTCTTCACTAAACATTGCAATTTATAAAATCTGCTTTAGCCAACACAGGGATGGCCAATATTTGAGGGGCTGGGGCCAAAGTTAAGTCTTCCAACTTTCCAGAAGGCACAAGGAGGCATTGGCTTGTTTTTGTCAGGGTTTTTTGATCAGAGGAAGAATAGGACCAAAAGACCTTTGAGAGTCAGACTGCTCCCTTTACCACTTTATCCCCTACCCCCTTTTTTTTAAAAAAAAATCCCCAATCTGATATAGGGAATGTTTAGTTTAGGGCCTCCTGCTCCCTATCCCAACCTTAATTTTGGAAAGACGATGGAAACAATTGAAAATTTAAGCAGGACAATATTTTGAATTGCTAAAATATGGATGCATGCATAAAATCTTTGTGACTGCCCTCCAGATTTCTAAGAGCCTCCTAACCTCCAACAACGGATAGAGAAGCCTTAGCCCCACCAAGCAAGTGATGTCACCAGAAGTGCCCCCTGTGACCCCTAGCATGAAAACAACAGCCTCAGACTTGTCAGTTTCCCCATGGTGGTTTGTCTGCTAGCATGTCATGGGAAGTCAGCTAATTGTGGTACCTTTATAACTCAGCAAACAGTAGCAGCGACGTCCACGTGGGGGGTGGACAACAGGGGAGAAATCACAAAAGCAGCAGCATCATGTTGACATGGTGCAAGTTCTGCCCCTTTTGTATGGGTGCCGCGAAAGTACACACAGGCACATTCAAGCAACTGTGTTTTTATCATTTTGAGGAAAGCAGGGGGTCTTGTGGATGCTGGTGTGGTGTGTTTATGGCCAGGCAAATGGTGACCTGGTGCAAGAGGTAAAGCCAGCCCTAATGTTTGGGGCGAAAACATAAGAAGAGGTAGACAAGCAACAATGTCAAATATTCATAGCCTCCAGAAACTTAATTCTAATTTAGAAAATTTGGAATGATTTTCCAAAAATTAGAACTTTCTGCTCACAATCTGTACCTGCTCCTTGCTGCAAACGCAGATACACACAAAACATACCAAGAAGAGAGTTGGCACCTTACATAGTATGTCCAGATTCAAATGCACATTTCATTAGGTTACCGGATGAACACATTTTTGGAGTTTGCACAGTCATAAAGTGACTAAATGACCTGGGTTCACATAATATGCTATGCTGCAAAGCAAAACCACCGAACAAATGAAATACCCCAAGGTAACAACTAAAGTTAGTATATTGTGCAAATGTAGCCACTAAATGTTCGACCCAGTTAAGCCTGTTATGCAAACAAAGCTAGTCTATACGCTGAACTATTGCTTTTTTTTTTTTTTTAATCTGCGCTCGGTCGTTACCGACTCTGCAGTGACTGCTTGGACGAGTCCTTGCAGTTTCCAAGGCAATTGTTTCAGGAGTGGTTTGCCAGAGCCTCCTTCCTAGGGCAGAGCCCAGCTGGCGAGCGCAGGAGGCGGGGTTTCCGTTGCTTCACGCCCTTTTCGGGCACGCGCGGTTTTTCACGCTTACTGGCAACTGCTCCCCACTCCTTTTTGCAAGGCGCCGCCAGCATTTTTCCTCCCACCGGAGTGAGAGTCCCCATTTATCTACTCACGTGAGTTTTCGAACTGTTGGGTTGACAGGAACTGGGGAGGAAACAGGAGCTCACCCTGTTTAGCGCGAAGGCTGGACTCGAACCGCTGAAGCGTCGACCATTTCTGGCCGGCAACTTTCAGCGTCATTAAGCCGCTGTGCCACCGCGTCCCCCAAACTATTGCTACTATTTTTTAAAAGTCCAAAATAGTTGGTAATTTTGAAGAAGCAAAGCATCTGTGGGTTATTTTTCAAAATAACAATTCAGAATTAATTTATTTCTGATCTTATTCTTCTAATTAAGTTCCCAAAGAAAACCCCAAGTGGCCTCCGTTCTATACTGAGAAAAGGAAACCTTGTGTTTTTCCACCTCTTTTGTGGGTCTAACCCTCTCCATATATCCTGAATTGCTGAATGTGTGTGTAGAGATGGAGACCAAGATACCGTTAACACAAGAGAAATATCTATGCCAGCCTTAATATGATTCTTACCTTCCTTCCTTCCATCCAACCACATTGGTGCAAAATGCTTTGGAGAAGCTGTCACATGCTCAACCTATTTCCTGAGTGTGATCTGAAGGGACCTGGGGACATCCCCTTCTCCCCAATGATGTTCAAGAAGTTTTTGAAAACCTGGCTGGTCCTCTAGGCCTTGGAAATGTTATTTGATTTAAAACCTGCTTTTTGTTTTTCCTGCTCTGTTGTTTACTGTTCTTAATGTTGTATGTTGCCAAGTTAGGGTGGCCTCTAAATCTCAAAAATAAAGTACAATATGCACTTGCTATCAGAAAATATGCTGGTGCAGCTCAACCTTTTGAGACCTACTATAACTTGATCTCCTACTTTGGACACAAAGACCCAGCTCCCTGGAAAAGGCTCTAATGCTGGAAAAAGTAGAAGGAAAGAGAAGAAGAGGACGACCAGCAACAAGGTGGATGGAGTCAGTTATGGTGGCGATGGGGGTACCATGAAAGACCATGTAAAGGGCAGATCATCATGGAGAATATCTATGTGGTTGCTAGAAGATGAAAAGAATCTGATGGCACATAATTTGATCATAGGCTCTAATATTATAGATTATTCAGGTCACCAAGTCCAACTCCCTGCTCTAAGCAGAAACATAAATTAAAGTATCCCTACGGATAGCTGTGTAACTTCAGCTTGAACACTTCCAGAGAAGGAGGAACCCATCAGTTCTCTTAATAACTGGTTCCACTGTTGAACTGCTTTTATTGTCTGGAAGTTTGTTTCTATCGTTCAACCAGAACCTGCCCTCCAGTAATTAAGGTCCACTTGGGGAAGGGGGGAAAAGTAAACAAAAAAATCATTTTGGCAGTTGCAACCATGTGAACAAAGCCTTGCTGCTTTCTTATGGGCATCACTTGCAACACACGTAAAAGAGGGGCAAGCTTCCATTGCATGGTGCCATCTTGACTTTTTACACACGCACACATGCTGCACCCATCCATGAATCCATCATTTCATAGCCTGCATTTCTGCATGACATACCCTCAGGATCTGACAAGTGCAATCAGGGCCTTTCCCTACTACTGAGTTAAAAAGCCACCCACCCATCCTTGAGATGCCAAAAACCAAAGCGGGCGTAGAATTGTTCCTTCCCATTACTGATCCTGCTCTCACTATGTCTCTTCTGAGTCCCCACGGAATGGAACTACCCCCACTTGGGCACAGGCCACTCATTCGAGGCAAAGAGATTGGTTTGGCTTTGCTGGTGCCTCTCTTCAACAGGTCACCAGCCATCAAGGAAAACGTCCGCCCGTCAGGGCACTGCAGCTTTTGTCAGAATAACCAGAACAGCATTGCCACATTGCCCCACAAGCTCTGCCTCTTTCAAGCATGCACATGTGGTGTGTGTGCAAAAGGGGAAGGGCTGGCATCACGATGCCACACAATTTTTGTCTGTTTGCTGCCCTCCCCAGCAGACACCACTGATGGGGACAGGCTGATCTCAGGATTTTGCCTGGAGTTCTCCGGCCAGGTTTGTCTGTCCCTCCTCCTACCTTCTGTTTGGAAGTAATTGGAAAAAAAGAAACATGGAGGAAGACACTAGGTCAGAAAGCGCCCCAGAGGGGAAGCAGGCAGAGCCTGCCATGATTGTTCAAATAAAAAAAGACTAATCCGACTTCTCCTACTATTGTCTGGATCTTACAATAAGGAAAAGCCGGGTCCCCACAGTTAAAGATACAGTTCCGAATTCAATAAAAGCAGATTAACACAAGCACATACTTATGGAGTTTATACAGTCGTCAAATACTGTGACCCCAGGCAGTGTACAACAGGTAAAAAAGTTAATAAAATAAACAATTTCTGCTAAAATGCAAAAGTTTAATAGGCGACCAGGAAATCACATTCATATGCTTCTCTATTTTTAAAATATTTTTATTAGAATTTTTCAATATAGTAAAAGTATACAAAACAAACAAAGAAGTAGAAAGAAAAAGAGAAAAAGGAGGGAAATGGGAAAAAACATACAATTATGCCTTCTACCCTTCTTTCTGTAGAGTAATTATCATCTTAATCTTTTCCTCAACCTCTTCATCCCTTTTTAATCCCCAAATCCCAAAATCATCGATTCAGTCTTTTCTCCTTTCAACAAAAAAGTCTATATAAGGTTTCCAGTCTTTCAGAAAAGTCTTTATCGTTTTTTGTCTGACCAAACTGATCAGCTTTGCCATTTCTGTAAATTCAATTAGTTTTATAATCCAATCTTCCACTGCAGGTATTTCATTACTTTTCTATCTTTTTGCATACAATAATCTTGCCGCAGTTACTCTATACCAGTGTTTCTCAACCTTGGCAACTTTAAGATGTGTGGACTTCAACTCCCAGAATTCCCCAGCCAGCATGGAGTTGAAGTCCACACATCTTAAAGTTGCCAAGGTTGAGAAACACTGCTCTATACAATATTAATTTCCCATATTTCTTTTCTAATTCCTTGTCCATAAAACCCAGTAGGAACAACTCTGGTTTCATCATGATGTTAGTCTGCAATCTGTTTTGCATCATTGTATGGATTTGCACCCAACTTTTTTTCCTTTTTCACAAGTCCACTATGCACGATAGAAAGTCCCTTCTTCCTTTTCATACCGCCAACACTGGTTTGATGTTCATTTATACATTTTAAACAATTTATCCGGTGTCATATATCATTGATACATCATTTTGTAAAAGTTCTCTCTTAAATTATAGCACAATGTAAATTTAACACCAGTTCCCCACATTTTCTCCCGTATGTCCATATTTATATTATAACCAAAGTTTGCTGCCTATTTCACCATACAATCTCTAACCTGTTCATCCTGTTTCAAATCTTAATTACAAGTTGTAATTTTAGCTATTCTATGATCATCATTTGCACATAACTCTATTTGAAATGCAGTTTTCTTCTCAGTTTCAATTGTTCTTTTATCCATATTAAACCTCTTTCTTCTGATTATGAGAAAACCATTGAAAAGAATGTCCTTCTGCTGCTAATTGCTCCCTTGTCTTCATCTTAATTTCTTCCTTATCTTGTATTAATAAATCCTCATACATTAACCACATTCATACCCCTCTCTAGATGGAAAGTCCCAACAGGGTCAGTGGGGGTGGGGGGTGGTCAGGGGGAGATCATTCCAGAGGGTAGGTGCTGCAGTGGAAAAGGCACGCCTCCTGGGACCCTTCAGATGGCATTGTTTCAGGGAAGGGATGTGAAATATGCCCACCTGCTAGTGTGTGTGGAACTGGCAGATTCTATTGTGGGGAGGCGGTCCCACAAGTAAACCAGTCCTGTAATATATAGGGCTTTATAGTGATAACCAGCACCTTGAAGTGCACCCAGAAGCCTATAGGAAACTAACGCACCTAGTGAAGTCATGGTGTTACGTAGTGTACCAAAATGCACCCATAGCTACCGACCCCATTGCATTTTGGACCAATTGTGGCTTCCAGGTGGTCTTCAAGGGCAGCCCAATGTACAGCGTGTTGCAGTAGTCCAGCCAGGGTGGGTGGGAGTGACTAGGACATGAATGACAGCGAGCAGGACCTTCTGATTCAGGAATGGGCACACAAAGTAAAATTGTGCAAGGGCCTCCCAGGCCACAGGTGCCACATGCTCTTTGAGGAGAAACTGTGAGTCCAGGAGGACCCCTAGATTGTATAGTAGGGGGTGCAACCCCATCTAGGACCAAAGATGGAAAATCTCCAGTGCCAAATACAGAGACCCAAAACCCAAAGCCACTTGGTCTTGGCAGGGTTGAGTTGAAGCCTGTTCTTCCCCATCCAGATCCCCACGGCCTCCAGACACTGTGATAAGACCTCAACAGCCTCACTTGCTCAACCAGGGGTGGAGATACACAGTTGAGTATCACCAGTGTATCCATGATACTGCATTCAGTGCCAACAAACGACCTCCCCCAGAGGCTTCATCTAGATCAGTGTTTTTCAAATTAGACAACTTTAAGATGTGTGGACTTCAACTCCCAGAATTCCTGGGGAATTCTGGATGTTGAAGTCCACAGATCTTAAAGTTGCCAAGTTTGAAAAACACCGATGTAGATATTCAAAAGAAGTATGGTGGAGGGAGCTGTTCTCTTTTACTCTACTTGTTGAAAGTATGGAAGGGAGGGAAATGCTGTCAAAAGGAGGGGGAAAGGTGACAACTATGAAAGAAAGTCAAGAAATCAAGTGGACATTGTAGGAGGAGAGTATGTTAGTCTATGGTAGTAAAAATCATGAGTCTGGTAGCATCTCTTCAGTAACACATTTTATTAAAAGGCATAAGCTTTTGTGACCCGCACCTCTCTGCATCAGATGTATTCTGTTGTTAGTCTGAATAGGTCCTTTTCAGTTTGTTAGTCTGAGAAGGTTACTATCAGATTCCTCCTGATTTTAGAAAACAAAGTGCTAATCGAGAAGATATCAGGAGAAGTGGCTGTGTTAGAAACTGGCTAGTAGGACTTGCTCTGTCTCCCAACATTTCCTAAACCAACTCTGATCACATCTGCTACGGGTCACCTGAACATCTCCAGGGTCATGGATGGTGAAGTGTAACCAGTTTTACCCACCCTGAAACTGTCATTGGACAGTGTCAGAACTTGTAGAAATGATAAACAGCCACACAGACTACATTCACACAGGGTAAGATGTGATTAAAACACATTAAAAGGTGCATGAGAAAGAGGAAGGTAGAGGGGGCAACCTCTCCTGAGTCCCTTAAGGAAGCCTGCGGTCCTCAGGCGTGAGGGACGGCTGCTCCATAAAGAACTACTTCCGCAGTCTAGTCTCAAAGGCTCTCTGGTTACTGGAGTGTGGACAGGAGAGAAGGATGTCACATCTTCTTCCCCTTAAATAGCAACATTACTATACGGAGCACATTCTGGGAAGAAGAGACACAGGAGTTGGAAAGATGGAAGCCGAAGTTTAGACACACGGAGATTCACGAGTCTAAGACCCCAAATCATGCCCTATAAAATACCCCGCACAGGATCGGGGCCCGCTACCCCTCCCTTTTTTACATTACTGGGCGGCCACGTTGTTTTAGCAGCGCATTCTGTTTAATCCTGGCACGACTGCCAAAAAAGGGGTGGCGGCAGATTCCTGATGCACGCCGGGGTGGAGGCAGAGAGAGGTGTCCCGCTGCAGTTGGGCGACGAGAAGCGGGGAACACGGAGGACCCCAGAAAGAGCCCGCCCTGCCGGCCTCGGGACGAACGGAACTTTGTGTCAACGTGGCGCAGACCGGCCAGTCCCGGAGCCCCTCGGCCACGCCCCTCGGCCGACCGCGGGCCCGGATTGGGTGTTGCAGAGATGAGGGGCGTGTCCGGGGAAACATCGGAGGGGTGAAGATGAACTGAGGCGGCATTCCGAGAGTGGGGATCGTGCATGTGGGAGCTGCTTTGGGGAAGAGGTAAAAGGCGTGGGGAAATGGAGGAATCGATTAATGGAATCCTCCCCAGGAAATGGAGGAATCGATACTGGCCTGGGGAGGATTAATGGAAAGGGGCTTTGGGACGCGCAGACCAGAGATGAGGTGAACGGAATGAGGGGAGGGGGCTACGGCCCCGGGGGCGTCGGCTGGCCGTGGAGAACTTACGTCGGGAAAGGAAACCTTCTTCTTCCTTTGTTAGGGACGGCAGCGTTGCAGCTGAAGAACCGAGTTGGGATGCTCTCGGTTGGCGGTGTAAGAATGTAAGTGGTGACCGGAGGCGATTGTCGGGAGCCACGGAGTAAATCGGAGCATTCAGAGCGGCGCTGAACTCTCAGGCGCCTTGTGGAGGCTGTTGGCGCCGAGTGTTGCGGTTTAGGATTGGACGGAGGGCGTCTGGTGCCTCTAGAAGACGAGCAACGTGGCCGCGTGTGGGATTTTAGGGGCCAGCTCCCTAGGGGCGCTCGGGCCTTCTTGGAAATGGGCAGCAGGAACCACCTCCTGCTGAGACGGTTACTTGTTCGTGCCCAGCTTCTGCATCCTGCCCTGTTTTCTGATTTGATTGATCGATTGATTGATTGATTATGTGCCATCAAGTCGTTTTCGATTCCTAGCGACCACATAGATAGATTTTCTTCATGACGTTTTCTGATGCGGGGTGTCAGTTCTTCTCTCTTCATTTGCTTGTTGATTTAAAGGTGCATTTTCTGCTAAGAGACATTATAAGGATAAAGTGTTTTAGCCTGAATCCCACAGTGCGTGTCTTGCTGGAGCAGGAACTCCTGTGCTTTCTTAACTTCTAGGTTGAACCATGTTAATTTGTCTTGCATTTGGAGACAATCATATGGGGAAGGGGGGGGGGAGTGAAATATGCATTTTTTCACCCTGAGGGTAACTATATTAGTTTGTTGCACCACAATCCAGTTTAAAAGACAGCAAATGTATGTATGGCAGAGACTGGCTGGCACTAGATTCTACTTCATCAGTGCATGAATTATAAGTAAATATTTATCCCTAGTGGGATGGTAAGCAAGGAGGTCAAAGGAAAATTAATTGTAGAAAGTGCAGACAACAGATAACACTGACCATTCACAAAACAATAGTTGGGTGATCACACAGATACTCAACAATTAATCAGGTCATTATCACTGTCTCATTGTTCCATTTTCTTCTCAACCTCTTTGTTCACTATTTCCCATGCCTCTTCACCTTTTTACTGAGGAAGTCAGTAAAAGAAGAGATCAGCACTTTTGGGAAGGGGTTGGGGAACAATATGGAAGTCAGTTGTCACTGCCTTCTTCCAGAATGTTTTTTTTCTCTTTGCAGTCTAGTCTATGCCTCTAGGATTTCTGGTGTTCTCCTACCCAAAGTTAAAACAGGTTAACCAAGCCTGGCCCTGTTTAGCCTTTTCAAAATCAGCCATTGATTAGGTTCTGCCACTTGCTGTGACTGAGCAGAAAAGCTTCCACTGTAATAGATTTGTTATCCTTTAAAATGTGGAATTCTTGATCTCTGAGCTTGGTTGTTTGCTTGCAGACGTTTCATTACCCAACTAGGTAACATCATCAGTGCAAGTGACTCACGCTGATGATGTCCCCTAGTTGGGTAATGAAACGTCTGCAAGCAAACAACCAAGCTTGGAGAGCATTAAGAACTCCACAGTTCAACCCTGAGCTGCAGATACTTCTGTTGGTATTCTTTAAAGTGCCACAAGACTTAATAGATTTTTCAGCTTTTATTGTAGTGGAATTGCTTGCTAAGTGGGCTTTGTGCAATGGTAGGAGGCTGTTGGGTTTGATTCAGGCCCAGGGCCTGTCTTTGCCATAGTCCAAATAACTTGGCACTGGAAGTGTCTCTTTTGTACTGCAGCCCAGGATGTAAAGCCGTGTTCTCTTTCTGCTGTTGCTTTGTTCTTCGGCGGCTTTGTTCTGGACAGAGCAGGGACAGTTTTCACTGAGCTACTTCAGGAATTGAACGTTCTGTATTTTGGGCAGCAAACTGAAAACTGGCCTAATTTGCCTCTGCTGCTGTGATCTGCTGATGTTTTGCCCCTTGAAAGAGCAGGTGCAGCCCTTATTGCTAATCCCCACCTCCAAGAGATCCTTGGAGAGCTTTGTGTCTGGATGAGTGGGCTAGGATGAAAGGAAGTTGAATGACTAAATAGAGAATTTGGCTGGGAATGGGGACTTGATGATCTTTGGTTTGGAGAGAGGCCCCAGGGCAAAACCAGGTGATAGTCATATGAAGTCAGCATCATACATGGCAGGACTGTGACTGGGAGGTGTTGTTTCAGATCTAAAATCAATCACGACTAAGTTTTAGTGCTGAGAACAAATAATGTGTAGGTGCTGGATTATTTGAGACGAGGAGAACCTGCATCCAAATTCTTGCTCAGACATGGAGTTCATTTGATAACTGGGCCAATCTTTTAGCATCACCTAACTTACAGAGAGATAGTCATGGTACCCCGGAATAGAGTAGAGAACTAAGCATAAACTAAACATTTAACTAAGTAAAGCATAAATGTAATATACATTTTTTTTAAAAAAAGGAGGGGAAAGGGCAAATAGATATATGGGGGTAGGGCATTGGGCTCTGGTTTCTTGGCAAAGAGAAGAAGAAATTGTCATTTTAATAGCATCATTAGAATGCACAGAACTTTACCAAGTACAGAAGAACAGGCCCAACACCAAGGAGCTCACAACGTACAATGTGATAGAGAAGAATCGGGGCAGGGGGGATGCCAAAAAGGGTAAGCAGGGAACCAGGATGTGGGCTGAGTAATAGCAGGACAGCTCTCTTAGTCTTAGAGAACTGTCTTAGAGATGTGTGAGACTACATATCCATAATCCCAGATCATAGGGGATGATGAATGTTGTTGTCTAAGACATCTAAAGGACACGAATTTGGGTATGGGTACAATAAGTATAATCTACAGAGTGATGCAAAGGTAGCTTTAGAAGAAGGACTTGAGGGGAATTAGGGGTATTCTCCAAACTCTGAGCAGCCTAGGAGAATGGATGTCATGCTTTAAGGTAGCAGGAGTTCTCAAAGACAGTAAAGGCAGTGGAGATGAGGAGCAAAATTTCCAGACCCAGATGTATCGGGGATATATATAACGTATGTATTATGTGTTTCCCTTATTGATCATTTTTATTTTTCCAAGAGGTATACAATGGCTTGGCAGAACACACTTTGCTACTACTATCTGCTGACTATATGTCTTGTCTGGGCCCTGGCCAAGCCACCCCCTGACAAGAAGGATCGTGTCCACCATGGTCAAGACCTCAGTGATCACCACCATGATGACAGTCAAGACTTCCGCTATGATCATGAAGCCTTTTTGGGCAAAGAAGAAGCCAAGACATTTGACCAACTAACTCCTGAAGAGAGCAAAGAGAGGCTGGGGTAATGATGCAGTGGTGGAATTGGGCAAAGAATTTTGCATGCTAAAATTGGGAGAGGAGAACCAAGTGTCTAGCCCTGTAGGGTGATAGCTTCTTAGAAGGCAAAGGGCGGGTTGTAGTGACTTGCACGTCACTTTGCCTCTCCCTACAACTTATAAAGCAACTATAAATTTAGCAAAAGATAATATAATATATAAATCTGCTTAATGTATTTGAGCATGGGCAGATTGCAGAATTCAGTTTTTACTGACAGCCAGCTAATTTGAACATCACATTAAAGAACAAATAAACTTGTTGCCTCATTATTCTTGCCTGGCTAACCAAAAAAAAATTTGACCATGATTTGTTAAACTTTTTCATTCCAACTTAAGGAGGAATCAAGTTAGGGATCCCAGTCTGGATGCCTGAAATAAAGAAATAAGGAATGTGGCTACCAGCTTGGTTTAGCTCTTCCCACTGGCTAGCGAAGCCAAGTGAGAATGGTGGAATGCCATGTACAAGAATGCTTGCTTGTTTCTCTAAGGGAGGATTCTAAGTATGCTGGCTTATTGTGGTGTGCAAACTAGGCTAATGTTTGGTCAATCTGGTTACAAGCATATTTGAAACAACTGGATTTTATGACTTGCCTGTCGTCTAAACTTTACATTGACGTGGCACTTAGCCATTTCAACTACATCGCCAACCCCCCCCAAACCCAAAACAATAACAAAACAAACAACCTTAGCAAAGTGAGAGGTATTAAGCACCAACATAAACCTCATTATACTGCCTTTTTTTCTTCAGGAAGCTATGTTCCTGGTCAAATGCAAAGAAACAATGCCATGAATCCAGAGTCTTTTAAAGATGGGATCATCCAGCCATTTGAGAGTAATTTCTCTAAGGCAGGGTTTCTCAACCGTGGCAACTTGAAAATGTGTGGACTTCAAATCCCAGAATTCCCCAGCCAGCATGGCTGGCTTGGGAATTCTGGGAGTTGAAGTCCACACATCTTCAAATCGCCAAGGTTGGGAAGCCCTGTTCTAAGACATCAAGTTTTCTTCTCCTTAGAAAACTGATCAGACAAGGAGGAATTATGTCTGGAACTCTTAAGAACTAATATGGTAGAGAAGGAAGTTTTCTATTTTCTGCCTCAAGACACCCTTTACCAGATGGAGACTGCCTAGTCCAATCCCTTGCTTGATACAGGATATTCAGAAATAAGGCATCTTTGATAGTGGCCATCCAGACCTTACCTAAAGATCTCCAGTGAGAGAGACCACAATTCTCCTATTGCCTTCTAGGTAATTGGCTTTGTGGTCTAACATCATCATCTTTACTAAGAAAACATGCCTACGTACTGCAAAAGATTCTAACGCATGTTCCAGATCAAATGAATAATTAACACAGGGCTCTAGACTGGTCTGTTGGATCTTAATACTAGCCCTAAGAGTATGGTATAGACTAGCCATTCCCAGTGGTACCCTCCAGAATTGTTGGGACTACACTTCCCAGAAATCCTAGCCCCCACTCCCAAGGTGTTCCATAAATGTGTTATGGGAGTTTGTGACATTGTTTGTAGAACATCAGACTAGGATTGAGCAATCCAGATGTTTTCTGTAAGGATTTTCAGGCCTCTTATTTTTGTAGTAATGTCCTTGCAGGAAGATTGTGGACCGAATTGATCGAGATGGGGATGGTTTCGTGACTCAGCCTGAGTTGAAGGACTGGATCAAGCATACTCAGAACCGCTATATCTATGAGAATGTAAACAAGAACTGGAAGGACTATGACAAGGATAATGATGGCCATATCACTTGGAATGAGTTTAAAAGCACTACTTATGGTCACTATGAAGGTGAGGGGGTGGGGGAGAAAAGGAAAAATCATATGTTTATGTGGAAGGGAGATAGAAGAAATGTTAAGCCAGAGGCCAGGAGAGCAGCATATACTGTAAGAGTCACCTAGCCTGAAAAAAAGCGGGGTAAATTGAGAAGGTAGACAGCATCTTGAGAAGTTAGGTTACTCTTACTAATTTGCCTTCTCATGATGGGTGCTTTGTTACACCCCACCGTAGCAGATTTTTCAAATTGCTCAAAAAATTAGTTTCCTCTATTATAGGAATTGCTCCAGAAAGGGGCCATAAATCAGCAGTATAACATAATACTTTGTTTTCTGGGATCCTAATGAGCACATGCCTCATTACAAAGACCCCACACTACACTTGATGCAGAGAGGTTAGGTCATCACTCAAGATATAGGCTCATTCTGATGGACTGTTTCACTCATATCACCCTTTCTGTGTGTGTGGTTCATTTTGGTCGACCAAACTGAAACACCTTGGAAATCCTCTCCTTGTAGAAGAATAAGTTTTAATTATGTGCTCAAGTTTACTGGGGGATTCATTGATGCTCTTGTCTTTGCTTTCTTCAGGAGAAGAGTTTGGTGATCTTGAGGACAAGAATTCATACCGGAAGATGCTGGCACGGGATGAGCGGCGATTCAAAGCAGCTGACAAAGATGGGGATATGAGTGTGACAAGAGAGGAATTCACAGCCTTCCTTCACCCTGAAGAGTTTGACTACATGAGGGACATTATAGTGACGGTGAGGCTGGGCGTACCATACTAAACAATACAAATTGCTCCGGTTTACCAGGCTGTATGAATCTAATTGTGGTTTAGTCAGCAACAGGGCTAAGGAAACCATGTCATAGCACATTTTCAGGTTTCATTCTCTATCTCTCCCTAGAATTAGAATTTCAAATTCAGATAGAATCATCTCCATTCATGGGCTATGCATCTTGTTATTTCCACTTAGAATGAATAAACTGGAAACTTTACCGAGAACAGAGAACTTATACTTGGAATAAAAGCAACACTAAATCTGGATTCACATACTCCATTTTGCCATAGTTGGTTTTTACCAAAATATGGTTAAATGATGGCCATGGTGTTCTGATTCACATAAATCCTAAGTTATAAACCATGATTTACAAACTCTGTAACTCCCATCATGCTAAGCCAAAACCAAGCAAATTATAGCTTAATATAAAGATCAGCCACATTTTCACCTAGCGGGTATCACTGTGTGATTTTATGCAGTATCAGGTGGGCAAAAATATTTTAATACATAAATAATGCATGTATCTTTTAACAATGCCCCAAATGGAGGAACACAGAGATCTTGTGAGATTTGTCTTATCTTGTGATTTTTTTTCATACATTCAGCGGATGCCATCTATTAGTATTTTGGGCTGACCTTCAGCTTAACACAACATGTAAACCCAAGTAATATATAAAAAGCAATGCTTAGTCTAGATTCTCACTAGCATGACTAGTAGCAAGAGATCAGAGAAGCTTTGCTTCAAAACCTCCCAAAAGTATCAGGTTGATAATTACACTGTGACTTTCAAATGGTCCATAGGCTTATGTAACATAGGGGGTGGGTTTTATCCAGTTGAAACAAAGATCAAAGACCAAGAATGATCTGAATCTGAATGTTCTGATGCTTCAGAAGATCGCAGTCTCCATCTTCCCAGCTCATGACAGCTATGTTCATGATGGCCGCCTCCTAGACCAGTGTTTCTCAACCTTGGCAGCTTTAAGATGTGCGGACTTCAACACACACAGAATTCTGGGGTTTGAAGTCCGCACATCTTAAAGCTGCCAAGGTTGAGAAACACTGTCCTAGACATTTTACCATTAAGAAATCCTGTGTTTTTCTGTGATAGATGGTGTATATATTGGGTGGGAAACAAAATTATTAGCTTGCCATTAGATTTCCCTAGGGTGACACATAAAAGAATAGAGCTGAAAGTGCAGCAAAGATTTTGCACCAACCTCAGCAGCTGTTCTTCAGGGTTTATTTTATTAAAAATTTTATTCCTGCTTTGCAGTTTCCATGTATACTGTTTTCTCTTTCTCCCCTTTAACTGTACCTTATCTCTCTTGTGAAATGTTACAGTTTTGCTTCACAAACTATTTCAGATGGTAGTAAAGGATCTCCATGTAAAGTAAGATACACCTGCATATTTTCTAATCACCAAATTAAGATATTGGGCTTATTTGATCTGACCACATTTTTGTATCCTCCAAAAAAATCCAGGTTTTTTTACAAGGTAAAAGGTAGCAATGATCTGCTTTACACTTGCAACGTGATGAGCAGGAAATGAACTGTGGCTGCTGCTACCTCAAAAGCTGAAGTGGGATGCTGATTTAAAATGCTCCCCTATGTTTAAAAAAAAAAAGGAACAAAAAGCTCTCAAACTTCCTAGTATTCTCTCTGATGTCTAAACTGTGTTTATGAGTTTTAGTTGAAGGATGGGCCTTTTCCCCTTAATGCATAAGAGAAGATTCAAGTATGTTGTATTGTGTTCAGCCTCTCCTTTCTCCCAGATGCAAAGCTGACTATGATCTTGGAGAAATCCTTTCCAATTTTGTCCAAGATGATAGCACACGTGGAAACAGCTGTAATGTGTTAGAGCACCTGCTTTGCAGGTAGAAGGAACCATATTCAATCCATGAGATCTGGGGAAAATCTCATCTGAGATCCTGGAGTATTGAGCCAGAGAGCCTGAGTAGGTTCTCCTCTGAGTAACCAAGGCCCAAACTTAGAAAGTGATTATGACCCACCCACATTTTCCAAGACACAACTTCCTTGTTCTGTAACAGACACATCACACTACCAAGCATCTAGGAACAGAAATCACATCTCACCAGAGGCACTATTTCTTGAGCAGGGCAAGGTTTTGGTATCTTTCTGGCACAAATCTCTGTAGAAAGATCTGCTGCACTATTAAGAGCTACCTTCTGACTTTTTCAGGAAACCCTGGAGGACATAGACAAGAATGGTGATGGCTTTGTAGAAGTGGATGAGTATCTTGGTAAGACTATAAGGATCCTGGCTGCATGGAATTGGATTACCCCCTATTAAGAAGCAGGCTGGTTTTGGACAGAGCTGTAAGCCTTTTTCGAGCCCAGAGGGAGGAAGTACTCTGCCCTTTTCTGTCTCCCTTCTATTCCTTCATTGACTTGATTAGCAGAAAGGTCTTGCTTTTCTCCGGTAGTTGGAGAGGGGGCATTGAATAGGGAGATCTGTGTTATCATGTCACTTATTCTTATTGATCAGGTGACATATACACCCCTGAAACTGGGGAGCCAGAACCTAGCTGGGTGACAAGCGAACGTCAGCAATTCTTGGAACACCGAGACATCAACAAAGATGGGAAAATGGATCGGGAGGAAATTGGGCACTGGATCCTGCCCCCAGACTATGACCATGCTGAAGTGGAATCCAAGCATCTCCTTGTTCAGTCGGACCAAGATAAGGTGAGGACAGTCCCGGCATGGGGAAGGAGCAGCAGTGCTCAGGGTAGGGTAGGAGTTGAAATATGTGGCCCATGGATTGTGTGTGATCCACTAGCATTTTTGGCACAAAGTAGGTGAGTCCCCAGGAGTCAAACTTAACTTGAAGGAGAATTTACTTTAGGGCAGTTTTAGCTCCAGGTCTCCTGACCTGGATATGGAAGTTGAAATAAAATATTTTGATCTTCCCTCAAATAATCCTGGATATCAATGCATTCCTTAAAGACTTCTGTCCTAGTTAGCTTGTAATTAGGGATTATCAATGTGTCCAATGCAAATTCATGAAATAGGTCATTTTTTAATTGTGAAGGAAAACTATTTCTGGAAGAGGGATGGAATTTAAAACAGGGTCCTTCATTCTTTCCTTTCTCTGCTTCAAATTGGGCTTGCACTCTAATTCAAAGAGCTGGTGCAATCATGTCAAATCTCTGGCAGAACCTACTTTAGATATAGCCTATCAAGGAAGGGAGAAAAAGAATCAAAGCACGTGGCTCACCCAGCTTTCACTACAGGCCTTTTTACTAATATTAGGCAGGGTCTAACCAGTACTACCGCAGTCACCCCAAAATTTAGTTCTTGAAAGAAACTCACTCCTTTCAGTGCAACTGAAATCTGTCTACCAGTGCAGTTCTAACCCAATCTCTAATGAATACTTGAAATCTTGCCCTTGACTATCTCATCCCAGTTAAGTGGCACAAGGCTATAAACACATCCAGCTTCTAGGACACGAAAGGTATTTTCAGCTCCTCAATATCAGTCAAGACCCAAATTTCATCCTCAGGGAAGCTTTAAAAAAAAAAAAAAAAAGTCATTAAGTGACAGCATTAGAGTTAGGATTAACCGTGCTTTAGAAAACCTTTTAAATGTCTGTCCTCTGCTGAAAAACCTCCTCTCTCCTGTCCACGAGAATAGAAAACTGAGTTTCCAAGGCATTCTTTATTGCTGTTGCATCTCTTAAAAGAAAGCAAACTTTTCTTATCTGAAGAATTAAAGCAAAACACTCTGCTACTTAAAGGAAGGAGTGCTTGTACAATACAAGATTCAGATCCAGTGGACATTTTGTTCAGGACTAACCTGTGGGTGGCTTTGTGTCACATGCTGCTGATTCCTGAGATATGCATCTGCCAAGATTTGGCTTCAGCTGTCCATTCTTTATATTTATGAAATAGCAAAATAGAAGGAGAGCAACTCAGAATTTGCTGTTGTAGAAGTTTTTTTTTTTATTCTCATCCTGGAGTGGGCAGGAATACAGTAATCTCTGTAGCACCAAAAAGAACTTTAGCCCTCTAAATGAGGAAAAAGCAGAACATTTAAAACTGCCTCCTCTAATGATTTGTTGCATGGACTGTTATAAGAGGCTGTTAGCAGTGATCTGGAAGTGTTTGTATTTTTTAAAAGATTCTTCCTTCTCCCTGAAAAGTTAACACAAATGGCTTCAATCTATTTTTTTATATATAATTTGCTAACAATACAATACAAGAATGTTAAAAATAAATGATTGGGATGTAATTGGGTTGTAATTGTGCATTTCTCTCCTTGCCTCCTATTTCTTTTCTCCCACTGCCTCTCTTCCTCCCCACATCGCAGGATGATAAAATAACCAAGCAAGAGATTTTGGACAATTGGAACATGTTTGTGGGAAGCCAGGCCACCAACTATGGTGAAGACTTGACAAAGAAGCACGATGAACTGTGATTGGAGTGGGTGGGGGATATACAACAGCGGGTTCTCCCTTACATGGGGGTGGGAGAAGCACACTCCAGAAGAGAATTGCTGTCTTATTTATTATTGGAAGGGCCTGCTTAAACTTTCCTCCTAAACTAGTGTAGCTGGTGTACTTGGGTGGTTTTCCCTAGGATCCATTCTTGCTCCTCTGCAGCCTCCACCTCCCCCAAAGCACTGTGAACTTTACTGCGCTATAAAGATGTCCATGTTCCTGAGGTTTGGGAAGGAGGAGATTAAATACACCTACACCTTCTTTCACCAGTGCATTTAATCTCTTCTGTAATGGTTAGGGTAGGTTCAACCCATGTTCTTAATGCACTTAAATTCTTCCCTTGCAAGTTCCACACTCTTTAGCTAAGGGGAGGCAAAGATTAGCTCCCTTAAGTGCTCCCCTTCTTTTAAGGGGACTAAGATACCTGTTTTCTTTTCAAACACTCATCTGGGACCTGTTGGGAATAATGAAATAACCAGTTGGGTTCAAAATCACCTCCCATGTCTGTTTTGCACAGGCAAAAAAAGTTGAGTACAGGATGAATGTATTTGCAAGCATCTTAGTGGTAGCCCCATCCCTTGGATAAACACTGCTTGTCTGGGCTTGTAGTTCTTTCTCTGTACCTCTTCGTTCTCCAGGATGGCAAGCTTTCCCAGAAGGAAGTCATAGAGATGATGCAGCACAGCATTGAGAGCGCCAAAGTGTATGGAGCAACAGTTGGTTATCTGGGGGGCCGCCAGGAGTTGTGACCTCTTAAACTGTAACATTCTGGATTACTAATAAAACCACTTCCCACCCTCTCAAGATATTGTGCCATAGATTGGACTACAGAAGAGGCAGCAAAATTTTAGGAAAAAAGAGATTGATCCAACAGAAGAGCTTCCCCCCTTATAGAGGTGTCAAAAATTTTTTTAAATTAATCAATTAAAAAGATACACTGGGCCTTTGATCTTGTGAACTGCACCCTCTGTTTTCCTTCCCAAGGTTAAAAAAAAAAACTTGGCAAGTGAATGATGACTCCTAAAAATAAGCTTTTGACCACACATTTCCCAAATTAAAAATTATTTCAAAAACTTCAAAACCAAACAAGCATTATTTACAAAATTATGGGATACTTTGTCTCTCTTTATATCCAATATTGGCTTTTTCAGGCTAGCAGGTGGCAGCTAGCATCGGCTGGAGGAGTTGTCCTTTTCTTTTCCATCTGAATGTATTAAGCTTGCATCACAGGCCGAGATTTCTTGGCTTCCAGCTCCACGCCTGACCCTGCAAATCCTGTGCCACCCTAGAGAAGGAGGACACTCATAAGGGAAGAGGAATGGTAACAAGTGAAGGGCCACACTTACCTAGCCTGTGACGGTGAGAGAGCTTTTGTTGGGCTCAGTGCTCGGCTGGGCAACATGACAGTTGGAGCCCAAGCTTTGCCTGACAGCTAACCCCAGGGCATGTGGTTGCCCTGGGATGAGGAAATTCTCTGCACATGTTCAGAAGTATTCAGAGTTGGTATGTAGTTCCCTACCACTGCTTATCATACTTAGCTCTAAATCTAGGTTAACAAAACATGACTGCTGTGTTCATGAGACTTGCTATTTTGAAACCTGCCATATCATAGCATGTATATGGTATGATTTATACAACATGCTAAGATAATAGTTTTCTACAACATGCTGAACCACAAACTTCTGTAGATGCCCAAGATGTAATATTCACACTCCAAATAATCCCAGAGAAAATATTTCTATATGTAACTGCAGGGATGGAGAACTGATCGCCCTCCTGATAATACTAACTACCACTTTCATTATCCTGGACCATTTGGTTGAAAGGTGGTGGACCTTTTTTTGAAAAAACACAAATCCCTCCCTATTTTAATCTGCCTTCAAACCTTGTGAATAGGGCAAGGTTATGCCTTTTCTTCTGAATCCACACAAGAATATTTCAATAATTGTAGCCCAATGATGACTCATCTTTGGCTACTCAATACTGCATATCAGGGATAAGACCATGCTATTGTTTGTATATCATTCTTTTTTCAATAAAACTGGCTGAAAGCAACTTAATCTAAAAACGTTCCCCAGATTTTAAATATTTGAGAGTATCTTGACCATGAAGGCAAATCATTGAGATAACTTCATTATCCACTGAGGATAACATACCATAGTACAAGATATCTAGTAATGCTGGCAGAAATTTGTGCATTGATAATCTCTATTACATCAACGCAGGTCTTTGGAGCACTAAAATATGTTTCCAATCATATCACAACACAGAAATTATTCCAGAGCATAGCTGGATAATTGCATGATGGCTATGTTTTGCAGCAGAATGAATGATGGGATTCAATGCTTAGAAGACTAAAGAAAATCAAAATCACTGAGTAACCTTTTAATATTTTAGATCAACATAAAGACTTTAAAAAGGACTACAGATTTTAGATCAGCTCTCCTTCCACCAGGTATCCTTCAAATGTACTGGAACGAGAACTATTAAAATTGCCTACTTTGGGAGCTATAGGAGAAGGGCTTTAATGGTCAATCTCACCCGCTGTAAGACTATGATGTCCTTGTCAGTCAACTTCTCCCCATTCATTGGATCAACCATGTCCTTCTTGATCAGCTTCTCCACACATTCCAGGGTCACAACTGAGCCTCTTGAAAAAAAGGACACCTCCTTTACATATTAAGCATAAGGCACAGATTCCCATGCTTGGATCCAGCTATAGATTTCATCCCATAAATAGCCTGCTAGTAAAAACCTTTCCTCAGTCCAAAAAAGCCCCATTTCATTACTCACGATGGACGGAGCACAGCACAAGGGACAGAGTTTCCAAGCATGTCTCGTGTGACGGCACACACGTAGCGGTCCTGCCGGTTGATCAGTCCAACACGATCTACACTAGGATCTACAGGGGTGAAGTGCACTGGGATCAAATCTTTCAGCTTCAGTGGTTTCCTACTCATGGGGCAGTACACACACTTGTCCTAGAATAAATGGTAAGAACAGAAATGACAAGAATAGGGTAAGCTGGGAGTCAAGACTGCTGAGTTCTCAGGGGGGAAAAAAAGGAAAGGTATGGAATAGATTAGAATCAATATGGAAACACATACTCTAATCCTCTCTTGAAACTAGCACTCAAATATTCAAAACTCAAATGCTTTATTCCTAGGATTTGATATACAGAATATCAAGATCCAATGAAAAAAACCTGGAACCTGAAAACAGAAGCCATTCATGGCTGGAAAATTAGAATCCGTGCAATTTTCTTTAATATACATGCACAGTGAATAAATTTCAGTGGTATCTTCCAAGCAACCAGATATTCCATTCCCCCCATGGTTAATCTTTAATCAGATCTTTTAAAAAGAGTCCCTTCATATATCCAGATCATTTAAATACAGATGAAATTTTTTAAATATTTAGAGGTGAGTGGCCATTCTGATTATAATTATGGGATGTATAGTTCAACAGAACTGGATTGCACCAGGTTGGAAAAGGCAGCATGAGCCTTTGACATTTTTCAACCAACAGCCATAAACAAAGAAAAACAAGGCTAACCGAAAAGCTATCTGGTTTTGGAGGGGGAAAAAAACATAGATCCAAATACAGCCATTAAGTAAATACATTTAAATCATTAGGACTTCTCCTAAGAACTCTGAAACTAAATGCTTTGAGAATATGGCACCACATTAATCAAAGATTAAGAGCTTTTATTATTCTTTATAGAAACCATGGCAGTTAAGCTGGTTTAGTTTTGTAGTGTAGACAAACTGCAAGACGTACATATCCCAATAGAAGGCAAGAGGTGAATCTTGAAAAGGGCATGACAAGATAACTCACTGGTTTTGGGATGGCTTTGGTTTTGGCCTCAGGTGTCAGCGAAGGGATCCAAAAGCTTGGTAGTTGTTTGGCCTTTTCTCCACTGCTGGGTCCTGGTTGAGAGTCTCCTATAATCCACAGAGAAGAACAGAGTTATTAAGGTCTACAGATTTCCAAACATGAATTGTTTGTGGGTGGGTGGGATAAGATAGTGCTATACGCCTAGGAGCACTGGAATTCATCTGCATGCCCAGGGGCACTGCTGGAATATCAGGTGCCCTTGTGCGTAAAAACATTTTTTTATATTCCAGCTATGTGCATATACACTCATGTGTTGTTAAAAGCCTTTTTTTAAAATATTCCAGCAGCATGCATACACAGTCAAAAACAATTTTTACCTTCTAACTGGTGACCCCCCCCTCATGCGGTGCTCTTGTGTGGCGCACAATTTGCACATTGGGTTTCAATGGCCCTGTGCATACTTAGTCTAGAACATGTAAAAGGATGCAGGAAGTACTTCTCTTGTGCATCCCAAAATATGTCCCTCATCATTACATTAACACTACAAAGCTCAGCAAAGACAGGAATAATGCAGGCATTGTTATTCCATGCTTGGGAGAGGATTCATATCTTGTAGCAACTGCCCACATTTCCCCTGGGTGATCCATTTCACATTCAGGGGAGCGAGACAAATATTCAAAGAGAATGATAGCAGGGGAGCTAACTTGGAAAGAGGTGGGGGGGGGCAGTGAAGCTGAAAAATCAAATAAGGGTAGGAAAGAGCTTTAAGAGAAAGAGACAGAAACTTAAACATAGGCGAAAGAGCTATTTATGTGAGAGTTGATGAAAAGTAATGCCGCCACCTCCATAGATTTAGTTTAAATAGAGATATTTTAATAAATGAAACAGGAAAATAATCCTTGAAATCAGCTCTTTTATTACCTGTACTTACTTTTCCACATAATTACTATCATTTGAAACACACTTCTGCCAATGATGGACAAGCTTCTTAAAGCTGTCACGAAAGAACTCCACACTTTGTCTCTTCAATCATGTCCTACCTCTCTTTTCAGTCTCTTCATCTGAATCAAACAGATGCTCACGAAGGTATTCCTTCAATTTTGGGAAAAGGTGGGAGGATTGTATGGAGGATAGGGTAAGACAGTGAGATCCAACTTCACAATTGCCTCTTGGGCGACTTACAAGGTGTGAGGCCCAGGCTTGTCATGTTGTAGCAAATATCCTACTTGAGCTACTTCAAACTCAGCTTAACAATTTGTTTCAAAGTTCTGACTGTTGCAATTAAGTGTTGCAAAAAAAAAAAAAAGCTAATTTCAAAGATTATTTGGAGCCATCACTTTTTATTCAATCCTCGTAAGAAGAGATTGCTTCCCCCCACCCCCAGTTTCCAGAGTTGCTCAAGCCACCACACCATGCAGGACCAGAACAGGGAGAGTGGGAGCAATTCGTATCAAGCATGGCAGCATCTTTAAGATTTACAGGAGAGTGCACACGCAGCAGAAGGAAGAATCCATTCTTGATATCCTTTCCCAGATGGCAAATAAGATAGTTTTCCTCTCCCCACCCCCAGCTGCTTAGTACGGACTGCATTCCTCTACCCTTGAACACTTACCTGACTGACGATCAAAGGGATTGAGGGGTTTGCTCACAATGCTCAATTCTTTGTCAAGGAAACTCTTCACCTGGGACTCTTTGGCAGCCTTGCTCAACTCTGCCATCTCTGCTTTCTTTTCATTCTTCTGTTTTTCATATGCCTGCAGATGCCAAAAAGAAGGCCTTTACTAAGAAATCATCTCTACTGCTGCTCTACTTTTCAGCATGTCAGTTCTAAAGCAAAGTAATAAGCATGTTTCTGTTCTCTATGAGATATAGGTGAGGTGGAAACAACAGGGCTCATTAAAACCAAAGAGTAGTCTAAAGCCTAGGAAAAAAAGACCAGTCTGTTTCATGATTTGTTTTAAGTGAGAAAAGAGTTTGAGCAAGAAGTGAAAAGCTTGATGACAATCAGATGAAGAAACCAGACTGCAGCTGCAGGATGCCCAGCTTACAAGCAGCACTACAGGAACAAATATTATTGATGGACCCCAATAACTCATTATATTGCTACATAGCAGCACTGTGGAATCAAGATACTATATCCCCAAAGCAGGAACCGAGCCATAAGCATAAACCAAAGTTTGACTTCTAGCTGAGTAGAGATGTACAGTCTTGATAAAAGACGCTGATCTCTTCCTGCCTACATTACTCTAACACAGCACTCAAAAAGGGAAAAAGGAGTCTTTCCCATGAATAGCCTCCAGAATGGGACCTGAAGATGTGCCAACCAGAATACACAAGAATTGTTTGTGCCCTTTGTATTTCTGATACTCTGCATGCAAGCCTGACCAAAAGACACGATGCCTCTGTTAAGACTTAAATCTGTTCTTTGCCTCCTGTAACAGACACAGGCCAGGAATCGATGGCCAGCAAGGTCCATACCAACGTTTACTCAAGAAGCTCAGTCTCAGCCACTCCCTATTCTATAAGCTCATCTTCCAATTCTAGGAAGGGAATGGAGGAACAGAAACCAAATCCAGCCACAGCCATTGTGATGGGATGTGAGGGAGACCTTGGAAGATTTGGGGGAGTGGGGGAGAAATGCCACCTAGGGAACTATCAGATAAAAGAGAAAGGAGTCCCCAACATAGCAACGGCCAGAAAAAGAAACTTAGGAAGGACCCACCCTAACTACTCAGGCAGTAAAAAGGGAGGGTGGGAGATTTGTACTTTCAGACTTGCAAGATTCCGTTAATAAGTAGCCTTACAATAAAACAGAATTAGCTCATCTAGTCGTGTTTCCTGTCTGGGTTATCTGGGTGGGCTGACAGCTCTGGAGCTCATCTGTGGCTTTCAGCCAAATCCTAAATTTATTATTTTACAATGTTTATATACTAGTTTTAGGAGAACATTCTCAAAGCTGTTTACAGAAAATTGAATAACCACTAAAAATATTACTTTCTGCTACACCTTCTTCCATACTTTTTCTTGGACAGATTGTTCCTTAAATCTTGCAGCCTCATTGGTCAGATAGTATCAGCACCTCCTGGCCATCAGGCAATGACTGGAGGTGGCACTGGACAAATATAAGTATCCTTTCCCAGTCATCTTTTTGCCTCAAACTGAGCCTACATTGGGTCACAGGAAAAAGGGCCCTTGTGGATAAAGCCCACTGAGCACCAGGGCTATCAAAAGAAGACTAAAATAATTCATGTTACACAAAAGATGAAGAATGCCTACTAAACAAATTATAGCAAACCCACTTCAGTTAGGTCAGATTTAATGGGTTGATTTTCATGTTACACAGCATAGATAGTTTATGTTACTGGCATTCAATTCTTTTCCGCATCTTCTTTCATTTGTTAGCCTTTTCAGGCACACTCTTCCAATATATCTATTAAAGTTGATATTTAAGTATGAACCCAACCAACCTCCTAGCTCTCCATATTGACATACCTTCATTTGCCGGGCAATTTCCTTTTTCTGATGTAGGATATACTCCAGGATAGCTTCTTTTTCATAGAGGTATCCATCGGGGCTGGAAAGGGGGGGGGGGAGCAAGATAAACAGAACTTGTAAACCCCCAATAACCCAACTCCCAAACCCCTCCGGCCTCTTTGACTACAGTGAGAACTGCAGAGCATAACTATACTCAGATATTGGTCCCTATATTCAAGGATACATCTGGAAAGCCATAATACATGTAACTAAAGGCCAAGATGGGGTTCATTTTTAATGGCTGGGGACAATCTTTGACCCTTTTGGGACAACTATGGTGACCAATACATTGAAGCAAATGGCTAGGACTACAGAGTTTATTTTTCTGAGTTTTGGGGAGGAAGTTGGGAGGGTGTCTTTGCTTTTTAATTACACTAAGCCTATTTTGAGGATTACTTTTTAATTTGTATGGCAAAATGGCAAGAAACCACACCATTATAATTGGAGAGAGCTTTATGGGCTGCAAAAAAGTGGCTCAGGGAACACATGGTAACACAAATAAGAATGAATAATGCACAACTGCAGGGTCAGGAGGGAGAGAGATGAAATCAGCAAAACTCAGAAAGGCTTTGTACAAATACAGGTAGTCCTCACTTAAAAACTCCTTCACTAAGTGATGTGGTTGTTAAGTTGGACATCACGTGACCATGCCAGACTTACAATTTCACTCCCACTGTGGTCATTAAGCGAATCACCCATGGTTGTTAAGCACGACATCACATGACCATAATTTGCAACGTACTGCCAGCTTCTCCATTGACTCTGTCTGTCAAAAGCTGGCTGTGAAGCTTGCAAATGGTGATCACGTGACCATGTGAGACTTCCAATTCTCTACCCTGTTCTTGACCCATTCCTTTCCAAAATTAAATTCCTTCTTGCACCAATGATAATAAGAAATAGCAATCTGTGGATCACAATGCTATGAGGCAGTAAATAGTGCTAACAAAACAACCCCTGTGTAACAATGGATACATGAAGTACCTGATCTGTGCTCCATAGCTAGATTTACATTCCCAGAGAAAGGGGGCATTATGGCACAGAGACATACTGAATTCATGTTCCAGCTTTTAACCCCCATTCCTCTATAAAACAGGATGTCATTATTTTTTGAGCATTGGAAGGAGAAAAGCACCAACAAAATTAAGATTCTGTAGTAAGGGTGCAAAAGAGGTTGAAGTATCCCTTTGTGGCCCATGGAACCCCCCCCCCCCAGTGTGCAGAGCCAAAAGTCTGGTCCTCTTTTATATCTGGGGGGATTTAACAGGCAAAGTGTACCCATTTCACCCTAACATTTCCAAATTTCCTTCCAAAACAGGGCTTGGGCCAGCCCTCAATGTGTCATGCAAAATGTGATGTAGCTGTCAAGCAACAAAAGTTGTACATCACTGATTTATACGAATACACATTAAAAGGCCATTACATTTGCAAAAAAAGAAAGGAAAAGGAAAAGGAAAAGGAAAAGGAAAAGGAAAAGGAAAAGGAAAAGGAAAAGGAAAAGGAAAAGGAAAAGTTCAACAGGTGTATGTAGCAAATGGACAAATAAATTATCTGTACTGGGCAAGGGAAATTAATTTATCTTTTCTTTTTAGAGATTCATTACAGTATTGATAAAGTGGAAAAAAAAAAAAGGACACACAGAGCAGATCTTCAGCATAAGATTCTGAAATATTTCAGATGGATCCCATCCAATATTTACGTCACAACAGGGTCCTTGCAGGGCTGCAGGGAGAGGCAGCAGCAGTCAAAGTCCTTGACGGCATCTTTGCTCAAACGGACATTCTGAGTCCCATAGCCAGAGGCAGCTGAAAAAAGGGAGGAAAGGTCATAGCAAGTGCGCAGCACTGACAAAGCTATCCAAATGGCTGCTCTGGATTGCTGCTTAGATCCATCAGAAAATAACAACTGACAACACTCTAACCAGAAAAGTTGAGCTTGCCAAGAACTCTGCTCAGGGGGCTCAGCTGGTTTCTATTTCAAAGCTTGTAGTTTGAATTAGTTTAAATCTGAGTTTCAATGAAACACTAGGACATATTAATCACACTCCAGGGGTGTGACCAAAACTCTGAAATAGCTTAGAGCTTTTTGTAATATCCAGCTAGTCATAAACAGCACAGAGCTAACCGCTTCCCAGTCCTGGCTTTCTTTATTTCCTTATGTTATGTCTGGAATTGTGAGCAGAACCAAAGGGGTGGGGAGAAATCAGCCCCAAATGTTGTGACAATCCCCTAAACTTGTTTCTATAAAGACGATGGGAAGAGGGGACAATATAACTAGACACAGAGGTCCCAAAGAACAAGATTTCAGATTTCACTGAAAAAAATTTCTTTCCACTGGATAAATAATAATGGCTTTCATCAGTTCTTTTTGCAACCACTTCTAATTTACTGATACATTTCTCCAATTCTACTCAAGACATCCCCTTCATACAGGATCTCTCCTGCTCTTGGATTGCTTTTCCTCAACATGACTTTCTGTCACCTCCAGCCAGCAATGCCAACTAATATGCTAGCAGCAGAGAATGAAGATTGTAGTTCAACACACATAGCAGATACAGGCTAAGAAAAACTGCTTTGGATTTCCAAAAGCAACTCCATTATTGCAATGAGGGGGCAAGATTTCCCCCACTCCTCAACCAAGGAAGCACTGTCCATACACTTCAGTCAGCAGCCTCCTCACCTGTGTCTTTTTTCTTTTCATGGTATGTGTAGACAGCTCCAGCTGTACAGTTCTTGCCATGACGTGTCATGTAGCCTTAGATGGACAATCCAAGACAATGCCAACTCTGGAGTCCTTCTATTAATGCCAACTCTCTTCTAACAAGAAGATATTAAATTAATTCTATCTAATGCCAGAGACAAAGAGGCTGATATGTGTTACATAGGAAGCAGGTGAAATAAATCCCATGACTGGAAGTGGAAGATTATGGAGAAAAGAGTAGAATATATAGGAAAAAAAAAGATATTTATAGGATGATTATATAGGCAGCTCCAACCTTCCTTACTAGGTGTTTAGTTCTATCCTTGTAAAAGTGTGGGAAAAATAGAACCAATTATGGTAGGTAGAACTGCGTTCAAGTATTCTGCTTCAATTTCTTACTATTCTACCAATTCTCAAACCTAGTAGGGAGAGTCATGTCATATCCATACAGTAATTCATCACAAGATCCCATCTTTCTGGTAGCTGTATAAAAGAGGTTTATCAACAGCTCCAGCTTTATCTACTCTAAAAAACAAAGCTGTGCCTTCAAGATTGCCTGACTGCTTCATTTTGAGTGGTATCAGCTACTACATTTCCCTTGTTTGAGAAACTCAAGTCTAGCAGCTCAGTCACAACAAATATTGAAGCATTTGATATTTAACCTCATTTGGGAAGCATCTGAAGAACAGAAAATTACAGTCAAAGTGGTTTAATTGTTTATCAGCATGTAAGGTCAATGATTGCCACCTGGTGGATGGTTAACAATGTTTGCAACAAGCATGATACTGATTCATACCAATAGCCTCCCATCCCCCTAGCATATATTTTCTATTTAAACCAATCTTCCCTACCTTGGACCCTCT
This sequence comes from Python bivittatus, assembly GCF_059951505.1. Lineage (NCBI taxonomy): Eukaryota > Metazoa > Chordata > Lepidosauria > Squamata > Pythonidae > Python > Python bivittatus. The sequence goes on along the minus strand of NW_028277067.1, from coordinate 14,119,365 downwards.
CCACATGTGAAGATTTCAATTTCTAGACATCTCAGCAACAGCCACAATAGCCAGGGAATTCTGGGAGTTGAAGCCTACATATCTGGAAGGTGCCCAAGTTGGGAAGAAAGATTTAAACAGATCCAGAAGATCCTATTATTTAACCCTAACCGTATTAATGTATTACAGAGCTATTCCTTCCACAATACAGTAATATACTTCCTTTAAAAAAAAAATAAACTGCACAGCATTCCATTTGTTTCTCCAAATAAACTTATAATCCTTCAGTTTCATTTATATCACACCAAGCTTAGATTCCTGAAAGAGAGACTCTGAGAATAAGTATATGCATACTTATCTAGGAGCAAACAGCACTGAACTCAAAGGAGCTTACATCTGCATAAAGTTTTATGCTCTTTTGATACAGAATTTCTGCCAACACAATATTACATTACTGTTTACTATTTCCATGGTAATTAAACTCCAAATATCTCTCTGTAAAAAGTACAATTCACTTTTTTTTAAAAAAGCACACATCATCCTCAGCACCCCTTATCTTTCTATAAAATTTCTAGATTGCTTAAAAACTACTTCATTCTAACCAGTTTTGTCCTTCTCCAAAGAACATTATTGCTATCAAAATTGACATATAACAAATCTCAACATCCTCAGCAAAACAGTCAATAGAAAGTTTACAAACTTTATGAATACACCCATCCTCACACTTACAATTTAAAAATAAAGAGAAATATCAGCCATGTTATCTGGGCTGCACAGCTCTGAACAACCACAGGCTGGCAGCAATGAATTACAGAAAAGAAAAAGAAAAATTTAACTCTTTTGCAAGAGAAATATATAGCCCAGCCATTATTTAATAAATTCTGACCCTCAACATTTCAATTACTCTGGAAAAATCATAATGTCCTCTGAACACATACTGTAGCATTTCCCTACATTTCAGTAATGATTGTACTTAGTCCTTAAATATCCACCTCCCATTATTCTAATTTTTCACATTATTTCAAGACACAGAGAGGATGCTAGGTCAAAGAGGGCTATTTTATCCATTCTTGCTCCATTCGCACCACATGTTAATCCAGGAATACTGAATCATAGTTACATTAATTAGCTTAAGTCTGCATAACGCGCTAAACCTATACTAAAGATACTGAGATACAAATTAGCCAGGTTATTTTGCGAACCTCGTCACAAGCCACACTTTGGTCACCGAAGCCAGCAATCTCTTTCTGACAGGCCCCCGGAAGGACCTTCCGACTATAAGTACCGACAGAAACAGCGACAGCAGCGCGCTATTGAGCCGTTAAAAACTATCTGCTATGCCGAGTGGCGACAGCGAGTGAAACTTTTCAAGCGGTAGCTGCCTGGTTGGGGCTGCAAATCAAAATGTCTCAAAAGGAGCCAGCTGAAAGGTTGGCAACCTTAACAACCATTCCTGGCCAACTATAACCTTTTTCTGCCGCTCAAGAAATGCTCAAAAAGACGACTGTTTTCCCCTCCTTGACCAATTCCTCTCACAGAACCGGAAGCAGGAAATCTATGAGTCCGGAAGTGCTCCAAAGAACGGTACTCCGGATGCGCATCAGATAAAGCGGCCCGCTGGCAAGAAAACAAGGGGTTGGGAACTGAAAGGTCTTCCGCATGGAGGTTCTTGGAGTTAAAAGAGGGTTCAGCTTTGTGTTATGGCGTTTTTAACGCCCTCAAGGCCTTTTCTCCAAGATCCCTTTTCAGGAGTGGGGAGGGCGATTTGGGGGGAACTAAGGGCCTTTACCCCTTAAAATATCTCCAAAAATATGCGTATATAGCTTCTCTCTGCAGTCACTGTTTTCTGCTAATTGAACTTACTTCACTGTGGTAGTATATTTTATACTTCTGCCATTTTAAAAGATATTTAGAGCAGAGGTGGGAAACTTCTGCAAAACGAATGTTTTGGGGGTCATTGGTCTTGCTGGCTGCGGCTGATGGGAATTGAATTCTAAAATATTCAGAGTACACCTTGTTCTAAGCCTTTCCCTCTCTTGAAGGAGTGCACATTTACCCTAATCTTGCTATTTCTGACCAACTTTCCTTAATCTGGTTGAAGATAGTTGGTTTTGTAGTTCGTGTGTGGAAGGAATCAGATTAGGGAAGGCTATTCTTGCATTGTCAATCTTCCATAAATGTTTTAAAATAAATTTTAAAAATTAAGTTGTGTTGTATTTACCTACATCAGGGACATACAACTCCGTCCCTCAGGGTTTGCAGTCCACCAAAGACCTTACAGAAGTTGCTACCTGTTACCAAACTAGGAAGGGGGATAATTTTAAAATCTCCCTAGCAGATACCTTACAAGTGTACTTTAGTAAAACATACTCCTAAGCTACCATCCATCAAGTTGAACTTCTAATGCTGCCTGTTCAGTCCAGCTGGTCACTTCTTAGGCTGTTCTACCAGAACTAACCCCTTCAGGCCAGTTCTATGAAAATGGAACTCAGAAATAAATGAACCTTGTGGCTATTCTGAAACAGAGTAGTATGCTGTCCTGTATGTGGAGAAGTTTTTGATAAGAAATTCCCTTATAAAATGAATGAAGCCAGATCTTTAGATATAAAAAGGATTTTATAGGAAAAGAGAAATATAGGGAAAACAACTATTACCTACACAGAATACTAAATAAAATCAATATAGTCAGCAAAGCTAAACTTGTTACTTATTATTACCCAAGGTCTTGAGTTCCAGCACATGTTTATTGTAGAAAGGATTGGGGGAGAAACAGCTTTTGGGTGTTGTGCTTGGATATTGATAATGTAAATACATGTTCTTGGTCCTTCTTGCATTGTAGGTTTCTCCTAGCACTAATGCCTGATTTTATAAAAAGGTGGGATGGGAGACAAAAGCCAGTCTCTTTGGGGAGAATGAGTGTTGCTTTGGCCAATCAGGAAAACGTTCTATGTATAATATCCTGGGTCCAGTCAGCAAATCAAGTCATCTAAGGAGAAAAGCCACCTTCCTAAAGACTTGATGGAATTGTAAAACCACAATCTGGCTTTCAGCAGGTCTCTCTTTACACAGAAGAGGCCCTCTTGGAAACAAAAGCTGATTTTCACCTGTGCAAACCTCATAGCGTGGGATCAGTTTGCCATGCCAGAACTAGGAGTTGGTCTCACCACCAAACTAATTTTTGACTGTCAGGTGGAAGAAATTTTGAAACGGAGTTAATGTTACTTCCTATGAAATGCACCTTTCTCATATATATGAAGACTAAGGGCTTTTCTGCATGGCAGCCTTAAGCTGCTTATCTCACATGCCACAGCAAGCTGGAAATGAAGCTGATATAATGAATTGCTGTTTGAATTACAGACCTTTCTTCTGTTTGGCAATGGTTCTGGCCAGGTGATCTGTCTGCATGGTGATTACTGTGCTCCCCAAGTGGTACATTCCCCTACCTCTTCCCTTCCCATCTGTTCAGAGACAGCAAGCACCAGTTTCCTTTCTTTCTGGACATGCTTCCTATTTATAGATCTTTTGAATGAGCCTACCTTGTACTTGAAACTTTAGAATTTCCCTTTCTTACTGCATCCAGCAGCCTCCCCAGGACAGGTGAACATTCCTTGTCCATACATACAATGCTCTATTGGTCCACCAATGGACTTATTGGAGAAGGAAAAAGTTAGCATTCACCAATCTGCTAGTGGACCCTAACGGACCTCTATTTAAGCATTACTCTGGCTGAGAGCTGCATAAAGAAAGAATGAGTGCCTCTTCCACATCTAGTGGTGCATGATGAGTGGCTGCTGATTGCCCAATATCTTCCATGATTTCATCAAATACAGAGGTTATGAGTAGATGGTGACTGAGTTGACTAGGCAGTAGATGGGGAAGTAAAAGACTTCTCTACATTCATGTCTGCATACAGGGAGGTACATTGGTTCTAGAGTCTCAAAGATATGCCGTTATGCTGCAGCCTGATAAGACATGATCACAACATTTGGATCCATTCTATATCTGGGATGTTGCCAGCCTTCAGAGCCCTTCCTGTGCTCCCTGTCAAGTTTCCTGTGCCTCTGCTGCCATAGTGAGATCATTCCTTGCACATGCCACAACGTTCAGTCATTCCTTGCTGTGCTCTGTTTCAGGGTGCAAGTTCGCAACTCAGTTACTGGATTCAGCAGGGCTATGAAGTTCTCCATAAGGACATATCACATCAACTTCTCCTGGCTATCCCAGAGGCATGTGTAAACCCAGGGCTTCATCATTGAGTGTTGGTCACAATTCTCTTTTGCTCTCTTCTGATCTACTAACTCATGTTTCCCTCCCCACAGAATTCACCATACATTGAACTGACCTACATACCATCTAACTGCCACGCGTTTAGAAGTATGCTGCTACAGTGCATGCAGTACTGTTGAACCCTGCCCCCTGCTAACATCTGGCTGCTTCCTGCCTACATATACATTACCATACTGTGCTACATATAAACCACTGCTTGCCTTCCCACAGTGCATTGCCATTGCCCATAGCCAGGCACCTCTCCCCAGGAGCTAGAAGAAGAGCAAGCAGATATGCAGAGTACAGCTGGCCCTAAGATTCTGCTGCCTTTCTGAGCTGCGTTGCCACTTTGCACTGTGCTGCCTCAAAAGCTCTGCAGAGGCTGGCTTATAAGCATTTGGTCGTTATGCCTACAGTCTGCTACCATGTGCCTTCTTCACACAGCCACACTACTCAGCCCATTACCAAGCACACAGCAGAGAAGGAGTCACTGTATCCAGGTATTCCTCCTCCTCTCCCCACCCCACCTCCAGTACAGAACTCAGGAGTCTGGCACCAGGGATTGCATTAGCCTTGCTTGCCGCAGTAAGACAGTGATGGGCAGCAGAACTTGCTGCGCAGACCCAGCAGGGTGGGCTCAAGCTTGTATAACCTTCCTGGCAGTAAGTCCCAATAGAAATAATGAATTACTTAATTCTGAGTAAATATACATAGGATTCTGTATTATTTTATGATTGACAATACAAGCTGCCACTGCATATTATTAGATTCTGAGTGACCATACAAGCTAAAATTTAACATTCTATACAATAATCAATAAAGTATCTATTTCATTAATATGTTCTACAGGAATAAGACTGTTCTAATACAATTTTAGTTTCTAATACAATTTTAGATCATAAGATCGAATTCAAATTCAAATAGTTATTTTATTACTTATATTGGCTTTTTTCTTTTCCCATTCTTACTATATTTTCTATATTCTTTTAAATCTGTATTTGTATCAGCATTTCTTTTCCTTTTTTCTTTAAAAATTATGGTAATAATAAAAAGTCTGTAAAAATAAATTATTGATATTTTTTATCTAAACATAAATATCAGCACAACATTTTCCCTTTATTCTTACAACTGTTATGTGCCAAGATACTAAAGCTTCAGTCTTTCCACCTTAATTAGAATTTAGTTCTATCTAACACAGTAGGGCTTCTTTTCTATAAAGGTAATCCTTATGATAATTCATTTAGCGACCATTTGGAGTTACAACAGTGCTGAAAAAAGTGACTTATGACTGGTCCTCACACTTAAAAATGTTGCAGCATCTTTGTGGTCATTTGATCAGAATTCGGGTGCTTGGCAACCAGCATGTATTTACGACGGTTGCAGCATCCAGAGGTCATGTGATTGCCATTTGCAATCTTCCCAACCAGCTTCCGACAACCAAAATCAATGGGGAACCACATGATTCACTTAATGACTGCATTATTTGCTTAAAGTCCATGGTGATTTGCTTAACAACCACTGCAAAAATTGTCATAAAATCAGGTGCGGTCACGTGATGTCTTGCTTAACGACCACACTGCTTAACAATACATTCTCTGGTCCCTATTGTGGTTGTAAGTCGAGGACTACCTGTACATGAAAGGACCAAGGAATAAATGCTGCTTGTTTTATATATTGGAATTACTAATGCTTATTCTATAAATAATGCACTTATCACACCGGAGAATTAAACAACTATATATTTTTAAAATTCTTATGCCTAGCTTTGCTTCAGAAGCCAGTGCTGAACTAGCTAATGAAGTATATGTTAAAACCGTAAAAGGCAAATTGCGGTTTGTCTGTTATCAAAAAGCACAAAAATATGTAAGAGGAATAGCTTGAGAAATTCAGTTAATGTATAATAGGAAGAAGCCTGAGTGCTACTGTAAGAATAGTGCCAGCCGTCAAGATTGCCACTTGTTTATTCTGTTAAAGGTAACGATTATGTGTCTCTGCAAGGCATAGCCCTTTTAGTGCTATGCTGAAGGTCATGAGCATAGCTCTGTTGTTTTTTGAGCTGACTTTTAGAGGCATGCTGTTCTCATGATAGAGTGGAAGAACTGCAAGAGCCTAAGAAGAGCCAAGAGTAACTTTAATAGCTTAAAGGGATTAGCTGAATGTCTGAATGAGTCATCTGTTCAGTAGAAGTTCACACATTTCCTGCAAGTCATCACTGCATATCTTGTTCTTGGGAAGAGCGGTCAAGTGGTAAACATGAATATGTGAATCGGTCCTAAGCGTATCTTATCTCAAACCTTGGCAGGTATGTTACTCAAAATAAATAAAATAGGGAAAAACCTTCCATCTATCTCTGAATTCCCTCGACACTCTATAACTCATGAAGCCCCTAAGTGCTGAACACAAATAAGCACATTCCTGTGGCTTTCTCTTCCCCAGGCTAAAAAACCCCTGTTGATCTATTGAGCAATCAAAATCAAAACTGAAAAGTGTTGATTCCTCTAAGCAAACAACTGTGACAGCAAAGCTGTATGCATCACTAATATAGAAAAGCTGTGGCTGGATCCCTGCCAGATATCTCGCTGTAAGAAAAAGTGTTGCATTACAGTCAGCGTGTGTGTTACAGTCAACATCACTCTTGACAGAATCTTGTTTAGAACTGTTTGTGGAGAAAGGGCTACAAATAAAAATTCTGCCTACTGTTTCTGGTATAATGTCTGTTTCTTCTACAATGTCTACTTCTGGTGCAACTGCCTACCTTCTCTATTATCTGCCTGCCATGTTTCAAACCTGTGATTTATGCAGTGTGGAATTCTGCCCTTGATGAATCCTGTGTATCAGGAATAAAGGAAACACCTTCCAGTCCACACGTTTTACTGTCATCTTCTTGGGTTGCTAAAATGAAGTCTATATCTTCAGAGCTTCTTTGCTGCATTACAAGTTCAGTAGATCAAATTCAAACCACACCTGTTTCATAGAGGAAATTTAGTTAATAAAAGGATGCAGATAGTAGCAGGAACTACATAGTCTTGAAAAACATCTCCTGAAGTAAACTCTAGTAACCTTACAAGTTGACATAACCACCTTCGTCCTCAGCTGGTCAGAACTGGTCCTTACGGTATTTGCAGATAGAGAATGTCTATGCAGAATGCAGGTGCTGTGAATCTTCCAAAAGAGCACAGTGTGCATGATGACATAATCTTGCTTCAATAGTCAATGACATGAATATTAGTTAAATGCATTTGTATGCTGCTTTTGTTTCTATCCAAGTGCCTTTTCCCTTTCTAGGGAAGTGCTTGATGATCACCACTCTTTCTCATGTAATAAGGTACACCTTGTTAACTCTCTCGACTCTGTTGGTTGACTCATGTGGGATACGGTACCTGGCATCCATATGCTGGCAGGTACTTCCACTAGCTAATCATCAGGTTCCTGACCCCAGATGACCTTAGTTATTTTTCAGATTCTTTTAATAAAAATAAGCCAATAGGAAACTGGCATGATGCCTAGTTTAGTACCATCTCTAGAATCAACTTTATTTACAAGAATGCTCCTAGCCTCCACAGGTCTCTTAGCTATTCATAGGGCCTTTCCCCATGTGCACTTAACCACAATGTAAAGTGGTGAAGATCTGCCCCACCATTGTTCTAGACTTCGAGATACTCTCTGCTAATTCAACTTAGCTTTTTCCTTCTTCTTTTTGAACAGGTGAACACAATTCCGAGAAAACCCTGAGCAGTAGTCACTCACCATTTTAATTTTTAAGGCCAAATTTGCACAACATGCTTAACCTAATCAGTGGTGACCCCAGCATATCACCCAAATCTCCAAACCCAGCCATTTTTCAGTTGTAAGGGAAACTGTTGTATTGCCCTTGAACCCAAGATTAATTGTTCGGTACCGTAGCTTAATTTGGTCTTCCTATTTCATCCAAAAAGAAAGAATGCTACTTTAAGTTTACTCTCCCTTTGGTTCTCTGACACAGCAATGGAAGTTTAGAGCATCTGTTAAATGAAATTCTTCTAGCTGGCTATCTCTGTTTTCCCTTTATTTTCACAAAATACTCCTTCCAACCCGTAAGGGTTCTGGCCACAATTAGGCCACTATGGATTTTTATTTTATTTTTCAAATGGTTAAAAACGGTTAATCTGAGATATACACATACACACACACACACACACACACACATATACATGCCAGCCTTTGCTAAGATGGCTTTGATGCCGTCCAAGAGGTTTACTTCCTATCCACCCACTCAAGACTCAGAAAACAAGAGTCATCTGGCTGTGGCACTGGAATAATGGGGAATGACACACTGAAAGTATCATGCAAATCCTCACCCCATTGCTTGGGTGACATTATCCAGCCCTCCTTGACTTGACAGAAAACCAGCTTTAATTCTGAACCCTCTCCTGCCTCCTTTACCTCTGTTTGAAGTCATTGTAGTTCCTCCATTCCTCCAAAGGTGATGGGAGACAAAGCCTAACAGATTTTGCACCCCTTGGAGCTGCCCTTGGGCAGTGTTGGAATAAGAAGGGAGATACAACTTTCACGGGCTTGGAACAAGATTAAGATGTCATGCAGATACGGCAGAAAACAGATGTTCAAACTGAGGTTAGGGGCAAATAAGGAAAGGCCCCAGAGAAAAATGTACATCCTGATCGATATCATTAGAATCCGACTGAGTTGTTTACAAATTTCTACATTCATGGATTGCTTTCCGTAATGACTCAATCAACCCAGTCTCCATCCTAAATTCCCTGTGCATGGAGCAGTTTGGCTGAAACTACTGTGGTGTAGGTAGGCTGGGATTGATTCTCACCATGCTGGCTTGGAATTCTGGGAGTTGTAGTTCTAATTCCACAAGACAGCCCCAGATTGGAGAAGGCTGACAGACCGTAGTATTTTCCAGAGCATGCTCTTGATTTACACACAGGGCAAGTGGTTGTCAGGTTTGTTGGGTTCACCCTGCCCTGTTGGAATTTTGTGCAATAAATATACCCAATACTTTCCTGTGGTTGCACATTAAGATTAGAAGTACGGAGCAACCTGTCTTTCAGGAAACTGATCTGTATACCATTATGGTACTGATCTTGTGATAAAGGACCGAACTAGACTGGAAACACCAGGGCTGTGGGCATGTAGTAGTTTAATGAATTAACCCAATTGCCTGGGTTTGCAAAACACATTGCAACATAACCTAACCACATTTGTTGGATTTGTCCAATACAACAAGCCACAAACTAGCCAACTCTAAAGATTTCCATGCCACCACTATTTTTACCCCTCTCCTTTAAAAAGAGTTTGAAGCCAACTCTGATAGTCTTCATTGCTGCCAACCTTGAAATGCTGTGAACAGCCAGAGAACAGTGGAGTGTAAAAAATACATTCAATTGATGCCATACCTGCTGAGCTACCACAGCTCTTAGAAAAGGAAAAATTCCCCCCACCCCATGCTACTGCAAGGAAATAAAACAAATTGCTAGTGACCTCTCTCTGCATTTTCTGGACCTGTGCCTTGCTCTGCCCCTTTGCAAAAACATCTGAATGGTAGCTATGAACCCATTCCTTGTATTTGTCTTTAATACCATCTTGGCACTTTTGCAACCAAGTGTTGTTCATGGTACCTCTTCCCGTAACTGTTTGTTGCTATAGGACAGAAGAACACAGCAGAGATGGATCCAAGTTGCTTTGCTAGTTTGCAGATCCTTGCCATTTTTCTTGGGTACACAGCAGGCTTTCAGAAAGGCGCTTAAGAAAGGATCTTTCCCCAGGAGCTTGAGGCGGGATGTGTAGAGTTCCTAATTGGTAAGATATAGTATATTTTAGTTCTGATTGGCATCTAATTGTTTTTGCTTGCTTTAGTGGTATGAGTTATTTTTCTTTTGTATTTTTGATTAATTATTTGTACTCCGCCTAGAGTCATGTTGTTTGAGATGGACAGCCATATAAATGTTCTAAATAAATACATAAATACAGTAATAGTGGTTCAGCAAAGGAAGCCAGGGGAAGGTTGACCAGAGCTGTGTTTGTGTTCCCTTTCTCTTTCATGGGTAAAATGCTATTCTAACCTGAGACTTGGAGATGGGGTTGCCTTCAGCTCCCAAACTCAAGGGGCAGCAAGGTGAGGGCAAGAGTGCTTGCCAAAAAGGAAGCTTGTCCACCCACAAGTTCAGAATGTAAGCACCACAAAATAAAATAATGGCTTTGCTGAGGTTTTACATTTAACACAGGCCAGAAATAAAGTGATCCTGCTTTTGCATAGCCCTCCTATCATGAGGTCACCGAAGTCTAGAACTGTTGTCAAGGAATGCACATGTGGAGATGCCCTACAGAAAAGATATGCAAAGTCAGGGCACAGACTCCTCAAACATGCTACCAGGGTTATAAGCCAGGCCTGGAAAGTGGAACAAGGCAAAGGGTTTAGAGAGGTCAGAGGTTCAAATCTCTGTGGTCATGGAATGGTTATGACACTGAAATAAGGTGGAGCGGGAAGGACATCACCCAAAGCAAAACAGAAGTTTGTAAGGACAAGAGATGTTTCAGTCTTGCTTAGCAGATCCATTGTACAGGAAATTAAAGAGTAACATTTGGTTTTAGTGACACAAAAATGAGGAAATGTGCCTGATACAACTTTTTACATGAGATTGTGTTTCTTCACACGCAGCTGGCTAGGAAGGACTGGTGAGCGATGAGTAAGAAAATCTGTCATTATGACAAGAAAGGGGCTTTTCCTAGTCATATGGCCACAACTTCTCCTTCATACTGCTTAAATATTTCTAACTTCAATATATAATGTTAATTTGACCTATGGATAGATATTGTTCTAAATGTCACATAACAACAATGAAAGCAAACTTCCTTAAGCATATTCCCTTTGTTGACTAAATTAACTATTTTCAAAGTGATAGATCTATAATAGAATACAGTATATTCAAAAGAAGGGCTAAAAAGTTTCATTTTGCCTTTTTGGGATAGAGGACACACCAAAAAAGCTTGGAACAACATGAGTATAGAAAAACTAATAACTATAACTGGTGGTTTAAACTTGAAGAGTTAGCAGCCCAACACTGTCCATGTCTACTTTTTAATAAAAATCAAGAGGTCTTATTCCCCATGTAAAGTGGATATAGAATTACAAGGGTAACCCCTATTCAGATGACTAATGGACTTGGGGGAGCAGGACTGGGATGGGACTTGCTGTATTTGTTGTTATTGTACATCTGATTTTCTGTTTAAAACTACAGGTGTGCAAAGTTTATGAAAAAAATACGTTCTGCATACACACAGGCTTGATTCAAAAGATCAGATTAACAGATGAAGTCAGGAATGAGTGGCTGAGACTGTGCATTTATTTAAACGTGGCTGACATAGTAACAATTGACTGGGTACATACAATACATCTTCTCCAACTTGGCAGCTTCAAATGTGGAAGGCTTTTCCAAGCGGAATGGCCATTAACTATAACCATAAACCTTGTTTACAAACTGCAGCCCCTGAGTTCTCACAACACACTGAGCCAGAACTGAACAAAACACATATAATGGCTTAGCATGAACTGTAAACCAATAAGTTGGCTCTCTCAATCCTATTTTCACATCCTTGTGGCTGTCTGCATAAGGCTATCAAGGGAACACTGCATCCAGCAACTACGGTTTTATTAGATCATTTGATAAACCTTTGAAAGAACAGAAGATTCACCCACAAACCCAAACAGTCTTAGGAATGTCTGCTTTCTCAGAGTTCAGTATTGTTTCCAATTTCTGGATCACTAACAGTCTCTCCTAATTTCTCTCCTATTAAACTTTTCCACACTGACATTGGATGCTACAAACTCTCAACTCCAGTCTAGCAGTATCCCTGCTGTACCTCTTAGAATGAGCAATTAATTAATGTATATTTATCACTTAAGTATGGTTCTCATTTAACTGTACTTATGATTGCAAACGCAGACATCGAACCAGGGCACCAGAAAATCAGTGGATTAGGATCACTGGAGCTAGACCACTCCAGGCTTGAACGCTGCAACCAGTTTTTAAAGGACTGGTGTGAAGTACTAAGGAGGAAGAGAATGCCTTGAAGCACCCAGGAGCTCTCTCTGTGGATGGGGTGAAGCAATACCTTCCGTGAAACTGACTGCTGGACATTTGCGTAGAAGAGGCACACCCAGGAATGCTGCTGGCTGGACTGGGAGTTCCCCTCCTTCCATTACCTGGCTCTCCTCCTCCTCCTCCTCCATGTGATGTTTAGACACACCCACCTTCAGACTTGGACTTTTGGTAGCGCCTGGTTCCACCCAGGAGGCACTCAGTTTTATTCCAACAGTTCCTCTCGCTCTGCTCCCAGTGAGGATGTATCCATGCCTTCATTTATCCCCTTATCAACCACTCATGCTTAGCTTGCCTTTGAACAGTGCAGATCCAGCTTTCTAGTGTGGGCAAGCAAGTGGAATCCAAGAGGAGCGCAGCGCTTCCGCCCAGGTTCCGTTTTCACCCATTCCGCACAGGTGAGTTGGCAGCACGCGGACAGCTACGAAGCAGAACTGGCTTTTCTTTTTAACAGTTTGCTTTCCAAAAATATGTATGCTTTCTTTTTTCTTCCTTGCCTGTTTGGATCTGGCTTTCTCTAGAACAGGGGTTCTTAAGCTGGGGATAATTACAAAGGGGGGGGGGGCGGTAATTTGGGCATATCCTGGGACAATTTGTAATTGCTTGTTTGTGAGTTGAAGATCCAGTGTGGGACAGCCGCTGCTGAGACACTTGCGTAAAACTACAGTCGGGGGGGGGGTGTTAATGACATTATTCGAGACTGGGAAAAGGGGTAATTGGATCAAATAGTTTCTGTTCTAGAGCTTACAGCAGGGGTGGCGGGGATAATCTTATTTTCATCCTCTCCCAATCTTCATATGTAAGTCCTGTTGCTTTTTAGGCAGACTTTTAAGTATGTATATGGCATTTTACCTTATATGTGAAAGGAGTTGATAGCTCACTGGACAGTAACTAAACTGTTAGGACCAGTTTTTCAAGTCCGTTAACTATTTTATAGTTCATGGAAGTGGTAAGCAGTTGGATTGTGCAGGATACTGGATTTGAAGGGCAAAATATGATTTGGAGCATGAGAAGCCACATAACATCTGGTGGAAAACTGTAAAGTAGCCATGCCTTTTCCAGGAATCACAGAGCCCTCCCCTCTATCTTTTATCCAAGGTGTGTAATGATAAAAAAAGAGACTGTTTGTATAGGTTTTGTTTCATTCTTGCTTTGGAGCTATTTTTATTACAGTAAATACACAGCTCTATTTGTGTGTGTATTTGATATATCAAGTGGGAAAACAGGCACATTTTACTGATAAAACCAGTGGCCTCTATATTAAGTCTGCCTACTGTCCTTTCTTCATATACATAACACACTCTTCCTCCAAATCCTATCAAGATAGATTCATTTTTAAATTATTAATTACAAGGTTGGTAACCCTTGCCATCTGAAGATGATCGTTTTCATCTTTATAGGGGAGAGGTCCCCAACCTTTCTGGGCTGAGTGACCACATTGAATGGGAATTCTGAGAACATGACATGGCCACTGGCCCTCAATTGCTGTCATTGTGGGCATGGTGCTAACAAAACATCTAGATTGGTAAGGTTGCTCTACATCAGTGTTTCTCAAACTTGGCAACTTTGTGGACTTCAACTCCCAGAATTCCCCAGCCAGCCATGCTGGCTAGGGAATTCTGGGAGTTGAGGTCCACACATCTTAAAGTTGCTAAATTTGAGAAACACTGCTCTACATCATCCCCACTAACTTCTGAGATTGCTCCCTAATCCCTTAGCCTACTTTTGCCTTTCTTTTCTGGGTGCATGGTTACCCTTCTCACCAAAGCTATTGTTTTTATTTTCTAATTCTACTTCTACAGCCTATGTAACATTCATGTAACACATTTTGGAAACACGATGCTTAAGTTATACTTAAAACTAACACTTTGCAGGATTGTGACTTCCCATTTAATATATTACATTAAAGAATCTTAAATAAAATCAGAAAGGTCATGGAATTTGGTAGGGACCAAAGGAGGTGTTGCTGGGCCTAGGAATGGCACTGGGTGGCCACTGGGTGCCACAGGGTGCCACAGTGGAGACAATGGTTATAGGAGCTTTGTAGGATTTATAGCATGATTTGCAACTTCGCTAGACTTCAGAAAAGTAGAGGGCCAGGGCAAAAAAATAAATGTGATTTAATTTACTATTGTTCTTTACACACAGTCTACCAGATAGTTATTGGATTTGCTACTTTTGACTATAGGACTGTCGAATCCTTCCCAAGGATCTAGGATAATTAAAGATACCATGATATATGTGCCATTCTAAGTAATACAACTTTTTGTAATTGATGAGTTGAGGTTCTATCTGTTCCTATTATGCTTTTCCAGGAATAATAATAATAATAATAATAATAATAATAATAATAATAATAATAATTTAAATTGAAGTTGGTGATTCTTTTGCTGTACCTTGTAAGTCACTCAAGCTCATTATGGGAGACAGTAGCATATAAAATTTCTAAATAAATAACATTTAATGGTTTAATGGTTTCACCCTTTGTCATATGAAAATTACAATTTGGTGGCAATGTTTTGGAAGATTTTGGGGGTGGGCACTGAAAAATGGTTGGGTCTTCAGAGAGCACATTTCAGATCTAAAAGAATATGAAAGTATCTGAAACACTGACAATTTGGAAGGACTTTAGAGATGTTTTCATGTAATTCTAAGCTCTTTTAGCAAAAGACACTCTAGGCCAGTGTGGCATATCCTGAGGGATGCTGGGAATTATGGTTCAGCAACATTTGGAAGGCTGTACAGCGTACCCCCATGTCTAAGATCTATCAGATTAACATTTTAGGTTTTTTGTATGGGAGGAAATTAATTCATGCCAGATTCTTTGAGGTGAACTTTGGGAGTCATCTAAGCAGCAAAATGGCAGGTTTACTTCAGCTTTAATTCCACTGCAACTATTCCTTGGACTGCAATCCTATACATATTTGGTCAGAATTGTATTAGGGTAGCACTATATTTCCAAGGGCTTTCATAAGGAAGTATGCAATTTGAAAACTACTGCATTATCAGTGTGATATTGCAAAGAATTCTGTTGACTCAGATCATGTAGGGCTTGATAAACAGAAAAAGGTGTGGGAGGCTCCAATCTTCCTGGAACGCTCATGTGTGTAAGCAGCATGCATAGAAAGCAAATTATTAACTTACTTTATAAATCTGTGAGGTGGATTCCAAGAGGCTGAAGAACATCTTGTTTTTGTTTCATTTAACAGGACTTTCCGTATGAACTTCAAAATGTGACAATAAGATAGTTGTTTTGCTAATTACCCTTATTTAAGAATTTACGATGAATTGACTCTAGGGAATATAACACCCAAATCTCTTTGGCTGTGCTAAAACCCACTTCCTTTATTAGGACATAGTGTTCTATCATGGCTTACTGAATTTATCCATCATGGTTTACAAATGACAGTGACTAGGTTTGCACAACATGCTAAGCCAGTCCCAGACAAGCTACATTATGGCTTCCTACCCTATCCATAATGTCCTTATCTTAACTTCTTCCCAGAGAATGCAGGGATCAAGCTTCAAGCATTTTAGGTCCCATGCAGTCTTCTGTGTGCACTTGTTAATGAATAATAGAAAAATGCCTCTAGGAGGAAGTTGGCTTCTGTAAGAATCAAGCTCTTTGTATGGGTGTTGTTACGATATGAGTCTGCTGCTCCTGTTTTAATAGGATAGAGAGGGAAATTTCAACAGGTACAACTTTTCTGAAGTCAGTGTTATAATTGTGCTTTCCAAATTCTTATTGATCCCAATGGGGCAAACATGAACACATTTACACCAGGTTTTTTAAGTTGGTCTGAATGTCTCGGAAGGTGCCAAAGAGCTGGGAACACTGAGAAGCCTTGGCATTCTCAATGTTCCCCATCTTCCAGCTTCAGTCCTACCCCTTTGGATCTTCCTTATCTTGCAGTTTCTGGATCAGGACTGGCTTTGGAGGATACCAAGGGGAGAGAGTGGGGGAAAGGATGGCAAAAAGTCAAGGTGGCAAAAAAGGAGTAGAGCTTCAATTGCATGATTGCAGCCGTCATCTTGCCTTTTTTTAAACCCCCTGCCCCAACAGGCACCCTTGGCTGGAATCCTTGCTTCAGAAGTGGGAAACTGAGGATCCTCTTGCTCCGGAGTCACCATGGGATTTAGCGCTAGACCTATAAATCAGACCCATCATTCTAGCACTAAATCACTAAATCACTCAATCAATCAGTAAAGAAGGAAACAATTGGCATAAAATGCACATACGCCAATTAACAGAGTAGAGATAATCATGACCCATTTGGCAAGGACCAGTGCAGTTGAGCATCCATTTGGCGTTGGATCAAGTGGCATGGTTGTCTGCAGGGTGCGGTCAAAGAAGTCAAGCTGGCTGCCACAACTGTGTGATTGAATCCCTGCCTGTTTCTTATGTGTGTTGTGAAGCATATAAAAAACAGGCAAAGCTTCAGTCACAGCTGTGGCTGCCAGCTTGACCTTTCTGACAATACCTTGCAGACATTCTGGTGGCAACTCTATTAAGACTTACCAGGAACTAAGTTCAGCACAAACAGACTGACTTCTGTGTCCACATGCTTTAGCTTAGTTGCCCTGAGAAGGCCTTTTGAAATCATTCATCTCTGTATATCAAAAAACTTCTAGGGGAGGTATGGCAAACTGAAGATGGCTCAGCCAAAGTGGAGCCAATGACCACGGCAAAGACCTAGGAACCAGTGAGTAGAGTTCCTTGGAACCTCTCTGGACAAGGAGAGGCCAAGAGATTGTCCATATGTGCTCCAGACAGCTGCTGCTCACAAGGAGATTGCAGGACAGCAGTTTTGGTAGGTTTGAGCACTGGGAGATGAAGGAATTAGCTGTCTTGCTTACAAGTACAGTAGAGCCTTTTAAAGTTCACAAGCCTCACTTTCTAATCACTTTCAGAAATTGCCTATTAACCATTTTAAAGCTATTAAAGACCTTTGGAATGACAAGTTTGAAAAGTCTTCATTGGGTGAGTTGATCTTCAACTCTGATCAAAAGAAAAATTAATTATAAGCTTAAGAACTTAAAGAATCTGAAATGAACAGTAAAAAGCCAAATAAGATTTTGATCTTAGAAAGTTATAAATGGACTAAGGATCCAGATAAATTTGCCATATTGAAACTTTTACAATAAGACTTTGGAATTAGTTATAAAGAACAGCTTCTCATGGGAAATAGATCTGTTTTGGTTTTTGGAAGACATAACAGAGATAAATAATTTCATGATTTAAAAACTGGACACTAGAGGGAACTAAAGGTTTTAGGCAAAGGAAAAAAATGCAAGCCTATAAAACGCAAAATGTTGTAACAATGAAAATACTGAAGAAGACTTTTGAAGAATGGAGTCAGAAATAAGTAGCCAAAATATCAACAATGTCAGTAATGATGTCTGCTTCTATGGATAGACTATGTCCAAAAGATGTTATTGAAGAAATGACGGATGTAGGACAAATTTTATCTGACAAGACAGAGGTGGTATTGAAAGTAGATTTACAACTAACAGGCCAAGAGAATGACTTGGAAAAGGATGTTTCACTGAATCTACAAAAGAAATTGGCTGATGTTTTAATAGCTCTCCAATCCTTAACAAAAGAAGTTTTATGTAAGTTTAAGGACTTAAAAATTCTTATTTTGGAATAAACAGCAAAAGGGCGATTAGAACGTTGATTTTGGAAAGTTATAAACGGACTAAGGGACCAGATGGATTTGAAATAAGATTTTGAAATTAATTATAAGGCTACTTCCTGTGGGTTGTTTAGAATTCTATAAAAATATATATGAAGATTTTGAAATTAGATATAAGAAACCTTCCTGTAGGAAAATGCTGCTATTAGAAAAAAACATGATAAGCGGACTTTGAAGGTTGGACTCTAGAGGGAACCAGAAAGAACTAAAGATTAGAATTAAAGGAAAAGAGACCTACCATGGAGCAAAATACTCTAACTTTGCAAGAATTCAAGGATATTTGGAAACAATGCACTCAGAAATTACTCTTAAGATTATAAAAATGGATTTAAAAGAGGTTATAGAAGACAAACAGGTTTTACTGGATAAAACAGAGACTGAGTCTGATTCTAATGTGGACTGAAAAATGACAGGTTACAAGACTGATATGGAAAAATATGTTATACTGGATTTACAAATGAAACTGGCTAATGTCTTACTAATTAAAAGGGATATACAAAAAACAAACTAGAAGAGTGACTTGGATAACTTTCTTATTTTGGATTTGCAAAAGAGATGTATTAAAGTTTGAAGGAGCTTCTGAGAAGAGACAAAGAGAAGTCAAAACAAATCTAGTTCTGGGACACTATTGAAGGGACTAAAGTTGAAGATCCTTAAAAGCAAAGGGAAGGAATATAAAGGTGGATTATTTGATCAAGGTTAAAATATATATGTTGTTGTTTCTGGTAACTCTTAATGGATTTTTGCTGACCAGGACCGAATGGTGAGGCCTTAAAAATTTGTTTATAGAAAAGAGATGAGATAAGGGAATAAGAGATCTTTTGTTGTATTTTCAGAGACAGTGAAAAGTTATTGTGTTAAAAGGAAAGGAAAGGAATACAAAGTTGATTTATTTGATTGTGGTTAAAATATATATGTTCTTATTTCTGGAACTGGCTGAAGTTTTAAAATTCAAAGGGAAATGCAAATGATAGTAACCTGAACAATTTTTTCCTATTGAATTTACAAAAGAAGCTTGTTAAAGCCTTGAAGAACTCTGTGCAATGGGACAAAGAAAAAATGAAGAGAAAGAGAAATCAAATCCTACAATTTTTGATTGAACTAAAGGTTAAGGCCATTAGAAGTAAAAGGAAGGAATATAAAGTTGGTTTATGTGATGAACGTTAAAACAAGATATATTGTTATTAAACAGGGTGAGCTCCTGTTTCCTCCCCAGTTCCTGTCAACCCAACAGTTCGAAAACTTATGTGAGTAGATAAATGGGGACTCTCACTCCGGTGGGAGGAAAAATGCTGGCGGCGCCTTGCAAAAAGGAGTTGGGAGCAGTTGCTGGTAAGCGCGAAAAACCGTGCGCACCCGAAAAGGGCGTGAAGCAACGGAAACCCCGCCTCCTGCGCTCGCCAGCTGGGCTCTGCCCTAGGAAGGAGGCTCTGGCAAACCACTTCCGAAAAACAGTTGCCTTGAAAACTGCAAGGACTCGTCCAAGCAGTCACTGCAGGGTCAGCAATGACTGAGCGCAGACAAAAAAAAAAAAAAAAGGGATGGGGTATGGGATGAAGAGATAAATGTTTGTAACCTTCGAGGGGAGTGAAGAGTCATTTAATTGTTTATACTTGTTGTGATGAAGGTTGGAAGTCACTTCCTTATATATTGTTTTTCTCTTTATTATATTCTTTTTTCTTTCTTCTCTCTTTCTTTGTTTTCTTTTTCTTTTTCCTTGCATCTTCTATCCTTTCTTTCTCTTCTCTTTAAGTTTAGTTTCTATTAGATTTTACTACTGTAATAAAAAGTCTTAATAAAATTATATATCCACATCTCTGTATATTAAAAACTATCCCAGCTTAAAACTATATCTGAAGTTAGTAGCTCTTGAATGTGCTTTCTTAGCCGTTAGTGGGTGATAATGCTGAGCACCAAGCCAATCACATTTCCGTTAGAAGAATAGCAGCAGGCCAGGCCATCTGACAAATTGCAATGCGTTGCAGCCCTGTGGGAATGTTTTCTTTAAAACAAACAACAATAAAGCCCAACTCCTGGTAATTATCTGGTTGTGGACCCTTGCAATGCTTTTTAACCACCTGGAAGCTTCCCTTTCTATCCTGTTCCCTTTATTGGGTTCTTCGCAAATTAAAACATAATAATTGCTCCCTCATTAAACAGCAACTGTTCTTCCAGCTGGAGGGGGAAAAAAATCCTGCCTGCCCCACCTCCAGTCACTAGCAAGCAGGAAGATTGTTTTAGGCAGATTCATGCAAAATAGGAACATGGGCAAGCAACTTGATCCTCATGTGGTCCCTAGGAGTTGAAAATGATTTGTTGGCAGATAATCAGTGTTTCCTTTCACACCATCAGGTTCCATGTCCTGCTTAGCCTTATTTTTTAAAAGATGGATTTAATTTTAAAAAGGTGAAATCTGGAATTGTTCAACTCAAAGCCCTCTCAGTCTGCAACATCGTTAATCGACACTATCTTTGTTTACAAGCATTGCTTGAGGTCCCACACAGGCCTCCGAGGCTTTGGAAAATAAAGAATCAGTGGCCACAACTCTGGATTCTTTGGTTTCCTTGAAAAATATTGGTGGGGGGGACCAATTAGCTGGGATGGTTGAAAGCAGAGCAGAGGGCAACCTCCCCTGTTTGCCTTTCAGTAAATGGGGGCTTTGTAGTAACCATGATCTGTGCAGCAAAAAGTCAGATGACCACAAGAGAGCAGCAAAGAGAGACAGAAAACTCTCTTTGCTTCCACCCAGTGGTGGTCTTGATTTTAACAACCCAGATCTAATAGACCAGAGTTTCTCAACCTCAGCAACTTTAAGATGTGTGGACTCCAGCTTCCAGAATTCCCCAGCCAGCAGAATTCTGGGCGTTAGTCCACGCATCTTAAAGTTGTCGAGGATGAGAAACACTAATAGACCACCTAAGTGAACAGGCCTGCTATGGCAACCATGTTGTAAGAGGCCCCCTCTTCTCAGAATTCGCAGGGGGCCCCAGGCCCAAAACTTTGCGTACTCCTGAACCATGCTGTGGACGGGTTGTTTTTGACTCAGCTCTGCTGAGTCAGAGGTCTGAACTGACTCTTGCACTGACTATTGATTAGGCCAAAGGTTGCATTTACCTCTCCATCCAGCTGAATTGAGGGCTGGGAGGCCTTTTTATCAGTGTGTGCTTGTTGTGGGGGAGTGCTGTATTTTAACAGTCTATTTAATCCAGTCCTTTGGCAACCATCTCCTATTCTCTCTTCAGGACCTACCATGCGGAGCCTTTTATGTCTTCTTTTCCTGTTCAAAATTCTAGTTCCTGGTTTTGCTGCCTCCCTCCGTAGCCAGTCTGACCAGCAACAGACTCAAGAAGGTAAAAGTAGCTGAGAAGGGGGGATTTGGTACCCAAATGAAGTGGCAGAATTATGGAGGAGGATGCTCGTGTGCCTTGCAAACGAAAGGAGTGTCAGAGGATGTTAAGAATGGGCGATGGAATAGCGGTCGCAGTGCTTCAGACTCAAAGGTGAAACACTGCTTTGGAGCACGTGGGGGCATTTAAGTAACTCCTGCTTGCTACTCCTGAAAACAAGTGCCTCTATTCCTGGGATTGTTTGATAGCTGGAGAAGGTGGCCATGCGATGCTAGGAAAAGACAGAGCTGCGTTATGGAGTTGCAGGCAAGGGGTACATAACCACCCACATGGACACCTCAAAGCACCTTTTTGCCTGAGATTCACATCCCAGCTATGGAAGTGCTAGTTAATATCCCCCAGTGCTCCTTCAGTATTTTTAATTGCCTTAAATTATTTTAGGTTCTGCAGCAAATCAAAAAAGCACAGTCACATTTCTACTTTAACTTCCAAGCTTTCCCAAGCGATAAACTGACATCCAGTTTCTTAGATGCAAATGCTCCTGAAAAATGGGGGTCATAAGTGATAGGATGAATTTTCTCTAAAGGAACCTTTACTAAACCAGTTTTATTAAAAGACATTTAGATAGGACTGGTCTTCCTTTAAAAAAAAAATTATTAAAGATTAACATTGTGGTAGTAAAAATGAATGCAAACTAAAAGAAGAATAGAGAGAAAGAGTAAAAAGTGCAAAAGGTAAGGAAAAAAATATATAGAGAATGACTGCTCTTCCTGAACATTGAAGCTACACCATTCCCTACCCTATATTTATCTCTGTAGCAACCCTGTAGTTTAGCTAGGGAAATCATCGTTCAAAGTCGCCCAGTGACCCCAATATTCCTGGGTCCCAATCCAGGATTCCAAAGTCCAGGGTGGGCACACCGCAGCCCTAGTAGCGTCTGTAGCCCTTGACAGCTTGCATACGGGTTTGCCCCTAATTTCAAATCCCTCTCTAAGAGATTAGTTCAGAGTTTTAGCAAGAGCTGCCTGTTCCTTCTCTACAGCCTGCTGCTTGGCAAAGAGGGAAGAGGGTTAGAAAATGGGGTGGGGGGGAGGATGGGCAGAGAGACGATGGGTTTCTTCATCCGTTTTTGCATCTGGCCACATCTGTTGCTTGCTTCAGCCTGCCTGCCGTGGCAGCCTAAAGTTGCCTGAACTGGGAAGAGCATCTGCCACTCGCCCCCCATACCTTCCATTGCATCAAGGGCACATTCTCTGGCCTTCTCCCAATTGCTGTATAAATGCCAGTCTGATGGGTCCCAGAGCCACCACTGAGGAGCTGCTGCAGTCACATCGCTGAGCATCGTTCTGACAATCTTCTTAGAGCATGTGTTTAAAACAGTTTGGTGAAGCAGTTCATCTTGGCAAAATGAAGCAGGTGGGCCCTGGATGAGAAGGGCAGCAAGTTTTCAATTTGCCACCTGACTTGTCCTCCCTCTCAAACTCGCTGTTTTATTTTATTTAATAATACAGGTAGTCCTCACTTAACTATGGTAATTGGGACCAGAATTTCTGTCGCTGAGCAATGCAACGTCAGGTGACTGCACCGCTTAGCAGCAGCAGTTCCAGCAGTCCCAGTTACCGTTGTTAAGCAAGGACCACGTGGGTGGTTAAGCGAGGATTGCGACTTCCAACTTCCTGCCAGTTTCCCCATTAACTTTGCTTGTGGGAAACTGGCCGGGAATGTCTCAAATTACAATCATGTGACCACAGGGGTGCTGCAATGGCTGAAACTTTGAGGACCAGTTATAACTACCATTCGTTCAGCTCGAACAGTCACTGAACAAGTGGTTGTTAAACAAGGACCACCTGTACAGGTAGTTCTCATTTAGCGACTGCCTCATTTGGTGACCATTTGCAGTTATGACAGTGATGAAAAAGCAACTTTACAACCAGTCCTTGCATTTACAACCTTCACAGGTCTGTAAAGCAAAGGAAAGCTGAAGTAAGAACAGTCGCAATTTCACTTAGCGACCTCTTCACTTAACAGCTGAGTTGCTGGTCCCAATTATGGTCGCTAAACAAGGGCTACCTGCAGAGCCAGCCTATCTATCCTCTCAGGTTATCTGCGTCCCTCAAAGAGTTGCTCATCTCTGCTCTATTTTCTATACCATCTTGTCTCTCCTGGTTTAAGCATGTAGTGTAGCTAACACCAACAAGAGGCTGCGCTCAGTAGCTGCCACAGTCCTGGCTTTCTGAATTTCTCCTCACAATGCTAATCATCCACCCGCTTCACAAATAACCAGCAATTAGTGCTTCTCTGACTCTTGCAGAACCACATTCCATATGTGGCAGGGAATGCAGCATGAGGGGGAATTGCATTGCATTCCCACAAAGAGCAAATAATAAGCTTTTGAGGGAAGGGAAGGCTTGGGACTGTGACTAGAAATAAGTAACAAAAACTTATTCATGATGTTTAGGAAGCGATCATCTGGAAAATCTCATAACGGACAGAGAAAGGAAAAGAATCTTATAGGCAGAGTGGTCAGCACAGGATTCTCTCCCAAGCCCCCCAAGTCTCTGGTCTGTTTACATATGAATGGGATTGCCCCAAGTTTGTTTATGCCTTGTGCCTGTACCAAAAGCCAAGCTGGCATCAACCCAGCCTCCCTTCTTCCTCATCCAAGAATGTTCTCTACCAGCAGTGGAACCCTGCTTCAGCACTGTTGAAGGAGAGGGTTATCCACCAGGCTTCAGGATTGTGAGACAGGCTGGTGTAACTGTTTTCCAGCAGAGTGGAATGGCTGGAGGTCAGGAGAAATGGTTAAAGGGCTGCTGCTGTTCCCCCAACATACCCTGTCCGAAATGCAGGGGTAGATTGCCTGCAGCCCACATGTGATTTCCAATCCACTTTTGCTGGATGACCTCCCCTCCCCCATGAAATTATGCAGCCAAATTCTGTTGGCAATCCACTGAGAAACACTGGTGTGGTTTCCTGCCATATTTTTGCAGGAAAACTGCAAGTCTGATGTACAAATCTTCATTTAAGCTTAACACCTCAAAAACATTCTGGAAACCCTCTTGGGAATGAAAAGGAAGTTCCATCCCTGTCAACTTCATAAATGTTGCTTCCCACTGTGGCACTTGGCTGCTAAAAAAAATCATTTCCTTGAAGAAATGTAACCTCTAGCGGCTGAAAGTTTACCCATTCTTACAGTATCTTAATTGTATGGCTGGTCCTTCTGGAATTCTGTATTTCTTTACTTCTCATGTTCCCTCTGTTACAGAGTAAAAAGGAATTGGATGGAAATAAAGCCTGCCCACCATCAATCAAGATTGCTAGATGCTTGATGCTAGATTGCTTAGTTATTTTAGTAGTTCTTGATTTTCTGTCTCCTTTATTTAATGGGCATTTAGCTCTGCACCATAACATTTTAAGCAATCTTTGCAACCTGGGCAACTTCCAGATGTGCGGACGTCAACTAGAATTCTCAGCAGTGGCCTTGCCAGCCAGGGAATTCTAGATTTTGAAGTCTATACATCTGAAAGTTGCCCAGGTCCAGAAACATTGCTGTAGGTCCTACACCCTTTCTGTGAGAACCAAGGGGTCTTGTTCATAGATTTCATGCCTGCTCTGAACTCCAGGATAATGTCTGCTGGTTCCTGTTCCCAGTGTTCCTGGATGCCTCTTCTGCACATAGATTCTTGGGCCGTAAGATTCTTTATAACCACTGGGATTTTGAGCTGATTGTGCCAGACAACTTGGAGCGTGAGTGCATAGAAGAAGTTTGCAACTATGAAGAAGCTCGGGAAGTCTTTGAAGACAACTTAAAAACAGCTGAGTATGGGGAATGGGAAAGGCCTTGGATTGGGTTAGGGTGGCCACTTACATGTCATAAAAAGAGGACATGTCCCCCAAAACAGGTCTGCATTTCCCTATCTATCTACCTATCTACCTATCTACCTATCCACCTATCCACCCACCCACCCCCCCACCCCACCCACCCACCCATCTATCTATCTATCTATCTATCTATCTATCTATCTATCTATCTATCTATCTATCTATCTATCTATCTATCTATCTATCTCTGTAGTGCACATGCCACTCAATTCCAAAAAGGCTCTGAGCGGCTTACAATAATACAAGAGTAAAATAGAAAGAATTAAAAGGAAAAGAAACTAACTAAACCCCAAACTCATTGATAATCAGTTTTCTAACTATTGACACACCAAGGAAAACATTACTAACACTAACTGTTGCATACTGCAGTGAGGGAGCTCCCTATACCATCCATCCTCAAAGGATTTCCGGAATAGCCAGGACTTTATGGCTTTCCTGAGTCCCAGTAAGATTAGTGCCGACCTGATCTTGGGTGGAGTACTGTTCCAAAGGAGATAATATGTATAATTATGATGAATGTAAGGGAAATGTAGCACACTTTGTCCTAATGAGAAGAGGGTAACCAATGACCTAGTTCTTTGCTGTCCAGGTGCTATAATTAGACACGTTTAAGCTTTTTTCCTCTTGTTTATTTCTGAACTGGAAAGCCCATTAAAGAATGTATGCTTTCAAATGGAGGACAATCCTTTGTAAAGTTGAACATATTTAGCCTATAAGTATAGTAGTCTATAAAGTAGAGTTTTCCCAATGGGGTACCCTTTAGATATGTGTACTTCAACTTCCAGAATTCTCAGCAATGGCCATGTTGGCTGGGGAATTCTGGGAATTGAAGTCTACAATCTGGAAATGGCCAAGGTTGGGAAATACTGCTTTAAAGTACTGTATTGTGCTTTTCAAACTATGGCCTGCTGATGTTGATGGTATTTGATGCACTTTTGACTCTACAACCACAGTAGTAATTATCCTCTTGTTTTAGAGTAGCAAAATCTAGTCCTCCCCAGCCTACTGTTCTCTGGATCTACTACTGTACAACTTTCAGAATTTCCATTCAATATGGGCAACACATTTGGCAGATATCAGACTGAAAACACTGGATTCAAGTAGTGGGGTTATCTATAATAAACATCTTAGAACAAAAAAGCATTTATTTGCTTATTTTGCAAAATATGGTTTTTTAAAAAAAAAAAAAAGGTAGATGTTCTTCCCAGACATAATTTAGCCAAAATGTAGTTAAGGAAATCTGGATGTGAAGTTTGAATTCAGACACCATGGTTAATGATTATTTTGTTAATCAAAATTGGAAATCCTGAACTGAATTGGGTTTACAAAGCAACTGTGGTCCTAACTATGATTTTATATTATGTCTGAAGGGACAAACATAGCTTGGTTGTAGCTGCTCCACTTTCCCAAGGCTGTTGCACAACAGTGTTGGATTGTGAGTTTATAAAGCTGAATGGTGAGAGGATGGAAAATTACAGCAGACAAATCATTCTAAGCCATGGTTTGGATAGTAAGCTGTAATGAACATAGTCATGGTTAGGTGAGATGTCTGAACTGAGTTGTATTCTTTTGGCTTCTTAAATTTTAATGTCCAAACATTTAAAACTTTTTCTCTATAACATTGGCTGAGTAGAAAGTAACATTTTAAGGAGAGAATTTGGATATTGGATATTCTATTGTTATCAGATGCAACAATCCTGTGAACAGTAATATTCAGACGAAATACTAGGTCATGGTTTAGGATTATAAAAATGAGGTTCAGCACTCTTTCCTCTCCTTGGATTTGGTTGCAAAGAAAAAATCAGGAGTTTCCACTTGCGTTTTGGACTAGTAACACTTTAGCACTTTGTCATTTGAACCTTAAATACTGGTTAATCATTACTATACTTTGTGGAAACAAGCCAGCTTCAGAACTTGTAGTTTTTTAAGTTGGCTATTTCAGATAATTCATAGCTAAGGTTAACTGTGCTCTGTCAGGTTCAGATAACACTGTAAACTTCTGTTCAATTAACAGAGAAGTTTTCAACCCTTCCTTCTGCCTGTATGTTGTTGTTTAGTCGTTAAGTCGTGTCCGACTCTTCGTGTATTCTGCCTGTATAGTAATAGAGAATAAACAAGCAGATGCATAGAGGGGTGCTTAACCACAGCTTATCACTATTCCTGACAGTCCCATTGTCTGGAATCCTGAAGCCAGGATTCAGACCTTTCTGAGAAGGCCATAAAGCTCTGCAGATCCAAAGCTGCAGAGTAAGGAACATGGTTGACTAAGTCAGTTCTCCGTGTCAGCGCTAGTGTGGAGAGTTCAGAAGAGGTACAGTAGATCCTTGCATAATCAGAAGCCACATGGAAGGTCTCAAGCTGGTTGTTACCAAACTGTGTGAGGGAATCTCTGGCTTGGAAAAGGTGGGGAGTGAAACCAGCAACACCTTGAAATGGTTAGCAGAGACACAAATTAGGTTAAGTCCCAAATTGTTTTGCATGAATCAAGTTGTGTGTGATGTCAGTTAGCATACAAGGAGAGCAGTTCACATTGACCTTTTTGAGGTTTCTGGCATGCTGTCTGCAATATTTGGATCTTGCTTTATTTTGACAGGCTGGTAAGCAAACCAGAACAGCTTGGTTCACCTATAACCTGAGGTATAAATAAATAAAGGTTCACAAAACACAGCGGGTGGTTTCACCCATCACAGTAACCCATTACTAAGCATAAACGTAAAGTGTGAACCCAGTCATACAATTATTACTCCTAGTGGAAAATGTCCAACATTAATCCACCAACCTCTTCTCTGATTAAATAAGATGCTATATTTGGGGTTTTTCATTCATGTCTATGTATGTCACACAAGCCTCCTCCTGCCCTTGAAACCTTTCTTTTACAAGCTGGTATTTGTGGACGCACACCATTTCACTAATAAAGGGCATTCTCAGTCAGTCTTCCCCAGCCAGCAGGGTGATTATACCTCTATAATCTGGTGGGAACTAGGTGAAGGAAGATTTTCTAGGGACAGAGATTGTCAGTATATAATTTGGTTCATATTAACTAGCTCTGACTTTTTCAAGGCCAGCTTTCAAGACCATTTTAATCTTTGGGGAACCTCCAGTCCATGCAGACATGGACGTGAATGCACTCTTACTGGCCACTAAAGAGCTAAAGGCATAATGTTCATTATTTGAGGCTAATTTATTTATTTGTTTGTTTTAATTCAATTTTGGCACTAATGTTGCAAGGATATAGATGGATGTGCACAACAGAATTAGCTTTGGGGGAACATTATCTTTGTGACTATAATTAAAACAGTAACAGTTTTCTTGAGGAAATACTGATTTCTTTGTAGTGTTCAGTGTTTATGTTTTTAACGTCTTAAAATCTATTTTCTACCAACATATTCTCAAAGGCAAAGTGCAACTAGTTAGCCACCATATTGCTGGTTAACAGATTAAAAAAACCACATTTAATAATTTAAATTATAGTGGGTAATTGGTTAGCAACATTCTATTTCCCATGATTCTTTGAGAGTGAAGCAGTGGCTTAACTATGGGACTTCTGAACAACACTAGAACAGTAGCCATGTTAGACTTCTGTGGCAATAGAGGTTATGGTTCCTGTCCCGGTATATATGTTAATTAATTTAGGAATGTTAGGATGACCGTGTACTATTATGATTGATAACTGTATTTTTTCATTTAAATTTTAATTGATTTGTCAGAGAGATCTCAACCGAACTGTTATATTATTGCCATTTGATTTAATATATTTTGTGTACTGATGAGCCTGTCAATTGAAGATAACAATTTATGCATCCAAAGAAATGAGCTATAGTCCAAGGAATAATAATTTTAATAGTTTTTAAGGCACAGCTATGTAACCTAAACAGGCCATAGGCAGCATGCCCCCCTGCCCCCATTTTTGACTCTGATCTGCAGCATGGCACAACACGTATGAAAACTAGTATTAGCCATAACACAGGTTGGTTGGTTGGTTGGTTGGTTGGTTGATCAAACTTGTACGCTGCCCATATCACCATACAAGTGACTCTAGGTGGCTTAAATCTATTTTAGAATAGATTTAAAAATGAAAAAGCAAAGAAAGAAACCTGCAACTTCATCCTCTTGAGTGACACCGCCTCAGTCTGTATGATATTGTAGGTGCCTCTAGCCAGCTTGGTGTAGTGGTTAAGGTACTGGGCTAGGAACCAGGAGCCTGTGAGTTCTAATCCTGCCTTAGACATGAAAGCTGGCTGGGTGACTTTGGGCCAGTCCCTCTCTCTCAGTCCAACCCACTTCACAGGGTTGTTGTTGTGGGGAAAATAGGAGGCAGGGGTATTAGGCAAGTTTGCCGCTTTGAGTTGACCAAAATATATATTAAAAAGGTGGGATAAAAATCTAATAATAAAAATAGCTACCAAAATATTCAGGATAGCACAGAACTCTGTTATTTCCAACAATGCTAGGAAACGTGTCAACTATTCCATACTCTGACTATTTATAAAGAGGGTGTCCGAAAATTCTATTGAAAAGGTGTGTTTTTGGAGATACGAGATTTCCTCCTGTAGTGCCTCTTTAATAGGAAAAGTTGTACCTTGATCTTGTCAAGGCAGGGAAGCTAAGAAGGTTTTTGCTTGATTTGTACTTATATATTGAAAACTCATAAAAGACTTTAGTTTTATATACTGTCCACCATTAAAATACAGCAACACAGTATCTTATGCAGCCTTCCATGTGTGTCAGGTAACAGATTTCATAATTCCCAGTATGGATGATGGAAGTTTAACACATTTACAAGGTGTGAGGTTAGATAAGGATGACTTATGAAACAAATCTCCCAGACTGCATAGTTACAGTAATATGTACAGTTTACATATCTATCATATTGCACAGTACAATTTGCTATATATTCTAGATAGTTTTCAGCACCCAGCCGAAGAAAGAATGCCTCTTGTTATATATGTATATTTGTATTTACTTATTGAGCTAGAGAGGGCTGTTTGTTTTTTTAAATTATCAGAGGTTTTTCAACCAAACAGTAAAATATTTGGCTTTTCAAACAACTGTGGGTTTCAGGTTGAGTATTTCTGATAGAGAAAGTTGACTTGATTGACTTGAGTTGTGGGGGGTTTTTTCCTATAGGATATTGCCCTCTAGTGTACTTCTTTTGAATTGCAAGGATTAGATGCAAGTCAAGATTCCTGGGAAATCTAGACCACATCATAGCAACTTACTACAAAGATAGGGATGTGGTTAGCACATAGCCTTCTTGGACAGCTGACCAACCCTCCTGCTGATGCCTTCCCAACACCATTTAAATTTTCTACATATCTCTAACCTATTATCATTCTGGAGCAGTATATGTATAATATGTAAAAGATATATAATATGTAATATGTAATATTATATATATTATATATTATATTATATATAATGTACTAGTATATATAATATGTAAAAGATAGCTAGGTCCAGGTGCCCAGAATAGTGTCACCAAGGGCAGGTAAGCCCCTCAAGGCTTACTTTGTTGTTTTGGAGTTAAATAACTGTGCTTTTCCCCTTTAGCAACCAGGAATCCATGGCAGTTTTGCTATGGGTACAATCGAACATGCTTCATCAACCATTTTATTAATGGTGCTGCCAGGTGACTCTCTAGGTTATGGGATAAGCTCAGTACCTATTGGCTGTCTTAGGCTGCTATGGGCATGTCCCCTCCCTCTGGTCCCTGGCTGTTGTTCTCTAGGACACTTCTGCTTTGGACCATGGGAATCAGGCTTTCCTTCTGTTCCTGGAGGGCCTGGATCAATGCAAACAGCAGTTGACCAGTAGTGGCAGTAGGGAAGCTGTGTGGTGAAGTTGCAGACAGAGAAGGGACTTATGTAACCCCAGTCCTTCAACCTATGAACTGTTGTTTGGACTGTCAAATGTTCTGGTTGATTCAGGTCTCCAACTCAGAGATGTTCTAGATAGTGGTCCTCCTCTCCTGCTTTATGTGCCTCCTCTCACAATCCAGACAACCGTTCCCCAGGCTGGGAGAGGTGGCAAGTGAAGGGGTTGGTTTTGACAGAATGCTAAACTCATGGGTCTAGCCATCTGTCAAAAACAGTCACAAAACACAGCAGTTCCGGCTTCAAGCCAGAACATAGGTAATTGGGATTGGCGGTGGGAACACCAAAATCTAGGCTGGTTTAGTTGTCTGTTGGCTCACATATAGGAGGAGAAAACTTTAAGTAAACCATGTGGAAGAGCTGAAAGACATTTGTGGAAGACACTGATTAGCTTCCACAGGAGAAAGACAGAGGGAAGGTGACTTTTTTTGTTTGCTGGATCTCTCAGAGCAGTGTTTCTCAAGCTTGGCAACTTTAAGATGTGTGGACTTCAACTCCCAGAATTCCCCAGCCAGCATGCTTATTGAGCTAGAGAAGGATACTATCAAGCAAGGTATTCTCTTGGATTGTTTTCATGAGTTGGGAGTTTGAGGCCTTCTGATACAATGATTCTACTCCTGCTTGCAGGGCTAGCAGCAAAGCCTAGCACTGTTTCATGGCATCTGAATCAGGAGAGGCTGTGCATGTTCTGAACCAGTATCTGGATCTAGAGATAGTTTGGATGGGGGCCAATAAACATGTTGTATTCCAACAATACAGAGAGGTGGGATGGGGTGGGGTTGAGTGGGGGTTCCGTGGAATTGGGAAGTTTGTCTGTTCTAAATAAGATAAAACATAGAATTATACAGTTCTACAGTTATCACGGTCATTAGAGGCCCAAGGGACCTTCATAGCCCACTTTGATTGGTACAGCAACAGCCTATTTCCTGGAGAGGAACAGCCTCCATACCTTTCATGCACTGGCAACCTCAACTTTAGATTTCTATAATATGCCCTGCATAAAGCTACCTTTGTGCTTGATTTGGAAGCCGCAGCCATGGCAAAACACGGCAGCCAGGTTGCTGAGTGGGGCTTTTGGCCGTATACATGTTATACCTTTGCTAGTACAACCAATAGGGCTGCCAATTAACTTCCAAGCCAGGATCAAGGTTTTGCTTCTGACAGACAATGTCTTGACTTAAATAGAGGGTCTGACAGACTGCCTTCACCATTATCAATCAAGTCATCACCATTAATAATTAAGATCATCATGGGAGATCCTACTGTATATGCCAAGAATGGTGGTTATTTGCAACTGAGTCTCCCTTGTGGGGGCTCCTGTGCTCTGGAATATTCTCCCCCCTGATGTACACAAGGTGCATAATATTACACCTTCTAGACACCTATTGAAGGTCTCTCACTTTATTGAGGCATTCTCTGCTTGAGTGTTCTACAATGATTTCTGCTTTGTTTCATTTTCCTTCCATCCCCCTTTTCAAAGAAATATACTGTACTTCCACGTGCTTTTTATTATGGTACTGTATTTGAATAATTTTATTGTACATTTCTTTGAGATGTGGTTTTATGGGAAGCAATGTAGAAATATATTACATAAATAATAAAGAGTTTATCATCTAAAATTTAACACAGGAGATAAGGGAGAGAGGAGAAGGTACGGGGGTGACACAAGTTACAAAACTGATTGCTTTAAAAGAATTGAAATGGATATCAGGAACAAGAATTCAATCAATAATGCCAATGTAAAGTAGATTGATATTAAAATGATGTTTCCCAGGATTTGGGCTGGTATGGTTGGTGCTCCCTTTGTTGAATGTTAGTTGTTGATGGGATGTTTTAGGGTTTGCTAGTTTCACCATTTTGCCCTTCTTTCCTTCCTTCCTTCCTTCCTTCCTTCCTTCCTTCCTTCCTTCCTTCCTTCCTTCCTTCCTTCCTTCCTTCCTTCCTTCCTCTTTGTCTGAGCCTGGTTCTGTTATTTGTTTTTTGCATAATTTTTATATTGTATTGGTGTACTGTGAGCCACCCAGAGTCATTTGGAGTCAGACAGCATCAAATCAAATGAATGAATGAATGTGTTAACATCATATTAACATTATCCTCTTTTCTTGATATCCCTTACAGAAAAAATTTTGGGAGACCTATCCACACAATGGAAGAGGAGGAGCAAGTGAGTAAGGGTACAAAACAGCAACAAGGAAGTTCCATATATTTAAGTTTTCTGATGCTGTGCTATTCTTCTTGAATCAAGTATTACCTTTATAGGCAGCAGCGTTTCTCAACCTTAAGATGTGTGGACTTCAACTCCCAGAATTCCCCAGCCAGAATCCACACTTCTTAAAGTTGCCAATGTTGAGAAACACTTATAGGCAGGATCCCAGCTAATGATTTCTAGGGGCTTTTAGAGTCATCTAACCATTACTGTGCCCATATAATAGTAACAAGGCTGGGCTTTCTGCCCCTTCAGCAACAGTTGGGTGCCAAGAGACATTCCCAGCTTGCTGAGCTAGTGCTCTCCACTCATCCTTGAGTAAGCAGAAAACTATGACATGACCTTTGCTGCCCCATTGCTGATCCCTATCCTGCCTCTGTTGCCTTTGCTTCAAGTCACTGCAGCCACTTGGTTTCCCTTCGAAGAAATGAGTTACAAGGCCTTACCATCTTCTAAAGCTGCCTTAGCCCTTTGAGGTAGTGCAGACAAGAATCACAACTATGAGTACTAATTCTATATTTATTTTAAAGTTACATTAACAGAATCTTGCAAGACAAACTATTTCTCCCCTCCTCTCCTTTTACTTTCTGGAAAACTAGGGAGGGTCCCTTCTAAAATGCTTCCCATGCCTCCTCTCCTGTGGGCTGAGAAATCTTTTGCATTTTGGTTGTCCACTCTGTGGCTCTTCCTCCTGTCTCCCAAGGTCATTCCCACATACCATTGGAAGCTGCTGTTGGATGGTGGCAACTTAGGCAGGGATACATCGCTTTAACGCTGATGTTTAAGTCTGCCCTTCATGGGACGAGGACAAGATGAAACCAGCATCATGGGGACATGGCAGCACAGAAATGTTGCCATGGAATGTTTGTGCTGGGATTAGGTGCTAACGGGGAAAGCCTATAAGGTTATATAAAATGGCCTTACTGTAGTGTCTTCTAGCATCATCCAGCCATTGCTGTGCTCAGAAATATCAATAAAGAGAGGCTTTATAGTGCTACAACAATGGCTGGGTGAAACTATAAATTACAACTGAGGAAATAGCTCAGTAGAAGGAAAAGGCTATGGTTCTATTCCTTCATCCTCCATTCTCCAAGTGCCTCTAGATGAGAGTTGCAGCCCTGTGAAAAAGCAAAGGTTGATCAAGGCTGCCCTAAAGGCTCCTTCTTACATTCTACATGTAAGCAGCTCATCCTATCACAGCTTTTCTTTTCCACAAAGATGTGCTCATATAACTTTCTCTTGCCTAGCCAAGTAATTTACCATAAGGCTGTATGCTGATGTATGTAATCTCTTCTCCTCCTCATTGCATACTGTATATTCATCACTAAATCAACCAATTCAAGCTGTAGCTATTGCCTTTGGGGCAGTAATGTGACAGATAATAACTTTTGGAGATTCCCAGTGATCATCATTATTACTTATTATTAACTTGGGGGTAACCTTTTGATGGTTGGGGACTACATGTTTTTTTCAGGAGAGAGGACTGCATTGGAAGGTAGGGAGCAAAGTGTTTGAGGTAGCATCATCCAGAATGGCAGGGCCAAAATTCTCAATTTTTCTGGGGTACTTCCTTTACTTTTTAAAACTGATTTAAGGATATATTAGGATATACAGTGGTACCTCGGTTCACGAACTTAATTCGTTCCGTGACTCTGGTCGCGACCCAAATTGGTCACAACCCGAATCAAATTTTCCCATAAGGTTCAATGTAATTACGGTTAATCCGTTTTGAACCATATGTATTTTTTTTTTAAACCACAAAAATATGACACAAAGTACAGTACGAAGAGAGAGAACGCTAACCTTGCTCGACGCGACTTCTGGCGTGGAGGACAGGAAGGCGGGTGGGGAGGTGGTTATTGCTTGGAGGGAGAGTCCCCCTCCCTACAGGAAGCCACGACCACGTGTCACGGGAGGGAAAATGGCCGCGGATCCTGTTCGTCACCTGATCCGGCATTCACGAACAGAAGCAAAATTTTGCGAACGGTGCTGTTTGTGACCCGAATTGGTCGTGAACAGAAGCATTCGTGACCCAAGGTACCACTGTATATTCCAGTTTCCATGTGTTTCCCATCCCAGAACAAGAAACCAAAATTGCTGATTTTCAATACTGGTACAGCTGAAATTTGGCACCATAATTAGAGGGGGCTTTGGGATCTCAAAATTAGTGTGGAGGGCATACTCTCGAGCCATAGTTTGCCCATCCTTGTATCAAGAGATAGTCATGCCAAATTTGAACTGGAGCCAAAGCGCTTAACACAGCACTGTTCCAAGTTTATTCCAATAACTCATAATCCAGATTTTTTCCCTGAGATCCCTCAGTTCACAGAGGCAAGGCCTAATATAGCATTGATGCTGGAGTTAGGACCTCCTGTTGTTTTAAGTACCAAGAGTCCCAGTAACCCTTCATTTCCACCTGTTTTTATAGGGACCCCAGGAGTGGACGTGGCAGGCCTAGTGTCTGGCCTTATTGCAGCTTTGGTGTCTACTGTCATGTTCATAGTTGTGGCCATGTATTGTGTCAAATACCGTGCTAAAGAGAGAAATCGATCCAGGTACGTGTCAGGATCCACAGGGAGATGTTTTGTGCCCACCTATGTAATAAAGGGAGGGAAAGGGGAACATAATTCTAGCAATGTTGTCACCAAGTAAACATGAGGTCAAAAACATTTGATTCAAGAGGAGGGATTAACTGTTGCGTCAGTGAAGTGAATAACAGCATTATGGGGATTTATATTCTGCAAACTGCTGACCTCTAGAGGAATTGAAGTATAAATCTGATAATTTTTAGCTGTGTGCATATTTTCTAAAGTGTATGCCCTTTTACACAGTTGTTAAAAATACACAGTTGAACTACAGTTTCCATCATTCCCAGCCAGCATACCTCTTTCATGGATATTAAGTGAAAAGACTTTCTGAAATTGATAGTTTTCTGAACTTTTTTCCTCTAATGTGGGCGATTGGACTAAAATTCCCTTAAATTCCAAGCGGCCTGTATGCTTTCTAAACAGCTGTTGAAAAGTTTGCTAAACTTTTTGTTTTGATTAAGTGAGGCTTACAGACAAGAAGCCTGTGAATCGTTCTATCTTTCTTCACCTCTGTCTCTCTTTCCTTTTAGAAGACTTCAGGAAAATTTGTATCCAGGGATTCCCCTTGCCAACCTTGATGATGAGCCAAAGCCAGAATCTGCACCTGGGCTTCCTTCTTATGAGCAAGCAATGGCATCTCCAGGGGTGCATGATGCGCCACCCCCACCTTACAACAGGTATAATTATCATTGGGATCCTACTTCAAAATTCTAACAGTATCTAAGGATTGGGAATTGGATGTGGATGGAGAGAAAGGCTTGAGAGTAATGCCACCTAAAGGGAGTGTGGAACAAAGATCAAGATCCTGTCTGAACTGGACCATGGAAAACCTTTTTCAAGGAAGAAGTGTTGTATTGTGCAGAAAACCCTACTCCCATGGAAGATCTGGATGAACCTGCAGTAGACCAAAGGCCTTTGTTCTCAAGAGGAAAAGCAGTACTGGAGTTGACAGGAAGTTCAGAATCACCAACAGAGCTTATGTTTGCCTCCAATGTGGGGGTGGGCAACTGCAGATGTTGTTGAACTTCCAGGAATCTTCACCCCTACTTCTGCTGGCTGGAGCTGATGGGAGCTGTAATTCAGCAACATCAAAAATGCATGTGGGGTGGGGGTGAAGGCACAGATTTCCTTTCCCTGCTTTGTCATTAGGGACCTGACAGGAGAAAATGTCATTGCCATTCTCCTCAATAGAACTTGTTCCAAAGGAGAGACTAGATTCATTCACTCTGAATGAAGTCAGAAGGAGAGAATAGTTTTAAAATTACCAATTCCCCTCACCCCCCAAGACCAGGAAGAAGTAGGCAGCGTGTATATAATATCCTCGGTCTCCTCTAGACTTCTGCTGGTTAGCAATTCTGCTTTGAGCCCTTAACATGTAGCTTCTTGCTCCAGTTTCGGTTTCTGCACTATTTGTGGGTCATGGATGCTGTCCAGAGCCCCAAAAGCTGAAGCCTGAAGGACAGAAGAATTTGCTATTTTTCAGCCACAGTAAACTTTTCAGAATGTATCACCTAGGATACTTGAGGGAATAAAATTGGGGAAATCCATATACACTACCCAGAGCTCCTTGCAGGAAAGTTAGGAAACAAATGTGATGTGATTAAAAGGGACACAAATGCCAGGCAGTTACTACAGTATGGAATAGCAGCACAAAATGTAACTTTTTCATTTTTCAGTTGGCTCTGGCTTCTTAAGTGAAAGTTGAGAAAGCTTTACCTTTGTGGTGGTGTGAATGTGCACACATACACATGAATGCATGAAAATAACAGCAGCATCTTTTTCTACAGAGAGCACTATAAAATCTGTGGGGTCATAAAAATTGTAGGAGGTCATGTTCCATAGGGGTGGGGTATCAAAAATAATAATTATTATCTTGTTAGGGTCAACTAAAATGGTAACTAATAAGCCAATTTTCAAGCAAACCTCTTCTTCAGACTGGATAGGGTTAGTGTGGGTACCTAGCACATTTAAGCTACTGCTAGCATTCTAGTTCCACATGCTTCCATTCCATTCTCATATGGCAGAGAATAACCACTTAAATTACCTACAATGTCTTCATTGTAATGTTGCCATAAAGTATGGTAGGTAACTTAACTGAGTGTTTTCTGCTGTTGCCGCTACCAGATCAGCTCAGGGCCGGCAAACACTTGAGGCACTAGAACCAGATAAAGGGTGGATATAAAGTAAAAGGAAGATAACAGGAAAAGCTTAGCACAATGGAAAAGCCCCCAGATTTGTAATGTTTAATGGTCCTGAAATGAAGTGCAAGAGTGTTAAGCAGATTTAATTAGAGTAGGTCAGTCTTTTCCAA
Source organism: Python bivittatus (assembly GCF_059951505.1). NCBI lineage: Eukaryota > Metazoa > Chordata > Lepidosauria > Squamata > Pythonidae > Python > Python bivittatus. The sequence continues at coordinate 14,081,112 of NW_028277067.1, read as the reverse complement.
TCATGTGTCCTTCAAACGTGTTGGCTTCAGAACTCCCATGCAGCATGCATGTTGTGGTAAGTACAACGTAAATGTTAATTATGGTGCAGAAAAGAATTATGGTTATTATCTGAAATCCGGATCTCTCTCTCCAGTACCAAGAGAAACATTGAAATCTTGCATATATGACCAAGTAGCAGAGGTTGGTAATATATTGAGAGTGTGCTGCAACAGAGTACTACTGAAAGGGAGCCAATGACCCCTGTGGTTATGAAGGCCAGTCTTGAAGGTGGTTCAATATGTTTGGGGCATTGATTGATTACTTTATTGCAGTCAAAGGGTATATCTTCAAAAGGAACAGATCAGGGAAAAAGGAAGGGGGAGAGATGCTGTATATGTAAAGCTTGTGAGACCGGCAGAGAGATCCATGAATCTGAGATTGGAAACTCTGATTAAAGCATATGGATGATGATAGGAGGATAAAGGAAAGAAAAATTGTATTGAGATAGCACATAACAGGCTGCCAACCCAACAGAAAACACACATTACATTGTTCTGAAACAAATCACAAAACTTTCACAGAGGACAGCTACTGTATTAATAGGGGATTTTCAACTTTCTCAACATCTTCTGGAAGTCTGCTAAGTCTGAAACATCTCAGTAAATTCCTGACTTGCTGGCCCCTCTGTCTCTCAGAAAGTAAAGGATGGAACAAAGGAATCTGGTACTCTGGAGTTTGTTCTGATCAATGGGGAACAATACTGATGAAAAGACAAACATTGGGAAGGATGGTGGCTGTGTTGTAATTTTGGAATTTGTGGTAGTGAGGAATGTATTGACTGAGTATAGCTGAATATGTACCTGAACTTTAGGAATGACAGTCTTAAAAAGCTCCCAAAAAAGTTGCAAGTCTATGAAGGCTGGAGAAGAAAAAGTTCAGCAGGAATTGGGAGATCATTGAAGCTGAATTGTAAACTGTTCCACTGAGAAGGAAAAATGGAATCAGGCTTCACAAGTTCACTGAAGAGGAGAGAGTGAGGTTTGTTTTTTTTTAAACAGAAGATTATATAGGTGATTACTCCAAGATGTGAGTCATCTGAACCTGTAAGGGTGAAATTAAAAAAAAAAAAGTTCAGAATGAAATAAAGCTTGTCAGAGATACTTAGAAGCACCAGAAAGAGCTTTTTGTTTATGTTTGAATCAAGAAGAACAATAAGGAAGAATAGGCCAGCTTCTTATGGAAGATCATGTGAAGTTAACAGATAATGGAAATAAGGCAAAAGTAAAGTATTATCTTGACTTCACCTTCATCCATAGAAAGTTGTGACAAAGCTGGGATGGGTAGGTGAATCAGTAGCTCATAAGATTAAAATGAGCCAGCAGTATGATCCAGCTGTTAAAAATGTAATCTAATTTTAGGTTGCATTAATCGAAACATAATGATCAACTTGAGAAACAAACAGTTTAATACTATTTGGCACTGGTTGAACTGCAACTAGTATTGTGTTTAGATTTGGGTACTGCATTTTTAGAGGGTCATCAAGAAATTAGATCACACCAAAGGAGGGTGGTAAAAATCCTGGAAGTCCTTCTGTATAAAGAACAGTTGGAAGAGCTATGTTGAATCTGGAAAATATTAAAATGAAGTACAATAGCAATACTTGATAGGCTGTCATGCAGAAGATAAAGCAGATTTGTCCTCTGCTATTTCAGAGACAATCCCCATCCGCTGTATGGAGATCGTAGGTAAGCAGAATTTGGCTTAACACTTGCAAAACCCATGCACTGGTACATGCTATTCAGCAGTAGCCCAGTGTGCCGTTGGAACTTGTGAGCTATTTAACTGGATGAATTTGAGTAAAGGCTAAATAGCATCCAGATTTTATTTCCTAGGCTGAGTAGAGCACTGGGGCAGCTGAAAATCCTTTATTCCTTAATACCATGGAAGCCTTTATTTAAATTGCAGGTACTGGATGTGTACTTGATGGACACCTATGGTGGGTTATTTACATTTTCTTGCAAGGAAGCAAGGTTGTTGGGTTTCTCAACAACCCCATGGAGGTTAGCCCAATGGAAAAAAGGCCACTTCCTCTCTTCAGGAAATGCTACATGTTACAATCACTTGTGCTGAGTTCTATCCGCAGCTGCAATGTACAGAGGTGATTATATGAAAGCAGAACTTGGCACAGATTCACGTTCTACACACTGCAATTTTCCACCATTCTTAATACAGAGGAGGGTGGCAGTTCTTCCCAAAACATGATCTTAATCTTTCACCTCTCCACTTATCAGGAATATTTTAATCCAGACAAGTTTTTCTTCACTGACCAGCTTCCATGTGTGATTTTTTTCTTCAATTACCATGTCTTTCTTTTTCTTCAGGAATAACACCAATCTGACTCCGCCAACCTGAGTTTTCAACAGCAAGATAAATATGCTTGGAATACCTTTTGGCCTCCCTCATCTGTACAGAAGACACTATGCACACACATGCATCAAAGCCGAGGCAGGGAGCACATATGTAAACATGGGACATTGAAGCAGACAATTAATGCATATTGGATATGAATGTGCCGTATACAGAGACTGTACGTGTATGTCAAGTGAAGCGTGCAAAAGAGGGCATTGCAGCACATTTTGGTTGAGAAATTAAAATCTAAAATCGCAAACGGACGTATTACAACTGATACCACTAGGTTAACACGAAAGTGAAGTGCCAATTTGCACAGATTTCCTCCCCCCATTTCTTTTTCTTCTTCTTCCACTCACCTTATGAATGAGGTTTTTATACCTGTCTTTTCTATCAACGTATGATTATGAAAGGATTATACTGAGGATAAATGAACATTGTTTTTATTTGAAGATAAACATGATTGACTGTGCCAGACTAATTAATATAACAGGAACTCCAGGCTGGAGTAAGAAAACTTATAGCTCAAGACAGAGATTCAGTTTGGGAAACTGCTCTGAATTATGCAAGCTCAGAGATTTATTCAGGTGCAGAAAGAATCGGGATGTTATAGGGTGTCTCCTGTAATTGGCATGCAGCTTAAAGACTGGATTCATTGGTAGCATCGCATTTTGCCCCTGCTTTTCCAGAAAGTAGCATTTGCTGTGGCTACTGGCTTAGCTTTAGCTAAGTTCATGATCTAGAGAATGTCCTCTTCCAGTTCTAACAACACCGAACATACAAGAAGCTCACTTAGACCAGATCAGATTATTTGACCATCTGGCCCAGTGTTATTGCCTGACCCACATCTGCTGTCCAGGGCCTCAGCAGTGAAAGGCTTCTCCCATCACAGCTGCCTGACCCATTTAAAAATTTGGTCTGGATTAAGCCTGATTTTACCTTCATACAAACACACCTTCATACACCTCTGAGCAATGTTCCCTTCCTACCTGCAAAGGCAGACACGCCCACCCATGCTTCCAGAGGATTTCATTGGGGGAGGCAGATTTGCAATGCAAATTGGGCAGTTGCACAGATATTTCTAGACAAGTAGGAAAAGTAACAAATGAGCAGACACTCATTTAGTTAGAGGTGGAGAGCAAATAAGAAAGTCCAAATCAATTGCAGAAAATATGTATACCTCTGCAGTGATATAAGCATATAAAAGTGAGAGCAAAACATGTTTACATATACTTCTAAGAGCTATATTGCACAGCTCTCTGTGGCACAAGATGAGAATGAAATGAGAATGATGGCATAGTTGGACAAACACATCTATATGCACAGATGTTAAACTCATATCTGTCCTGCCTTTCCACTTACTTGTCATGAAATATTGTTTGCTTGGCTCTGAGCACAATAGAAAGAACACTCCATCATAGCTGTAAGGAAGGGGAAGCGGTTTGTTGAGCGTTGGTGAACAATAATGTGGCCAATTAACTGAATAGTCTGTGAATCTTTTAACATGATTTGTATGGAAAATAAAATTTAAAAAGCTGTTTCTCATATGTCTAAGTGTCCTTGTTGTCAGAAGACTTTTTGATTCAGGATTTAATTAGAACAGATTTCATTTATCCATCAGAAGAAAGAGGATTCCACATGATGCTAGATTGCCAAGACTCAGCCGGCCTGTTGCTCTAGTAATTGCCAGATTTGCTAATCTTCTGTGTAAGTGGACAGCCAAAGTATCTTGCTTTACTCTTTCAGCTTCTTTCCCCAAAAACTCTACTTTGTGAATTTAGATTATGTTCTTGGCAGCTGTTACTAGGGCCCTCTTCTCCCAATGTGTGGATTTGTGAAGTATGTGTACAGGAAACTCCCACGGCTTATTATTTTGTCACATTTGTGCTTTGGCTTGCTTACCGGTGGAGCAGTAGTCCCCACCCCCTCATCTTTTAAGGTGGTGTTTCTCAATCTCAGCAAATTTAAGATATGTGGACTTAAATACTAGCATGCTGGCTGGGGAATTCTGGGAGTTGAAGTCCACCCGTCTTAAAGTTGCTAAGGCTGAGAAACACTGTTTTTAAGCATTTTTTCCTGTACTTCCATTTTAAGGAATGAATGTAAGCATAAACTTAAGGTATTACTGATACCCTCGTTTATTGTATTACACAAATCTCAAATGTAGATTTGAGTAATACAATAAATGTAATTTTACTTCTTGTGCAACATCCTAATAACTGAATCTTCACATAAATATGGCCCTTGTAATTACATGTGTTTGGCACATAAATACATGCTGTTTGCTGCAGCTGAAAGTCCCTGCTTCCCAATATCCATATATAAAGAAACAAAGGAATTTTCTACAGATCCACATTTGATCTCATGGCGCATCACGTAGCTTTGTGCGGGAATACAGACCTCTGAGAAAGTAAGTCTTCCAGTGTTGTGCAGCACAGGGGTTTAGGTTTTGTTTTGTCTTGTCTTATGGCACCTGTGTATCATTTCAGCTGTATGGATGGTCTGGTTGTATTGAAATAAATACCCCAATTGCATTTATTTTGGTAACTGGGATGTCTTGTATGATAGGCCGAATTTGAGAGCTCTAACTTACCAGGAAGAACTCTGAGCATTTCACTATTTTCCTGAATGAGTCCCAAATATCTTTCTGTACAGGTGTCTTCCCCAGATTGGAGCCTTCCAGATATGCTGGAACTATATTTCAAAGAGTTTCCAGCTGATATGACTGTTGGAGGCCTTCTGCAAGACTCTCTTAGAAATAGTTGGCTCCCTGTATTCTCAAAAGGTTAAGGTCCTTCAGCACATAGTTCAAAATTCAGTGGTTAGTACCAATCAGACAAAGAGCATAAAAATAGATTTACTTCATCATGAATGTAAATGTTCCAGCAAAAGCAAGCCAAGTTAAACATAGAAGAGACCACTGGGGGTGCTGAAGTTCTGTTACATCTTTCAGGGCACAGCCAGATGGCTGTGTTAAAATACTTTTCTTCAGTCAGAATTGGCAGATAAGTACGCCGGCATAAATTGCCCTACTGCCATGGCTGATTGCAATTCTGCCTGAGCAATGAAGCCAGTGAATGGTGCAGTTCTTTCCAAGAGGTTGGTGGATTTCTCTGGCTGAGTTCCCCTTCACCTCCCAGCAGGAAAAGCAGCCACCCATTGCTTTCCTGAATGTGGGGTGAACGGAGAACACAGGCCGGTGCTTCGAATGGCTAGTTTAGTCACATGTCAAGTTGCCCAACTAACAGATCACCCTTGCAGAAGTGTTATGCATCTGTTTACCACCTATTACTCGGGCTACTTTTGAACAGAGGTCTAGTGCTTTTCTGAAAGAATGTTAAGCTCATGTCCAAAAATAGCCTGGATGACAGGTCACAGGCATGGAAGAGGGTGGAAGGTGAAGTGGGAAGGAGTGATTGATAACAAGCTCTGTGCATGGCTAGCGTTTCAAGTATATGGCAGTGTGGCAGTGAGTGGCCATTGGCCAGCAGCACCTGTAAGTAGCCTGTGGAGTTAGCAAAGTGGCAATGCTCCCCTCACCAAATTAACAAAACCAGTAAGAAGTATTGGTATGCCATACCCCTTGTTGGAGAAACAGTGGAAAACCTGTAATGTACCCAATACAGCTGGCGGAAACCAGCTCTCTTTTCTGGTTTAAACTGATCCGTGAAGCACAAGATTAGTGCTCTCTTGAGAGTGCTAGTCCTGTTTTTCAAACACAGGTCTAGAGAACTTTCAAAAGAGCATTAAACCTATGTATATAAGGAGCCTGCAGAAATTCTGACAAGGGCTTCAGTAAGCGCTCCTCAGGCATCATACGGACAGATGTGACTGCAGAAGCCGAGTAGAACAACCACAGTGGGGAGTGCTCAGAGGGGAGGCTGAGGGCTCGAAACAGCTTAAGTGTCCAATAAGAGCTTGGCAAACCCATCATCAACCACAAAAGTGGAATGTGCCAAACTGTGCCCACAAGAATTATTATTTTGGGAGAAGAGGGATAACACTACTCTAAAACTGGAATACCTAAAGGTGATGTAAAGCTGATCTGAGCTGTGGGCTGAAGATGAGACGAAGGCAATGGCATAGGGACAGTTGCTGGGGCATGTTGATGCCACAGATGGGGGGGGGACATGAAGAAGAGCCCTTAGACTCAGATTTGTTGGAGGGAGGCAAATTCATTAGAAATCGGAAACATGCAAAACCATGCTGTTTCATTTATTAGCATGATTTGTATTAATATATCCCAAACCCACACTTCAGTTTTTACTAGATTCAGATAACCTCTTCCAGAAGTTTGTAAATCTATTTCACACTTATTATTATAATGCCAGATAATCTAGATCCTCTGCATTTCTCCTTGCTTTGTTCTTACATATGGAGGGGAGGATAAAATGACAGCATTTGCACATTGTGCTAAGCCACAATGTGGCTTGTTTGTGGCTTATCTCAACATGGGAAGCCAGCCAATGTATAGGGGGGAAAACCCTTCTGCAATAACTGGTCAACTTCAGCTAATATCCTGGGGGATTAAGGGAAGAATTTCCTATAATTCATTTTACTCTGAATGGGCATCAGTTAATAATGTTCCTAGAACATAGGCTATGGAAGAGTGGAAGGGGGGGGGGGGATACTCTCTCCCAGGCCTTTTTCAGAAGAGGATCAGTGGTGTCCTTGGTGAGTAGGGTATTTAAAGGAATCCTCCTTTTTCTAGCTAGTGCTGACATCATAACCAAGTTTTCAAGTTTCAGATGAAGAACTGAATGTAGAAGTGCTAAATCCCTTGCTGTTCCACGGGAGACAATAGTGCACCACTGAAGTCTAAAAAGCACATTTCATATTGATGGGCTGAGAAGAAGGGAAAGTACCTGAATTTGGTTCCAAAAGGTATATTCCCTGTTTGATATTAGCAAGTAGAGTAAGACATACAGATAAGGCTACAACAGTGGCAGAGGGACAGACTCCCAACCCACATCTCCCGACCCCTATGCTAAAAAGCCTGACTAATGAAATGTCCATGCACAACCATTCTGTACATCACACCCTTGCAATCTGGTGCAAACCCACCCCAGAGAAGAATTTATAGGAGGACTGACCAATCCAGAGTCTTCATATTGCCTGCCAATCAAAGGAATTTATATTGTACAATGCTAATTCCTGCCTGAAGGGGGCTCTAAGTACACATAATTTGAGTTAGCACAATAGAGGAATCTGTATAGACCATGGAGTGCAAGCTGTGGATGATTATGGACCCATAAACTATGCTTCTATACTAATTGTATAATTCTGTCTAATTAGTGTAGAAGCATGGATGAAACCACTCCTTTGTAGTTACAGTATAAGTGATCCAGAATATCCTTTTGCTGGAAGGTCGTCACATTGTATCCAGTTAACAAACCTTTCTTTCTTAAGCACTTTTACCTGAGGCCTGAATTCAAAGACCAATCAGCTCATTGCGTCCCAGTCAAAAAAAGTACAAGGTACTTAAAGTCTCTGCTAAAAAGTAGCTCTGGTGAATTTTAGGGTTGCTTTATTCCAGGCTAAAATCTTTTAAATGACCTCTGGACCAAAGCTGTAGCCTATACTATAGCTTTTTAATCCCTGGGCCTTAAAACCAATTCCCCTTCAAAAGGAAGTGGATTCATGTAATTTACTCCATCTATATTAAGAGTCTCATGGTCTGATACTGCATTAACTTTGTAAATTTAGAAATAAAACCTAGAGGATCATTACAGTTGCATCCAGAAGCCAGGACTGCATCAAAAAACCATAGGACATGGATGTTGTGCTTATATTATGGCTGTGCTAAGCCTACATGCACTCTGTTTGTGGCTTGCTGTATTGTGTAATCCTAGCAATTGTGGCTTATAAACCATAATTTATGGCTTAATGTGATGTGCCATGAGTAATGTATGACTAAGTCCAACTCACAGACATTTAATATACTTTAGTGTGAGCATGTATACACAATACACTGTTAACAAAATATCTTCTAAACAAAAGAAGATGCATTTTTTTGGTGGGTACATATAATTCAAGCTGCTTATGGGATGCTACCTTTCAAACATTACACCCCCTGCCTTCTAACAAATGCAGACCTAGCCAACCCAAGTACCCAGCACATGCCGGGGTAACATTTTCCCACACCTCTGAACACCTGAGCAGAGGACAAGTAATAAGTAAAGTTATGCTAAAGACCACTTGACTTGGTTATGCCAAGGCAAATGCTCCCACTTGGGGATGGTCTCTTGGTCTCTTCTGCAGCAAGGGTATTCTAAATGTTAAAATACACAGACTCCTTCCTTAGCCATCATGAGCTCGCCAATATTTTTAGGGCCGGAAATACCCTTAGAAAACCATGATACTTATTCCACAGCATGGAACTGCAAAATAGCTTCCAGAACAGAGACATCCCGCCAACGACCCTCAGTAATGCCGTTTCTATCCACCTCTGTATTAGTTCGCCCATTTACACGTGGAAATCAAGGCACAGGGACCTCACTCATCGCTGCTCAGCAAAAGTTCGCACCAGCTTCTTCCCCGCCGCCCCGTGCCCCTTCCTCCATCGCCTTCTCCTTTACTGTTTCTGCCCTGGCCCCTCTCCATCCCTCTCTTCCCGCTTCTTCCACCTCATTCTTCCTCTCCCCATCTCTCTCTCTCTCTGCCCCCTTTCTTCCCTCCCAGCCACCCTTCCTCCTCCGTCCTGGGGTCGTCTCGGCCTCATTCCTGCCACCCTATCTCTCCGCGCGCGCCTTTGTCCTTTTCCCCTCTTCTTGCCCACTCCATCCATCCGTCCGTCCATCCATCTATCCATCCTTCCTTCGCTTCCTCTCCCCTTGCTCGCCTCCTTCCCTTCTCCTTCCTGCTCCATTTCCTGCATCTTTCTTTGCCACTCTATTTTTCTTTCTACTTTGCTGCCCCTTCCTCCCTTCCTTCCTTCCTTCCTCTGCCCACCATCCATCCCTCCATCCCTCCGCCGCTCGCTCGCTCGCTCGCTCCCTCCTCCTCCTCCTCCTCTCCCCAGCACGGGATTGTGGGAGGAAGCGGAGCGGAGCGGAGCGCAGACAGACGCCCAGCGAACATGGCTGCACCATGAGCCGCCTCCCAGAGGCTCGCCACCGCCGCCGCTGCCTCCTCCTCCTCCAGCCGCCCGAGCGCTAGCGCCAGCCCGCGGCTTGAGCCGAGGCCGAGTGGGGGAGCGCAGCGGCCGAGGGGGGGAGGAGGAGGAGGAGGGACACCCGTCCCCGATCTCCTCCCCGATCGCCCCCCCTCGACCGTCGCCGCGGGGGGAGGCGCAGGGGCCCCCCGACTGAGCGGAGGAACGGACCGACGGACCGCGGCCGGCCCCAGGCGCCCGCTCCCCGGCGCCCGCTCCCCATGGATAGGAACTACCCCAGCGCCGGCTTCGGGGATCCGCTGGGCGCCGGCCCGGGATGGAGCTACGAGCGCTCGGCCAAGGCCAGGTCAGGCCGCCGGGGGTGGTGGAGGGGAGGGAGAGGGAGCGCTCCCCCTTTTCCCGGGCAGCGCCGGAGAGACCGGTCTTGGCGGGGATCAAGCACGGCACCACCTCCCCTTCCAGCCCCTCCTCGGCTTCTGCACAGGCCTCCTTCTCCGGGCCTGGAAGTGGGGCTGAGGGGGGAGAGTGGGGACCGAACCCGGGCGGCCCCTCGGGGGAAGGAATGCCGGAGGGGACCCGCTGCGGGCTCCCTCACCAGAGGCATGGCACTGGGGTGCAGTCGCGGGACCGTCCCTGCGCTGGAAGGGTCGTCTTTTGCAGGGGGGAGGGTGGGAGAGGAGGCGGCCTGTGCGAGAGCCTCTAGGCCCTACGGTGGGATGGGGGACCCGACTGAGGTGCGCAGCCCCTTGGGCGCTGATGGAGGGGAGGGGAGGGGAGTAGCGACGCGGGACAGAAATGTGTGTACAAAGGGCAGAGGAGGAAGAAAAGGTGGCTGATGCTCAGTTCTCCTCATGCACAGCAGCCCCACAAGCCCTGCAGGGAGAAAGTGCTTTGATTCTGTGCAGGTGAAGGGTGAGTGAGAGTCACGGTGAGACGCCTCTGCGGTTTCCCTTTTTCCACCCCTAGTGGGGCATTCATTAGTGAGATGCCCAGTGGAGGACACCTCTCCTGCCCTGTTTAGGGCATGAAGGACATTTCATTGCATTTCCTATCACTATATGAAACAAAGCAATAACCGCTGGCCTCTATGTTTTGGGGCAGGGAACATTATTCTGCGAGGGAAAAAAATCATTTGTACTTGGAGGGAGAAGCAGGACTAATGTTCTTTCCTTGCACCTAAGGAGACTGTGCATTTGGGGAATGTTTCCCACATTTCAGAGTTTGTGTAGTGATAGATACTATATGGCACCATGAAAGCTTTCTGGAGGAAGGGTCTCTCTCTCTCTAACTTGCAAGTTGGGGGAGGATTTTGGAAGGATGAGGGGCTTCTGCTTTATCAATATGTATCCTTCTATTTGTTCCAACATGCGTCTATACCCTCAGTTCATGGGAGTAGGAAATTGTAGCTCAGTTTTTTGGTAGACAGATGTGGCCTTAAAACTGCTGAGTATAAGCTCAGCTCTTGCAGATGGTGGTGGTGACAAGAAAGTCTTTCTTGCTAAATGTGAAAAGGAAATTCTTGACTTTGGGAACCCTGGGTATTCCCATTCCTTGTGTGTGTCAAATAAGATATAGATGGGTGGTGGTAGGCCCGGTAACTCTCTCTTTATGTTGTTCTTGTAAACTGGGACACTTGTTCATAGTGGTTTTTGTGGTTTATGCCTGTAAGGACATCTTTTGCAGAGGAGAGCTGCAGAAGGTGAGAGTTGGTCCCAAGAATCCTGTAGGCTTAAGAAGGGAGGAGCGGAGACTTTGATGTAAAATTCTAAACTTTGTGGCTGGAGTGCTTCTTTCCACTAATATGAAATGAGGTGCTTTTTAAGAGTTCCACTAGGTACAGATCTGATCTCCCCATTCATATAGAAATGTGAGAGGTCAAAAGCTCTTTTGACCAGATATGCATTTTTTTTTTATTTTGTTGTTTGCCAGACACAGTTGTTGTTGTTTTTCCAAAAAGCAACTTCTTAGCTTAGTAGCTGTTTTCCCTTCTTGAATAGCTCTCTGGATACATATACTTAATCTGGATTTCTGCTTTGATGTGCTCATCCTTGCTTCCACCCTGGAAGACCCAAGAATTTGGGATCTTATTATCTCTGGCTCCCATCCTGAATGAACCAACTTCTAAATCCTCAGTATCACGTTTTAAAAATCCATGAGAATAAGATGTTCCTTAATGTCCAACACTCATCTGTTTCTGCAGTATCTGTCATTTAATATTTTGACATGCATGGACAATTTGCATCTTTACCCCAGTCTTGATAGGTGGGGGAATACAGTGATGCCATGTTATATGGATCTGTGTTCTGTGTTTGAGTGAGAGAGGTTATCATGAATATATCTTGTTCTCTCCTCTAGGTCAGCCTTCCCTGCCATGGTGTTCAGCCTTCCCTTCAGGTGTGTTGGACCACAAATGGAGGTTATTGTAGTTGCCATCCAATACATCTGGCGGGTGCCAGGTCAGGGACGGCTATCCTCAACACAATTGCATTCATGTAAAAACAATCTGATCCTTTTCCCCAAAGCTGCATGCATTGTGTTGATGTTGTGCTGTGTTATTTTTGGTAAGAAAGGAGTAACAAGTTTCGATTTAAATGTGACACTAGCCACAGGGACATATGACTGTACCAGGCATCTGCTAGTCATCTTATTGTTATTTTAGCATCCATTTATGCACTATGATGCCAACAATTTGTGGGATGGATGAGAGAACTAGAGTAGTAGTAGCATTGGTCGGCTAACACCATGCACAGGTGGATTTGCACATGCACATTTAAATGAGTTAGTAGTGCCTATGGAATGCAGCATTCATCACATGGTCCCTTTCGGATGTGTTGAGACAGATGAGTAGGCTGGGAATTCTAGGTGTTGTGGTTCCTCTGTATCTAGAAGGTATCATGGTGAAGAAATCTGGCATAGTGCATTTCTTTTGAAATAACTGGTATTTTAGGAAAGGGACTGCTGGGGCCTAGCGCTGATGGAAACAATGTGAGTTCTAGTGGCTTAGTTTATAGAGTTTTGAGGATCGGACTCCTCCGTTTTCCTGGGAACTGAAGATGGGGTCAAAACATGTTGAGAAGTGAGGTCTCAGATTGCAGATGAGCTAGTACAAAGACCCTGGGCTTACAAGCAGCCACAGTGATCTTTGTATTAGACATGAATTTAAAATGTACATCTATCTGAAACGAGAATCGGAGCAAGACCATCTAAACTCAGTGCTGTTCCATATGCATAAGCATACATGCATATGCAAAGGAAATCTTGGTCTGTACCTCTGTGATTGTTGTACTCCTTCCCCAGAGAAGCAGTCCTCCCTGTTTGCAAGCATTTGGTTTCTCAGCTTGTCTCCCTAAAGCATCCTCTTCCTCCTCCATTTCCTGCTTCTGGGACAAGGCTGCCCAACAGTGATCCATCTGTATTACAGTCACTTCAGTTACATTTGTAGAGCTTTGAACAATTGCACTTGCAATTTAGGGAAGGCATAGCAAATGTTTGAGGCTTTTGGGCCTAGTGGATTTTTAAAACACACACGTTCATTGTCTAGCTTTTAGCTCTGTGTGTATTCTTCTCTTTGCTGACTCCCTTCAAAAGGGGGTTGGGTGGGATGAACTTCTTGAAGTTGACTGAGATGCCTTTTTTCCTTTTGAAAGTGCAGGTATAAGTTGGATGTGGTGCACTCTGCAGAGAGTTATTGCCTGTATTGCAAGTTGATGTAAAAAGGTACATCAGAGCATGTGCAGAATATATATTTTGACAAGTCTTTGCTCTCCCTCTGCTTCCATACAGCAAGTCTTCATCAGTCTAAGGTTGGCAGTTAGGTCAAAGGGCACAGTTTTCAGGGAAGCATGAGGACTGATCTTTTTCCCTTTACTTCTGAGTAAAAGGTGAGTTCATTCTATGATTGGGTCAACAAATGGCTTTGAGATAGCCTTGGAAATAAGTCTCAATAGTCCACAACTTTTGTGTTCACGCACATGCGCTAATATTTAATAATTTAAATACCAACAGCCTTAGAGAAAAGAAGAACACTTCCCTCCCCTTCAGTTTGTGAAGGCTTTCTGGTATGGGCACCTAAAGGTAAATCTTAAGCATCAGAGTTAACAGTGGAACAGCCATTAGCAAGTTTAATTTGAAAAGTCACATGAACTGGTGGTATGAGAAGACTATGTGGTGGGCTAGTTTTGCACGTCCTCTCTATGAAGCTGAGAAGGCCATGATACAAAGTCCATTGATTTCTTTCTGAATTAACTTGGCCTCCTCAGTCTAAATTGGTTCTCATTCATATCTTCTGTTTTTTCCATCTTTTGCTTCGCCTTCAAGGTTCAAATCTCATGCTCTCCTTCCCAGATTTACTGGAAAGTTGTGGTGCCCTTAGGGTTGTTGATGTCAGTATGCATGCTTTGCCTGTAGTCTATATCATGTGTAAATATTGGACCCTCTAAAGCAGGGTTTCTCAACCTCAGCAATTCTAAGACATATGGAGTTCAACTCCCAGAATTCCCCAGCCAACATGTTGGCTGGGGAATTCTGGGAGTTAAAGTCCACACATCTTAAAAGTTTCTGAGGTTGAGAAACCCTGCTCTAAAGTGAATATTTCTTCCCGTATAAATCATAGTATAGGTACTGTTTCACATATGCATACAGAATACAATTGGATCTTTCTGATAGTATGCACTAGTGAAACATATATTCCTTCTAAGATTGTGCTGGTTGGCCTGTGGTTGGGATTTTTGCATTCAGTACCTTTTTTTTAGACTAACATTAAGACTACTCCAATATTGTCTCCAAAAAACCCAAACCCACAGAATTCTATAACTAGTATAAATAATGCAGATTTGCATGTATTTTGCAACTTTTCCATATTGTGTATCATTTCAAAGAATGAAGAGAAAAAGGGCAGTGAGTTAGACAGTTGCTTCCTCACTTTTGATTCCCAAGTCATCTAGCTGCTGAAACTTTGCTAGGAGCTGATGCCTGCCTTCACATCAGTAAGATGATGCTGTGTTCTGCATCCACTGTGAAATACCATGTTTGTATGGCAGCCCAAGCGCTGAGCACTACTAGCTCATAACTTTGCATGTTGAAAGGCTGGAAATCTGGTTAGTTGGCTGCCTTGTGTGGCAGATAGGTTCTTCATACAGCAGTTGTACTTTGCAATGCTGCATGCATTTTTTTGCACTCATCCATCCCTCTATAGCTTGCAGTCAGTTCTTATTCCATCTGCTTCTTGCATCTGTGAGCTGCTGATTGGTAGCACTTTGAATGCTGTGTAGTTTGGCATAGGCTTTACTCTATTAGCAATTGTTATCACTTGATGCATTCATTTATGCAGGCTGTTGCATCAAGGGAAATAGTATGGCTGTCCATGGACAACAGAGTACAGAAGGCATATTTCTTTCAGAAGTGAATGTGCATTTGTTCCTAGTCCTCATGGCATCAGAGATGATTTGAATAGGGCTCAGATAAAGTAAGGTATTTTGCCAAACTCCTGGAATGTTTCCGTGGTACCTTTCTTCCTCCATTCTTGCTTCCCCCCATTTTATTTCTTGCCCCTTCTTCTAATTCCAGAATTTAGGGGGAAATTGCAAAACATGTCAGACTTGTCTGTTTTATATTGTTTGCATATTGCTGTTAATCTTTGATGCACAATTCTGCAGGCAACTGACTGTGTGCCTTCAGAGGCTACCCTGACTGTTGCTTGAACACCCGCATCTTTTAAACCCTCAGTGATCACCATTCCATGTGTACGTTGGAAGCAAGCACAACAGAAAGATTTCTTTCAAGAGTGGAAGAAGTCAGTTTATCATTTTAGGCCAAGGTACCCTAGGAAGGAATAGGGAAAGGTATATTCTTGGATAGCCTTTTTTTAAAAGAAATTATGCAGGAATTAGAATATGTCATTCTCTTTAAAGTGCTTATTACTCTGTTCACTTTTCCTTATTAATCTGCCTTTGAGCCAGCATAGAAGAGGCACTCAAGTACATTAACAGTTTCTTAATTCGGAATACTGTAGTGCTGTTTTGGGGACATGGTGCTTAGATATGTTTATTACCATGGTGCTTATATTTATAGTCTTCTCCATCTTGGTAGTAAGGTGTGCCTGTCATTTTTCACCTCCAAGTTACATTGAGAGTTAAAAGTCAGTTATTCAGAGTGTATTTGTATTCATGTATGGTGGGAGAAAAGACTGAGCTCACGGATTACATTTAAGCCAGAATGTGGTTTGTTTGGTTTCAACTTAGTATGGTTATTTGTATTGTGTGGTGGTGAGGTTTGAGATCAATGGTTAATAGCTTAACATTATGTGTGAACCAGATTCTGGTTAAAAAATACTATGGTTTAGTGTTATGCGTGAATCTATTCTCTATATTGGTGTGGAATCCAAGGTTTAGGGCAACATTCTTCAATCTGATGTTCTACAAATGTGTTGGATTACAGCTCCCATCATCCCCAGCTGACGGGGACCATAGGTATAAAAGGGGCAAAGGATGATAGGAGCTGTGGCCAAGGCACAACAGGAAGAGACTTGGTTGCAGAAGTCTGAGTTACAGTATAGTGAAGCTGAAAAAAAAGTTCGCAGTCTTTTTCACTCTACAGATCAGGAACTATTGTGATCGATCTCATAAGAGATGACTGTGAAGGTAAATATAACAGCAGTTGCAGAACCATTTAGCATATTAAAAATTGCAATACAAAGAAATGGAAATAAAACCCCGTTTTTCCTTCTGTAGACACGGGAATGGAATACGCTGCAGTATTTTGTAACAAAATGTCAGGTACTGAAACAAGCATCTGAATTGTTTGCTGTTTGCTACCAAGCATTCAGATGCTTGCTTTGTCATCTGCATTAACTTAGAAAGTTTTTCTTTTTGAGAAATGGTGGGAGCAGGAAAGTTGTCCAGTGTGTACCAACACTGAAGTGACCACCTCTTGCTCCATTTCTTTCTCTTTCTGCCTTACATTCCATCATTGATCCACTGCACTGTAGCAAGTGAGGAACTGAGACCTCACTATATGAATGAAAGTATCTCTTTATTTCCTGTTTACTGTAACCCTTTGCAGAATGGCCCTCTCGAGCTTGCTGTTCTGCAGTCCACCCTCCCACCACCCTTACAGGCAACAACCTGTGTTCAGAAAGTGGCTTGCCATTATAGCAAGTTCAGCCTCCTCCGTCAGTGCTGCACCTCATTCTGCTTTTATAACTTCCGCTGCTCTGTGCAAGCTTTTTTTAAAAAAATTTTTCCTGCAGGTAGTTGCATTCCTGAGACAGATACACTTACTTTCAGCTAGTCATCTGCAAGTCATGCCTGCCTCTGTTCCTCTTTACGGAGAGGTGCACCACCCCATGCTACTTCTCCTGTCCCAGGGCTCTTCCTGCATTTCCTGCATGGCACGTGCATAATTGTGGCACATGCCTCAACACACAGTCAGAGAATAAGTAACGGTGTCTGGTTGGTTTGGCGCTGGAAGGATGGGAGTGGTAGCACTGCATATAATTATATACACGGATAGTTCCCAAAGGGAGTCTAGAAGAAAAGAGCATAGCCTGTTGTGTAGGATTGAAACTTTCTTCGTGTTTTTTTTTTTTAAATGGGGGAAATGATGTCCTGTTTTAGAGAAATATATTTTTTAAAAAAGAGAGAGACCCATATAAAATCATCTGATCTTGTTGTAAAGAAATTGCTGTCTAAATGGATAGGTGTAGGCTTGATTGAGGCTGTAGTCCTCTATACTAGCCTTCCCTGACTTGAGGAGGTTAGAAATTCTGGAAGTTGTATTCTCAGCCCCTCTAGAGGGCACCAGGTTGGAGAAGGCTGGTATAGTCACATATGTGGAACAGGGCTCCGCTGAACTCAGTGGGGCATATTTGAGTAGACGCATCAGATTGCACCATGGATTTTAGGACATGTATGCATGTGTTTTCATAAGGGAGAAGGTGGTGCTAGGGTGCTGAGGATCAGGGCATGAACTTCTTAGAAACCATAGGCTAGCATTTCTCAACCTTGGCAACTTTATGATAGGTGGACTTCAGCTCCCAGAATTCCCCAGCCAGCTCTGCTGGTTAAGGAATTCTGGGAGTTAGTCCACCTATCTTAAAGTTGCTAAGGTTGAGAAATGCTGCCATAGGGCCTGGAAAGCAGATAATTTGTATCTTAATGTAAGAAAGAGAATACAAGGCCTCCTGATGTACCATTCTCTGACAGTGGGTTGCATAAATGATCTAGGGATTAAGTTTGTGTCTTTTTGTTTTAATAACACAAAATGGGGGGAAATATTTGGAGGGTTTACCCGGAAATATATTTGACTGGTAGAAGGTTGAGAAGAATGGCAGTTCATGTACGAAAGTCAGAGCAGGTCTGGGCTGATTGAATTGCAATTAAAGACAGGAAGATTTCAGTGGTGCCTGTGGCTCAGGAAGCAGATTAAGCTTGAGGACGTTCTTCCGTGAGCTGTGTTTGGCTGCTGGGCTAGGCAGCTGGGTCTTCCTGTGCAAGGGGAGTAGGGGAAGGAGTGATACAGGTCAGATACTGAGGCTTTGGGAAACCAAGGCCTGGGAACCACATTTCCCATCATGCGTCATCGGTGATTACACATTCCAGTCTTCTTTCCTGCATATGTGGATTCTCTTGGGGTAAAGCAGAGAAGTCTGTCCAAGGGAAGTTATTTCTCTGAGCATTAAAAACAGGGAAAGAACGTTGCTCCGTAAGCCTGTGTGCTTCTGATTTCATTCCCATAATACTCTTCAGCCTGCAGTCTGTCTCAGTCAAAATCATGATTGTGTTCAGCTTGGAAACAGAAGGTATTGATAAGCCCATTTTACAGTTATAGAGTGATGCTTATAATTGTCCAAGGTCTAGAGAGAACATAGATGAACAGAGGATCTGAACTTTAGAATTACACTACATACTCCTTTGCACTCAAAATCAATACTTCCCAAATAATTGCCTCTCCTTCTTCCTCTGCTCTTGGTTCAGTTCACAGATCAGAATAGCAGGAAAACAAGCCTGCTCTTGATCTTTGAAGGAACTCCTTTAGTGTATTCCGTTGAGATATTGAATGTGGCACACATTAAAAGACCTCAGCTTTCTTGCCATGTCTGAAGCCTTGTTTCTCTCTCATTCAGCTTGGTGTATGGCGGATCCCGGAGCTCGCATCCAGACACGGATATTTTACACCGCCAAGCGTATGCCACTCCCCATCCTCTGCAGGGCTATGCCACAAACCATCACCCAGCAGGTATGGTGGCTGTCTTGCCATTCTCCCTGAAATCTGCATAGAGAAATGTCTTTAACCATGTCTTCTCTTCCTTCCCTCTCCTGCTCACTTTTTCATATGTCCCGTCTGTGCAGATCTGGATACGCTGATGTTATTTTGCTTTAGTTTCAGCTTCATTTTACTTACTTTGCCTTCTCTATCCCTCTTTTATTCCAAGACTAATCTCTGTATTACCAAGATACATTAATTTTTTTTAATATGCTTACCATATCTTTTCTTAACTAGAACAAAAGATGGGCTGTTGACTAGAACAGTGGCATAGGGGAAATTGAGGAAGATTAACTCCTTCTTTCATGCTTTAATTCTTCTGTTCCCCACCTAGAGCCACTGTTTACTCCTGGCATTTCTGTTTTCTGCCGTGTTGTTCTCTTTTTAACTGGCATATTTTTGAATGAAATGCTCAAACTCAGACTGCTCTGGCAGCTGGTATTGGTTAACCAAAACTGTACCTCATGTTTAAGATGTGAAAAGAAACATACTGCTGAGATAGAGAATCCTTTGGTCCTCAGTTCTTCAGGCTCTGTAAGAGCCAGATTTGGTTTTTCTGTCACACAGCCCCAGGCTTGCCCCAGTTCCTCATATGTTCTTCGTTTCTGGCTTGTCTGACTCTTCCCTCTCCTTTACCAGGCATCTGTTAGGTCAACAGCTTCTTATTTCTTCCCTTCTGTCTGCATGTGCCTGGCTTTTGACTGATTGCAACCCTCCCTTCTGCACCAAAACAAGTATTCTATGGTTGGTGTGTCTTTTGATGTCCAATGTTTGTCTTGTCTCTCTGTGGTTCCTCTGACAGGCATAACGCTTGTCTGCCTGTAGGCTCCCTTGCCTGTTCCCTGTGATGAACCTCTTCCTGTTTTCTTTTGATGTATCTATCATCTCCTTCTCACTGATTCTCAGCACTTCACATCCTTTATTTCTTCTTTTTCATTTCCTTCTTTAGGTCTTTCCGGCTTATTCGAGACTGGGCTCCATCATGCCAGCAGTGCCACCCCCGATGCCTCTGTCATGAACCTCATCTCGGCCCTGGAGTCGCGGGCACCACAACCAGGCCCTTCTGCTTCCTCCCTGCTCTCCCAGTTCCGCACCCCATCCTGGCAAACAGGTAATATCTCTGGAGCTCCGCCAGCATCACAGAAGGAAGGCTGGAAGTCTTTCACTTGGTGGCAGGGTTGGGCAAACTTTATAGGAAGGCTTATTCTATATCTTTATGGCAGAGATGTGATACAGATAGACAGACAGACAGACAGATACATACATGTAATGTGCTTGGGTGGGAGTAGCCTGTTCTTCTGGGAAATAACACTTTCTTGATACTTCTATGAAGTTACTTTATACATTGCTTAGAGTCTATTGTGATTGAAGCAAAGTTCATAATAAATAAGTAAATAAATGAATTAAGTGAAATATTGACAGCATTTGCTCAACATTATCCAGAGTCACTCTGTAGTGAGATGGGTGGTGACAAATTTGAAAAATAAACAAATAAATAATTGAATTAAACCATTTGCTGGCTTTGTATAATACACTGAATCATAAACTAATCAGATTGGCTGGGTTCACATGACATGCTAAAAATCTAAGATTAAAGTTAACCAAAGTTAGTATGCAGTGCAAATTCAGCTGCTAGGTCTTTAATTCACTTACTTAAATATGTTGTGCAAACCCAGGCATTAAGTCAGACCCTTGATCCACCTTACTTGGAAAGGCAATCTGTTGCCCTCTTTTTGTTTTGGGTTTTCTCATTCCTGGGCAGTATAGCCAGTGACAGGCTTTATGAGACTTATAGTCCAAACCAAATGGAAGGTGCCTGATTGCCTATTCTTAAACTAGACCTATTTAGTGTACTTTAACTGGCTGCAGCTTTCCGAGGTCTCAGGCAAGCATCCTCTGCTACCTTATTTAATAGACATTGCTCAGAATTAAATCTAGAATCTTCTGCATGAAAAGTGTGTGCTTTGTCACCAAGGTACGGCCTGATCATAGTTGTCCCGGCTAGACGTTATGCTTGGGGATGGGGAAACCTGTTTTGTAGTGACATGACATTAGGAAGTACGCTTTATCGACTCTTTGGTGTGCAGTGGAGGGACTTCACAGAACGCTGGACAAGACTAAAATGGGATTAGGTAGCTTGTGATTCAGCATGTTGTGAGAATTCAGCCATTGTCTTCCTATGTTGTATAAACCTGATCACTACGTTAAACCATAATATGATTTATTTGTTTGATTGTAACATGTGGCATGAAACAGCAGTTTACTTTGTTAACCTGCGGTTAGGTTAAGTGTGTTGTGCTTCCTCGTTACTATCCCGTCTAAATAGTTTAAGAAATTTGAGGTTGCCTTTGGGGATGAGCTTTTAATTTGGTACTTTGTACCGAAGCCCCTAAACAGATACTCTGTTTTTCCTTTGCAGCCATGCACACGCCGGCGCCCGCTGAGCTCTTCATCTCAGGGGCCCTCCCAGGCTCCGGCACCTTCCCTTCCTCATCGGCGCTCTCTGCTTACCAGCATCCGGCCTCTTTCAGCGGGCGCAGCTTCCCGGTCACTTCATCCCTGACTCTCCAGGATGCCACTTTCAGCCCAACGTCCAATGGCCTGCTGTCCCCCCATGATCCCCTGCTTCACATCAAATCCTCTCAGCCCAGCGTCCCTTCGTCCCTCAGCTTTGACCGGCTGGGCAGTGCGGTACTGGGTACGGGCTTGCCCTCTCAGAGCTCAGCGTACCGTAGTGCTCAAGAGTCAGCTTCCCGTCACCTCCCCTCCCAGTTCAACCTGTTGTCATCCTCGCTGGGGCCATCTGACCAGACATCCCAGCTCTACAACACCTCAGTCTTCTCCAGTTCCCCTGCCTCCTCCATTGAGCGGGCCATCCCCCGGCAAGATAGCGTGATCAAACATTACCAGAGACCTTCCAGTGCCCAGCCACAGCTGCCTGCCGCCCATTCTCTCCAACATTATCTGAGCTGCGGGGGCAGTTACCAGCAGATGCCCCACCGCTCCAGCCTTTCATGCAGTCCCTTGGGTGAGCAGTCCCCCGCCAGCAGCGAAGGCTCTCAGCAGCAGAAGACTCCCCAGGCCACGCGGCAAGAGCCCTCTCAAAGCTACCGTCCCATTATTCAGTCTCCTGGCTATTCTGGTACCACTTCGTCTTCAAAATCCAAGAGTTACTCAGCCTCCCGCCAGCCTCCCCGTTCTACAGCCACGCCCAAGTGCCAAAGCAACTACAGTTCATCCACACCCAAGCCCAGCTCTGTCATTGCAAGCCAGTCACAGGCCTATTCGCCTGGTCAGCCTCAGAGTCTCCTTTCCATGAGCCAAACACAGAGTTACTCTGTCAGCCAGCCCCAAAATCTCTCTTCAGTTAGCCAGGCCTCACAAGGCTTCAGCAGCAACCAGGCCCAGGACCTCACGAGTGTGAGTAAAGCTCAGAGTTATTCGACCAGCGGGCAGGCTCAGCAGGGCCAAGCTGGGCAGGGAGGGCAAGGACTGCAGACTTGTCAAAATCAGACTTACTCTCCTGAGCAGCTGCAAGGCTTGTCATCTGTTGGGTACAGTGTTCAGGCTGAGCCCCATGTCTCTGTCAGCCAGACACCGAGCTATGTACCGGCTCATTCGCAAGGGATGCCCACAGCTAGCCCATCGTTGAGTTACAGCACCGGCCACTCTCCAGCTATGCCAGGGCACAGCCAGTCCATCGGCTACTCCCATGGGCAGAACCTTCCAGATTCGAGTCCTTCCCAGATCATCCGGCCTCTCCAGTCACCGACCACTAACCGGCCCCAGAGCGTGGCATCGCCTGGCCAGTCTCAGAAGTATCTCACTTCTGTACTGTCTCCTTCATTCATGCAGACGGCTCACACGCAAAGCTACCAGGGTTCCCAGGGTGGGTTAGAGAGAGCATCGTCTTACAGTAAAGCCAAGGCTGACTCGGATCTGCTGTCATCTGAGCGGACTGAAGATGAAGAGTTCTTGATCCAGCACTTGCTGCAGTCGCAGAGCCCACCAAGAGTGCCCACAGAAGGCATGGTAGAATGTGAGGAGAGGGCAGGGAAAGGGATGGGCTATGAGTTAAGCAAGACTGAAGAGCGATATCACTTGCAGAGCGTGATTCGGACCAACTCTAATCTGGACAACCAGGGCCTGGAGATGTCCTTGCAAAGCTTAAAAGACAAGAAGAAAGGAGAGAGGTCCAAAGAGTACCCTCACACACGCTCAACTCCAGAGTCTTTGGCCACTTCTGTGGTCCATTACAGCCATCAAGCTGGCTCTATAGACTCTTATGGGCAAGACATAAAGAAGTCAGTGGAGCAGCACCTCCAGGGTGGCCACATGGATGCAGGTGGCAAGGAAATATCTCAGGCCCATTCTTATTTGCAGAAGACTCCTGAGCATGCCTCTCAGCCTCATCCCATGGAGTCCCATGGATTGATGGCTGGCCAGCAGGGTGCTACCCTGATGTTGGACTCTCCTCCTGATTTGCCCCCTCTTTCCCTTTCCCAGCAGCAGCAGCAGCAACAGCAGCAGTCCCAGCTGCTCCAGTCGGTGCTCACTCACACCCAAAGCCAGATGCACTCTCGTGGGAAGGTTCGCACCCCACTGGATGTCCATCTTATGGAGCCTCAGCGCATGCATCAGGCTGAAGCGCCCTCGCCACAGCTTCAGATGCAGGCATTGGAAGCCCACCTCCACCAGGCCCACGTTCGTTCCCAGAGCATGGAAGCACAGCTTCTTGAGCCACAGCAGTCCCCTCAGCTCCAAGGCCAGCTGCAGCCAGAAAGGATGCAGTCTGAGGGCATGGAGGTGATGCCCCAAGGCAACCTTTCCCAGTCCCAAGAGATCCAGGACTTCTTAGAGCCCGAGCTGAGCTTGGAATCCCACCTGGGACAGAGTGGGGCAGTGCAGAGTCAACAGCATCTCCTTCCTGATTCCAGTTTGGACCCCGACTCCTCTCAGCAAGTTCCTCAAGGCCAACTTGAGGGCAAGGACCAGTTTGAGAGCCCCAGCCCTCAAGGAGCCAAGCAGCGGTTTGTTCCCCTCACCTCCATCTGCTTCCCAGACTCTTTGTTACAAGATGAAGACCGTAGCTTCTTCCCTGGAATGGAGGACATGTTTGGCCCCCCTCCCTGTGCCGGGGATGAGTTCCCTAAGCCAGATGATGGCACGCAGGGCATGGAGAGGGGTGAAGGAATGAAAGGGGGAGGCTATGATATGATGCCTGGTGGGCAAGGCTACCAGAGCTACTGTCAATCAGAAAGTGGGGATGGGCAGCACTTGGGGTTAGACACAGTGTCAGTGAAACACGAGTTGCCTTCTACAGTCAACACAGAACAACTGGGACTGATTCAATCTGGCCAACATGGGACAGCTCCGGTTTCAGAATCCAAGTCAGGCCTGACATCACCAATCTTCTGTTCTTCCAAGCCCAAGAAGCTGTTGAAGACTTCCTCCTTCCATTTGCTGAAAAAACGGGAACCACCTTTCCAACCTCCCAAAAAGAACTATGCCCAGGAGTATGAATTTGAAGACGATGAGGACAAGGAGGATGTCCCAGCTGACATCCGCCTCAATAGCCGCCGCCTGCCTGATCTGCTGCCTGACCTCATTTCCAGCTGCCGGACAAACCGGACCAGCCTTAGCCCCATGGGCGACATAGACTTTTGCCCACCAAACAGCGGCCTCATGGAGGGGCCCAAGCGGCGAGGCCGCAAGCCCACCAAGCCTAAGCGGGAGGGTCCGCCCCGCCCCCGTGGGAGGCCCCGCATCCGGCCCCTGACTGAACCGCCTCACGGTGTGGCTCATGATGGCACCAAGAAGCCCCGTGGCCGGGGAAGAGGGAGGGGCAAGAAAGCCGGGGAGGAGGGGGTTGAGCCAGGCCCAGGCTTGGAATCCCTCAAACCACTCAAGGTAAGCTGGGAATGCAAGGAAGTGAGAGTAGCACATTGTTTAAGTAGCAATGCCTAGGTGTAAAAAAGGAAATTTTGGAAAAAGCATAGGGTAGAATGAACAGAAGTAGAAGACTGACTTAGTACAGGTAGTTCTTGACTTGCGACCATTCGAAGTTACGAATGCGTTGAAAAAAGTGGCAACTGGTGCCCGAAATTACAGCTGTTGCAGCACCCCCACAGTCATGTGATCAAAATTTGGGTACTTGGCAGCCTGCCCGCACTTATGACTGCAGAGGCGCTTCAGCTCCCTTCACCCGCCTATCTACCCCCATCTATGCCCTTTTGCCCCCCTGCTGCCCTGTGCTCGGCCACCCCAGCTGACCTCCGCTGTCTTCTTGCTTTAGCTGCTGATGAGGCGTGCCCAGCCTGGCTGCTGGACCAAGCTGGGCCAAGTTTCAGCTGCGGGCAGGGGGGGGAGCCAAAAGCAGCCCCAGAACCGCGGCACATCAAAAAACCCCTTTGCAAAAAAGCTCCTGGAGTGCAGTGTGCCAAAATGCCCCTTTGCACTGCTGTGGAGCAGGGTGGGGCCTTTGCAAAAAAAAGGAAAAAGCCAAAAGCAGCTCCTGGGTAGCAGCGCACCAAAATGTCCCTTTTCACTGTGCGGCTGGGCTGGGCTGGGCTTTGGCCTTTTTTTTTTTTTGCACCGCAAAGCAAAATCCCTGCCCCACCCCAGAGCGCACTCCAGGAGCTTTTTGCAAAGGGGCGTTTTGGTGCGCCATGACTGTGGGGCTGCTTTTGGCTTTTTTTTTTTTTTTTTTGCAGCTGAAGCCAGGCCCAGCCTGGCCCAGCAGCCAGCAGGCTGGTCACACTTCAGCAGCAGCAGGAGCAAGAAGATGGCGAAGGTCAGCTGGGGCAGTGGAGCGCAGGGTGGCAGGTGTCTCAGAGTGCAGGGTGGCAACGGCAACTGTGGCTGAGATTGGGCTGGGCTGTCTGCGGCTTCCGAGGGCTTGACAAGCAGCCCCAGAGCCGCACGGTTCTGGGGCTGCTTGCCACTCCCGTAAAACAGGGTACAGGGAGGCCAGAACGGCAGAGATGGTGCAGGGAGATAGGCAGGTGGGGGGAGTTGGACGCAGTCCCTTGCCTTACTGAGGCTCAGGGCTGGGGGGGTCCAAGCCCGGAATGGCTTGGATTGGGGTGGGTACTTGCTTAAGAACCCGTGATTCTCGGTTAATGATGGCAACTGGGATTGCGGTCACTAAGCAATGTGATCATGTGACAACTCACTTTATGATCACATCACTTAGTGATGAAACTTCCGGTCCCAATTGTGGTCATAAATCAAGGGCTACCTGTAAAGTGATTTAAATGGAGAGTGCAATGGTTGGGGAACATAGGAAGCTCTCTTACAGCAAGTATCCATCAAAACCACTGTTGCACTCTCTGGCCACCTTTGTATTGATGGTTCTCAAGTACGAGTCTCTCCCATTACTTGTACCTGAGCCTTTGTCACTGGGGATAATAGAGATTTAATCTAACCTTTGGTTTGCAAAGCTTGTGGTTTGCTGCTGAGCTATAGCCTCTACCTATAAAAAAGGGTAGATACTTTAGGCTCCTGAGGTTATCAGTGGTGATGCCCTGGTGAAGTTGGAGGGTGATTCGTACATGACCATGGTGGTATAATAATGGCTCAGGACTTTGTTTCCCCAGGAACTGGATTAGCACAGGTAGCTTTCACAGAGATATTGTACTGATGTGTGTATTTCTAATACCATTGCTATAAAAGCTGACTTTTGGATAAGGGAGGCAACAGTCATATTGGCAGGATTCAGGTTCAGTGCTTAAGTTGAGAGTATATCCAGGGTATAACCTTTTGTTGATGAAGGTTTGCACTGCTAAAAATTCATTTGTTTCTTCAATATTATCCAAGTTCATTTATCTCCATCCTGCTCTTTATTGTTGCAAAGATAGGTTGGTGTGAGTTAAGGATATTGGCATTGTGAACAAGACTGCCACAATCTCACAAGAATTGGGGTTTTTTAACAGGGGTTAAGCATAACTTTTGCCAGCTTCTACTCTGTTCTGACACAGGTTTCTCCCCACTCCACCAAACAGCTTTGTCAAATGCTGGCAGCAGCAGTGCTTCAGTGAGCACCAGGCAGACCCTCGTGATAGATCAGTGCCGTCGGGTAACACTATATTGAGGATATTATGCACCATTATAATGACAATCCTAGAACACCCGGTAGGCAATGTTCTCGACCTTGGCAACTTGAAGATGTGTGGACTTCAACTCCCAGAATTGCTGGCTGGGGAATTCTGGGATTTGAAGTCCACACATCTTCAAGTTGCCAAGGTTGAGAAACACTGCACTAGCAGCTTGCTCTGATTCGTAGGGGGTGGGTGGCAAGATAGATGCCAGCAGTAGATCACACAAGGGCACCAGGATTCCAGTAGGTGGGCTAGGATTTCATGTGTTCACAGCCAGCTGGGCTGTTTGGATCTTGCCACAATTTCCTGGTTTGTACCTTTTCTTCCTGCTAACATATTGCAGTCATTCCTTGAGAAATGTGATGAAAATTTGCTAGCAGTATGCAAATTTGGAGATATATAAGGCAAACAAATTAGGGGCTTATTTTGATTGCTGAATGTCTGAGTTCCCTACCTGTGCTTTAATGCAAAAAATAATTGTATCTGAGTTGCCTTTGGCTTCTCTGTAAAATGATAATTGTAATGGGGTTCATGTTTTATTTATTAAAACATGTATCCCTTGCTTTTCCATGAACAACCCATAAGGCAGCTTGCAATATTGGGAATGACCCAAAGCAAAACCAACCTTAGCACCTAATAAACAACTAATAGGGGAGGCAAGTAATCAGGTTTGGGGCCACTTACTGAAAAGAGGGTATTGAAAAGGACGTCCCACACTCTGAATGCTGTGGCTTTTCAGGCCTTGTCTCACGTATCCATTTGTCATGGTTCAGAAATAGCAGGGAGACAGTGCCTTGGCTGTTGAACAACGTGTGTGAATAGGTACGTACAGAATGAAGCAGCGCTAAAGGTAGCCTGGTCTCAGAGGGCTTAGGACAGTGTTTTTTAAACCTGGCAATATTAAGATGTGTGGACCACACATCTTAACATTGCCAAGTTTAAAAAACACTGGTTTAGGACATGGGTGTGCAAACTTTTTAGGCCGAAGGCTGTTTTTGGCCTTTGAATGGTGTGCTAGGAGCCTACTTCATAAAATGGATAGGACCAGAACAAACACTAAATTCATTTTAATTTAATTTACATAAAAAGTACACACGTTTGATCAGCCACAGCAGAGATTGCATAGCAAGTTGAAGAACTACACTAGCTAGGGTCAGGATGTTTGGGGAGAGGTTTCAGAAGTGAAGTGTGTATTGTTTTAATCTGCAAGGCTTAAGGCCTGTGCTTTGGCTCCCTAATATGGGAAAAAGAAAAAAAGATTGCAGTTTTTGGCTCTGTTCACTCAGGTGGCTCCCTGGGCTGCACTTTTACCATTGTCTCTGATGTACATTTACATTAAACTAAGATCAAATTCAGTTTAAAAAATCAGACTGTTAATATGTTTACTCCACATGCATTGAACTGTTTTTGCCTTTTTGTCCTATTAAGTTGAAAATGTTGGAGGGGCTTTGGGGGGCCCATGCCAAGCTTGTTTGAGGCCTTAAAGATTAAAATCTCTACTTTGGAACGGTCTCCAAAAGAGACTGGCAGCCAGTTTGACTGGTAACAATAACCCTGGAATAGCTTACATGAGGCAGCAGTTTGGCTGTTGAAACTTTATTGTGCCTTACAATAATCCATACCGGGCATAAAGAAGTGCTGTAACTTGATGATAGAGCACATCTGTTAAGGCACAAAGTTCCATGTTTAGTTCTTGGCATCAACAGAAAGGAATAGAGACATTCCTCTGTAACATCTGGAGAGCTGCTGCTAATCAACCTTATCAGCATTCAGTATATTGATTAGTATAGACCAGAAAGGTCTGGTGGTCTGACTTAGTATAAAGTTGCTTGTTGTGCAATTAAGGCTTGTTTGGCCAATTTTAGGTATGATTGTTTAAGAAAGGATCCAGCTGATGCAACTGCAGAAGCTGCTGAAAAGCACTCCTGTCTTTGTGTACCACATGGACATATGGAAATTCAGGAGCAGCATTTGTTCCTCCCAAGCTTCGTATTTCATTTTAAGGGGTCTGTGATATACCTCATTCTAGCAAAAGTGCTAATCAACAGTGCTTCTGTCTTGCCCAGATTATGCTTCTCTTTGCCTACCCCTTTCCACTCCCTCACAAGACAGTAGAAATTGGTTCAGGCCCAGTTTTTTTTCTCATTTTTGTCCCTCCAGTGGGAGGGTGAGAAAATTGTGGAATCCTTGGGGTTCTCTGAGATCAAAAGTAAGATGTGCAAAGTTTAGTGTTTGCATATTCTTAGCATTAGCTGTATTTTTTTCCCCTTTAGCATAGAGTTTGGTTTCTTTGGTATCAGGCCTGGCAGAATCTGTAGATGATGGAGCAATGGACTATCTGATCCTTGTGTATGTGAGTAACTAAGAGAAAGTGACTACTTCAAAAAAAAAATACTTTAATGACCAAGTATAAAATATATACAAGGAATTTGTCTTCGGTGACGAACAGCAAGATCAACGGACAGTAAATGAATGGTTGGGTTTAGTTGTCACTAGACCTTTGTGGTGTATATCTCAGGTTTCAGAAAATTTTATCACTGGTGCATAATTTAGTATCCACAGCATTTCTGATTTTTTTAAAAAATTAGAAATGTTTCTAGTCCTCAAGATAGTGGAGAAAATGAGTCTGTGTCTAGAGGAAGAAGTGAAGTTGAACCAAGCAGGATTCCCAGTTAAATACAGGTTGTAGATAATGCCTCATAGGGCTCTATTGTTGTGGTTTATTTCTTTAATACACAAGTAATGTTATCCTGCTCTTAATGCTCTTTCCATCTGCCACCCAGTTGCTTGGGGGTGAGAAAATAAATACCCATATTCTTCAAAAGGCTTATAATTTTGGAAGCAGAATAAGAAATAAAAATATATGTACAATGCACTTCATTTGCATATACCTGGATTTAATTGAAGGTCCACAGGAAAGCTGGTGGATAGTGAAAAAAAAATCTCTTAAAGAAAGGAGGGCCCTTAGGTCAAGATTGTCAGCCAGCATATGGGAGCAGCAGGCCAGGAAATTGCTCTCCATCTCCTCCCTTCCCCCAATTCCTGTCCCTTCTTTTTCCCCAGATCAAACTGCCAGTCCCCAAAGGTTTGGAGGGATCTCAGTTGGAGGCTCCCACCCCATCTCACCAGCCCACCCAAGAGAGCAGCTTGGATAGCAACCAGACCAGAGAGAAGATCAAACAGAAGATCAAAGAGGTGGAAGAGAAGCAGCCTGAGATGAAGTCAGGGTTCATGGCCTCCTTCCTGGACTTCTTGAAGTCAGGCAAGCGTCAGACGCTGCCTTCATCCTCCACCTCCTCAGCAGCCACAGTTGGGGCCTCCAGCGCAGCAGCTCCCGTGGTCTCTTCTGCAGGCAGCCCATCCAAGACGCCTCGCCCCCCATCGGCTACATCTTCCTCCTCCCAGCCCCCACCCCCCTTTAGTGTGGCACCCCCAATGTTACCTGGTGGTTTGGATGGACCAGAAGGAGATCCAGCTGGGCTTGTCATGAGCTGCACCAGCCCCTGCAAACGGCTTGACGAGGAGCTGAAGCGTAACCTGGAGACATTGCCCTCATTCTCATCAGACGAGGAAGACTCTGTCAGCAAGAACCAGGACCTGCAGAAGAGCATCTCTTCAGCCATCTCGGCGCTCTATGATCCCACTGACCGTAAGGATGGAGAACCCAGTGGTGAGTGCCAGGGCCACCTGTCCTGATCATGGTGTCCCTTAATTTTTGTGACTTCTGTCCCTATCACCACTTGATAGTGTTTATAGCAGTGTTTCTCAACCTTAGCAACTGAAGATGTGTGGACTTCAACTCCCAGAAGCAAGGCTGGGTAGGGAATTCTGGGAGTTGATGTCCACACATCTTAAAGTTGCTAAGGTTGAGAAATACTGGTTTATGGTGTAATATTTCCTTCTAACAATAGGTCAGTAACGTTTCTAGGATTTTGCCCACGTCGTAGTGTCACCACATCTCATGCAGAATTTATTTTTATTTTATTTATTTACAGGACTTACAGGCTGCCTATCTCATACAATCACTCTAGGCAGCTCACAACAATCCGTAAAACATAGTTAAAAACAAAGGTACCCCCCCCCCGGCAAATAAATGGCAGTCTTGGGAGTGTTTGGCCTTTCAAAAAAAATATTTTGGATTTAATTTGGGGAAGCTGGGAGGCCTTTTTAGGATACAAAAAGGGTCACAGTTCTGCTACTGCTCTATTCCTCATTCCTACTAGCAATATTTTTTGCATCCTTAATGTAAAATTGTGAACATCTTTCTGTAGCACTTAAGTGGTCCCCTATTTTCCAAGTAGATTGCCTTAAGACTATAGTTTACCTAGTTAGATCAAGGTGTACACTGTTTCCTGTAAACTTTCTTACCCTTTTCCACCCAGCATTCATTTTAGATTTTAGATCATTTACACTATTGTGTCCAGCAACCCAAGACTTAGATAATGTCCTCAGAGTCCCTCCAAAGTTGCTGGCAGATTGCAACAACTAATTTCAGAGTAGGAGAAAATGATGAAAGGAATGGAAATAATTATCCTATTTTACCGATTTTGATTGCCAATTTTAGTTGTCTTAGGCCAGTGTTTCTCAACCTTGGCAACTTTAAGATGAGTGGACTTCAGCTCCCAGAATTCCCCAGCCAGCATGGTTGGCTGGGGAATTCTGGGAGCTGAAGTCCACTCATCTTAAAGTTGCCAAGGTTGAGAAACACTGTCTTAGGCATACTCACTTTTTGTTGTGTAATCCCCTCTATGTCACTCGGGTTGAGTGCAGCCCTTGACTTATTGAAACGCTCTGTAGTCCTGATATAAAGTTACCAAAAGCTGTACTCTTTTCTGTATTCAGAGAAATATGCTTGCTTACTCACGGCTAGTTCACACTTTTTGGAAATCTTTTCATTACATTTTTACTTGTGGAAAATATGTTTAAAAACACTGTTTTTCTCAGTAAATCAATAGCATAGAGAATATAATATGATTCACTGAAAACCACGTCATTATACCATGAGAACTACTATGTTTTAGTAACTCTCATGGTATAATGATCTGGTTTTCAAGTGATTATTCATACCAAATACACACACACATGCACGCACGCATATAGTAGATGAACTTAATGATCAACTTGGATTTCTAATTTAACAAATCTGAACTGGATGGCACGCTAATGCATTCAACTTGTTCACTCCTGTTCAGTCCTCTCATTACACAAACAAACAAGTAAATACGAGCAGGACTCATTTGCATGAAGGTCAACCCGAGGTTATGGTTAAATCCTCCCAAATAAGCTGAGATTCATAAGCTCATTTTGCAGTAGAGTTTGCTGTTGGTTTCTAAATTATGGCTTATTTGAATTTATCCAAGGTACATGTCACATAAAAGTGTCATCTGTATAATTTGTTTATCCACTAGCTTAAAGTGAGGAACAGAACTGGAGCAAATAAACCGAGTGAACTAATTTGCAGTTTGTTTACGTTTATGATTTATTAGGCGAGGACTCCTA